>NC_056748.1:232178114-232525614 GCF_019279795.1 Protopterus annectens | reverse complement strand
GCAAGTGTGCCTGAATTAGATGTGACGCTAATGGTGGGTGAAGAAGAGATGTATAATGTGCCAATAACAGTAGAGAAGGGAGTATGAAAAGAGTGGTATACAACATGTTTTGGGAGATGAGAAGAGTAATATACAGTAGTATGTGTGGAGTAGCAGAGTGGAGGTTTATTTACAGGAAAAGTTATAGGGTCTATATCAGCTTATCGAAAGCTGATAATATTGAATGTTAGCTGATCAACCTCTAAAGGTCGAACAACCAAAAGAGTGAAAACACGGAACAGCGATTTTCTTCCCAGGGAAAAAAATCTCTGGGCCCTTGTTGGGAGTTTGCCATTTCCTCCACTGTGATGCGATCTCGGAGTTGTTATATTTAAGTGGGGGGGGGGGGGCAAAGCTCCCAGTTTATGTTGTGTTTTATTTATTTATTTATTTTTGTGGAACAGTGTTTTTTTTTCCCCTGGGAAAAAAATCGCTGTTCCGTGTCTTCGCTATTTTGGTTGTTCAACCTTTTGTGATCAATCAACTGGTGTTCGATATTATCAGCTTTCAATAAGCTGATATAGACCCAAGTTATAGCTAGCAGAAGTTGTTTTGTATCAGCAGTAATTAAAGGTAGTGGTGGGGTTGCTGTATTTTCTAAGGATTTACTAGGGCTTTATTTAAGGTAAACAATGTTATGAGGTATAAATAGAAATTGTATAGAGTTCTAGAGTTAACAGAGAAGTTAGTGAGGGGAAGTGAGTATGAAAGGCAATGTGCTAGTACAGGGAGATGATTAATGAGTTGAGAGGATATATGTGGCTGGAATGTAATTGGAAGAGATCTGAAATATGTTGGAATGGAGAGGAGAGCTTGGCTATAGACAGATTAGAAGTGGGCTGTATTCATTTCTAATTTTGAATGATGAGGGATAGCTGGAGACAGGAAGGGGTGTGGAAATGTAAAAGTCTGTTTAAATAACTGGTTGTGGGAGGAGACAGATGTAAACTTAGAGTGTTTAGTGGTGGTGGAAATTAGGGCAGGGTAGGAGAGCAGATTGAGCCTGAGAGGTGCTCGGGCAAATACAGCAGGGCCACACCCACAGCAGTACGGTTGAAGAAAAAGTATCTGTAAAAATGGAGTGAAAGAATGATGTAAGATAAGGGTAAAATGTATGCTACGAGGGGCAAGTAGGTATTACATTGCAGTAAAGTGTGTGTGTCTAAGAGAAATATGGAAGACCGTGACTTGGTACCTCAGAGTAACTATGTTTTAACGCTGCCCTTCAGGTATACAGAAAGCCCAACTCAGAATTTTGATAATTAAAAATTAAAGCAGTTTTGAGTAGACAAATTGTGCTGACTCAGAATTTAGTAATTGCTTTTAAGTTTTCTCTGTATTTCCACCAAGTTGTGATTAGGGTTACCACCTGTCCCTCTTTGTGAGGGACAGTCCCACTTTGGGCAGTTTTGTCCTGAGAATAAATCTAAAAAATGACAAATGTCTTGAGATTTTAAGGCAAAAACTTTAATAGTTGCATAAAACAGTTATTTTGTATCTGAAACACCTAAATATTATATGAAATAACATAAGCAACTCATATGCTACAAGAATAAGCTTTTATTTGGACAAAGACAATGAAGGTCTGTCCTTTGCACTCCCTGTGGGTATGTCTGTCCTGCAGAATTGCATGTTTCTACAAAAAATGTCCCACTTTGGGCATTTGAAAAGGTGGCAACCCTAGTTGTGATGAACCTTTAGAGTTAGTGGGTGACTCGTCTGCTTAGTTGAATGAAATAGGCAGCAGTTGCATTAAGAATGCTGTAAGTTGTGATGATTCAAAACTTAGTAGTTTATACTTAAACTCTGCAAAAAAAGTCATTTCTGAAAAACATGGCCAGCATAAATCACGTGATCATCATTGTTCAACTTTCCCCAGGCTACCAAATCTTCAACAAACCTTGTTCTTTTCCATACAAGTTTAACAATTTGCAACAAAATAATCAAAGTTTTAACAACAGTCCTTTCAGCAATAGACAATGGCAGATGATCAGCTTTTCCAATTCATAGTGACTTCCTGAAGAGCCTACAAATGCCAGACATCCAGACTTCCTCACCCTCCAGTACTTTCTGCAGTCTCAAATTCCTTCTTCAAACATTATCCTCCAAACAACCAACTGCAGGGAGTACTGGAGGGTACAAACTACTTATCCACAATGATTTGTTTCTTAGTTCCCAGCTCCTCTGTTGTAGGGACAAAATGGCATCATATACTGTTCACATAAAAATTCACAATTTTTATTCCTGGACTCTTCCATTTGCCTGGTATATCTCAATACTTATTAGAACGTTGTCACAGTTTGTCACTTTTCTGTTGGTACACGGATAAACAAGTCTTCATGGGTTCTGTTTAAACAGCTTTATTCTATACAAACACATTACTGTATAGCTTATTTGACTAAGTAACTTACTTACAAACTAACTGATGTGATCATATATGACGACACACTGGCTGCTTCTTCAAAATGGCACTAGGGGTTGCACATGTCTGGAATTTATACGTGCACGCACCACCTCACATGCTTCTTAAAGACATAGCATACACACACTACACTCGGATCGATATCTTCCCTCTGAGAAATATGTCACGGAATTCGTCATGAGATATTTAGCATGCAGAAATCACAAATAATGTAGAAACATACATTATCCAATACTTAGTACGCATCTATATACAATCAAGTCCACGTTGCTGTGTATTTCAAACTGGGTTTAGAAACTCCTCCATATCATGTGACATAAAATTGAGAATCAGTTTTAGCAACCGGAACAGTCTCTGCAAACTGGTTGACCTGTGGAATGTTTGAATTACTCTCTGAAACAGAATCAGACCTTTGAACACAAACTGGTCTGGAAACAATGTCTGACGCAGTCTTTAATTCAGAGTCTGCCTCACAGATACAATGTTGTGATTACAATGGTGATGATTCTGGTACAGGAAGATGATGTCTGCGATTCCTCCTATACTCTACACCCTCTGAGCCAATAAGATCTAGGCTCAGCACAGATGCCTGTTATCTGTCCTATTCGATCAAAACTTTTTGTTGTCTGGATTCATACTCTCTCTCTCCTTCCCTCAATGAACGAAGAAATCTGATTAATCTGTCATAAAAAGAAGTTATGTCATACCATAACGTTCCATCTGTATTGTTGATCCTCGTTCAGTCATTACGTATGGGTATTGGTTCCAACCTCAGAAATGAGCCGGCCATCTTCCAAGCTCATGTCAGCTACAAACTCTTGAGCTAAACTCTTAGCCAGAATTCCCCTCTCCCTGTTACCTCAGATTGAGTTTGCAAGTCAAAAGAAGGTAGAGGCTACCTCTGGTCAAATGACCTAAAAGAACCGGATGGTGAGATCCACTAGAAGCCACAGGAGGGGGAAGGAGGGAGGGTCGTAATGACTGAACGAGGATCAACAATACAGATGGAACCTTATGGTAAGACATAACTTCTTTATCTGATATTGTTAATCCTCGTTCATTCCTTATGTATGGGACAGAGTCCCCAGCTACCTCTATTCCTGGGAGGCTCTCATGGAAGGACATTCCTGAGCACCATAGAACCATAAGATGCTCTTCCCCTGGAGGCCAAATCCAATTTGTAACGATTGATGAAGGTATGGGGCGTAGCCCAAGTTGCAGCTGCACAGATGTCATGTAAAGAAGCTCTGGCATGAAAGGCAGCAGAAGTTGCCACCGACCTTGTCGAATGAGCCTTTATGGTAGTAGGCAATGGGATATTACGTTGTGTATAAATGAAGGTCACACAGTCTTTCAACCATCTAGCCAATGTGACCTTAGCAACAGCAGATCCTAATCTAGGTCCAGAAAAGGCTAAAAATAACTGGTCAGATTTACGAGAGGACCTAGTCCTGTTCAAGTAGAAGCAAATTTGCTTGTGAATATCTAGGGTATGTAGGCAATACTCTGAATGATTGGGAAAGAAAACTGGCAATTCAATGGTTTGATTAATGGACATTTCAGAGATCACTTTTGGCAGAAATGAAAGATTACTTCTCAAAGACACTCTATCTCTATGAAAAATCAAATATGGACTCTTGATGCATAAGGCTTGACACTCAGAGATACGTTTGGCAGAAGTAATGGCAACCAAAAACAAGGTTTTCCATGACAAATATTTGAGGTCGTAAGAAGAAGCTGGTTCAAAGAGTGGCATTGTCAGAGCTTGTAGAACTAATGACAGGTCCCATGGTTGAATAGGTTCTCTAAAAGGGGGCTTCAAATGATTTACACCTTTTATGAAGGTCTTGCATAATTTGTGTGACATAAGAGAGGAGTCTTGGACACCCTCATGGAAATTAAATATTGCAGCCAAATGAACTCTAATGGTAGAGGCCGATAGACCCAATTGAAATAGGTCTGCCAGATACTCTAGCATTATCGACACCAGTGCTGAGAAGGGATCTACTTGTTTTTCTTTCAGCCAACAGGTAAATCTTTTCCACTTGCTTAGATAAGTAATTCTAGTGGAAGACTTATGAGATGCAATAAGAATGTCCCGTACTGGTAACGAAAGATCATTTTGCCTGGCAATCAAGGGAATTGGAGAAACCAAGCTGTGAGCTTCAGGCTGTCCAAGTTGGGATGAATCAGGTTCTGCAGATGGGAGATCAACTCCGGGGTTGGATGGAGAATCCATGGTCGATCTAGCAGGTGATGCCAAAGGAAGGGGAACCAAATCTGACAAGGTCAATATGGTGCTATGAGGATCACCTTGCTCTTCAACCGACGGGCTTTCTTCAGAAACTGGGGAATGAGGGGGATAGGTGGGAATGCATAAAGAAGACCCGAGAGCCAATCGTGGACTACAGCATCCCTGGGCGACTGTCCTGGAGGGGTAATCAGGGTGAAGTAGTTGCTGCATTGTAGTTGGTCGGGGATGCAAAGAGGTCACAGCAAGGACGGCCCCAGCGGTGGAAGATCTCCACTGCTATCAAGGGATTCAGGGACCACTCGTGAGGTTGTAGAATGCACCTGCTGAGTCTGTCTCTATCACACTGGAACTCCTGGGAATGTGCGTTACTAAAAGAAAACGGTTAGTAGCTATCGCCCATTGCCATATCCTCATGGCCTCTCGACAAAGGGGGTAAGATTTGGTTCCACCCTGTTTGTTGCTGTATCAGACCACTGCCATGTTTTCTGATTGTATCGCTATCGTACCAGACTGCAGCAGGGGGTGGAATGCTTGCAACGCTGGAAGCACTGCCCTCAGCTCTAGAACATTTATATGCAGTTGGGCCTCCAATTCAGACCAAGCGTCTTGGACTGTCTGTCCCTGACATATCCCCCCACCCCACCCCATCAGGGAGGCATTCGTGGTCACTGTAGCCTTGGGCTGCTGGGTGAAGAAGGGGCAAGACCATTGTGATGGGTTATGGATCATCCACCAATTTAAATCCTGTTTGCACCTGTGGGTTACTTGAATCTTGGCTAAAAGAGGATGCTGAAAAGGATACCATTGGGTGAGCAGTAGCCATTGTAAAAGCCTCATATGAAACCTGGCCAGGGGAACAATGGTGATGGAGGCTGCCATTTTTCCCTTGAAAGGATTGAGATCAGTTTTTGCTTTATCCTTAGAATTTTGTGCTCTGGAATGGATGCTCTGCAATTCTTTGTATCCAAGATGACCCCTATGAATTCTGTGAACTGAGATGGGGTGAGATTGGATTTTTGCCAGTTTATGGTTATGCCTAGACTAAGGAGAGAGTATGCCAGGGCTTTTTCCAATAGATGTCTGGTGGAGGTCGAGATGAGCCAGTCGTCTAGGTATGTAGACACCTAGAATCCTTGTAGTCGCAAGTGAGCTGTGATGACTGCCATGCACTTTGTGAACACTCTGGGGGCTGTAGAGAGTCTGAAGGGCAGTACTCTGAACTGGTAGTGACTGGCTCATGCACGGAAGCGCAGAAATCTTCTTGATGGCCTGTCCACTTTTATGTGGTAGTACGCATCTTGAAGATCTATTGAGCACATCCAATCGTCTTTTTCCAAAAGCAGGATGATAGACTGTCTTGTGACCATCCAGAATTTTTGTACTCTTACAAACTTGTTCAATACACTGAGATCCAAAATTGGTCTCCAGTCCCCGGTTTTCTTTGGCACCAAAAATAGTCTTGAGTAGACACCGGATTCTATCTGGTCTGGAGGGACTATTTGGATGACTCTCTTTCTTAGCAGCTTTTCTATCTCTAGTGCTGCTTCTCCCCTTTGACTGGGTGGAATGTCGGGAAGGTTTTTTGAAGGGGCAGGACAAATATCGAAGAGGATATGATAACATTTGGTTATAATCCTTTGAACCCAAGAATCAGTGGTGATGGTTAGCCAGGCAGAAGGGCACAAGGAGAAACGACCCCCAACCACCTCCAAAGGAAAGGAGTTGGGCCGCTCTTCAGGAGCGCTGGTAGGATTGACCAGGACAAGAGTCCCTGGAACCCTGGTTATGCAGACCCCCTCTTCCCCGAAAGGGGCATTTTCCCTGTGAGTTTCCCCCTCTGCCTCTAGGGGAGAACTCGGCCTGTGTGTCACGGAAAGGACCCTGAGACTTCTTGAACCATATCTTCCCACTCTTTTGGTTTTGGGAGAAAGCACATTGAGGGGAAGAACAACGGCAGAAAGGGTCTTACCGTCCTGTTCACATCTGGCCAGTGTGCTTTTAACTTTGGGTGCAAACAACGAGGAGGCTTCAATGGGAGCGTTAAGAAAGAAAGCCTTAAAGGGTTCTGCGAAATTGCACAAGCACATCCAGGCTTGTCATCTCAATAGCACAGCTGAACCCGCCGCTCTAGCTGCTCCTTCTGATGCATGAGATATCAGTTACATGGAGAAGTTAGATATTGACTCAATGGTGGCCAGCTGAGAGGCCACTTTGTCAAGGACCTCATCAGACATGGCGCCAGCCAAGGTTTCAGAGAGCTCGGAAATTAAATCCCTTTGAAGCCTGGTAAAGTGTGCCATATAATTCAGGGACCTGATAGCAAAGGTCGCTGATGTAAAGGTGCACTTCCCTATCCTGTCCTGGGCCCGAGACTCTTTGTTGGGTGGATGGACAGTCTGGCTTTCTTCTTCCATCAGATCCTTTTTGGTTGCGGCCGCCACCACCAGAGCATTCACAGGAAGACCTTTAGACCAATGAAGATCCGTAGCAGGAGGGGACAAAATCTTATCTGGCCTCCGGGGAATAGCCTCAATGGTGTCAGGAGCCTTCCACGCATGCTGCACGATGAGCCGGACAAGTACATCGGCAGGTGGAGTAAACCAGGAGGTAGGGGGCTGGGAGAGAAAGGCCTGCAGGAACACAGACTCCTCAGAGGGTGGATTAGAGGGCTGCCAGTCACCTCTCTGTTTAAGTGTTTCGAGGATATCACCAAAGGATACCTCAGAGGGAGACCGAGGGGATCCTTCCCCATCATCAAAGTCTGTGTCTTCAGTGAGGGACTCCTCTGTGGAGTCCATGTGCTTCCTCTTGCATGAACTTTTCCAGTGAACTTCCTCAGAGGGGGAAGCTGGGGAAGACAATGGAAAAGGGGTTTCCTGTGGGAATATGTCCTGAGGCCCTTGTGCCCGGTGTCCACTATGTGTGACTTCTGAACACAGTGGTCCAGAGTAGGCCAGGGAGATAGACAGCACAGTATCACCAGCAGAAGCCAGAGCCTTCTCCATCAGTTGGAAGGCTGGTCCACCTGAAGAGGGGTGAGGGTCCAGGACAGGGGTCACCCCTCCCCTCCTCAAAATCTGAGGTAACAAGGAGAGGGGAATTCTGGGTAAGAGTTTAGCTTGAGAGTTTGTAGCTGACGCAAGCTTGGAAGATGGCCGGCTTGGTTCCGAGGTCAGAACTGATACCCATACGTAAGGAATGAACGAGGATTAACAATATCAGATCTAGATTTCTGGATATTACACTTCAACAATTGAGCCTTGTTGGTTTTATTGTTCTTAGAGTTAGGCTGCAACAAACTTGATGAAATAGGTAGCATAGTTCTAGTTTGTCTGGAAAGTAGTCTCTGAGCAGGTGAGCCAAGGATATCGTCAGAAGGTGTGTTTCTGAGATTAAGTAAATTCAAGAATACATTGGTTTTGTCACGCTTTAACTTTTCAAGTAATTACTTTGTGCTCTGTACTGCATGTTAAGCTAGACCATTGGAGTGAGGATATTCAGGATTACTTGTGACATGTACAAAGTCCCATTCTCTCTCATATTTATAAAACAATTGCTAGTAAATTGAGTACCATTGTCAGAATAAAGCTTGTGAGGACTACCATGAACTGAAAAATTACTTTTAAGCTCAGTGATAACAGCTGTTGAGGTTAAGTTTGGTAACAGCTCAATTTCAAACCAGTTCAAGTAACAATCTACCAAAACCAAATAGTGTTGATTATTCCATTCAAAGATATCAGTTGCAACAGTAGGCCAAAGTAGTTCAGGTATTGGACTTAGCTGAAGTGGTTCTTTTTCCAAATGTGCTCTGGTACTATTACATATCAAACAAGAAGAAAGAACACTATCAGTGTCTTCGGATAATGAAGGCCAAAATACTAGTTCTCACGCCCTTCTCTTAGTGGATGATAAACCTGGGTGACCACAATGCAAAATCTGAATGTATTGGTGCTGTAATGAAGCAGGAGCAACAATTTTAGGACCTTTGAAAATATTATCTTTCATCAACAATTCATCTCTGTAGGGAAAGTATGACTGCACCTCAGGTGATGCACTAGATTGTTTTGGTGGCCATCCGACACAGATGTAGTGAATGAGGTTTTGTGAAATTCGATTAGCCTTAGTGTGATCTCTCAACTCATCAAGTCTAGTGGTGGAAAAATTACGCACTGACATCACATCAAAGTCAAAATTTTCAGCATCAAGCAGTTCTGTTGTACTTCTAGGTGATCTGGATAAAGTATTAGGCAGATAAACCAATTTACCTTTAGTATAGACTGTTTTGAAATTGTAATTTTGCAGTTTTCGGCATCATTCTTTGTAATCTCGCTGGAGCAGAATGCATAGGTTTATTGAGAATATTAACTAGAGGCTGATATCAGTTTCAATTTGAATAGTTCAACCATAAATATAATCGTGAAACTTGGAACATGCAAAACCTATGGCTAGAAGTTCTTTCTCAATTTGAGCATAATGCATCTCAGTTTGAGTAAGTGTCCTAGATGCATAGGCTTCTGGTCTGCCCTCTTGTAGAATACCTGCACCAAGACCAAAATTAGAAGCATCACAGGAAAAGACAACTGGTTTATTGACATCATAGTACCTTAACGTGGGGAAGAGGTTGCAATTTTCTGCTTAAGGTCATCAAACGCCTTCTGATGATGTTGTGACTATGACCATACGACTTTCTTTCATGTTAGCTCTCTTAACGGTGCTGTCAACTCACTGAAATCAGGTATAAACTTACTTAAATAGTTGACCATGCCCAGAAAATGCTGTAAACTCTGTACATTATCTGGTACTGGCATCTCTAAAATAGCTGGTTGGTTGGGTTGGGTTTTAAGCCTGTAATTGTACAAAAATGCTAGGTTACTTCTGGATGATGTTGTGACCATGACCATACGACATTCTTTCATGTTAGCTCTCTTAACGGTGCTGTCAACTCACTGAAATCAGGTATAAACGTACTTAAATAGTTGACCATGCCCAGAAAATGCTGTAAACTCTGTACATTATCTGGTACTGGCATCTCTAAAATAGCTGGTTGGTTGGGTTGGGTTTTAAGCCTGTAATTGTACAAAAATGCTAGGTTACTTCTGGATGATGTTGTGACCGTGACCATACGACATTCTTTCATGTTAGCTCTCTTAACGGTGCTGTCAACTCACTGAAATCAGGTATAAACTTACTTAAATAGTTGACCATGCCCAGAAAATGCTGTAAACTCTGTACATTATCTGGTACTGGCATCTCTAAAATAGCTGGTTGGTTGGGTTGGGTTTTAAGCCTGTAATTGTACAAAAATGCTAGGTTACTTCTGGAAGTCTGAATTTGCACTTCAGAGGACTGAGCTTCAAATTTATTTCATGTGCTGTAGCTAGAACTTTCTTGGGGGTTCTGTCATCCTGTGCTTTGCCATTGCCTCCAACTAGTAGATCGTCTACTATTATGGCACAAGGATAACCTGAAAAAATTTGTTCCATTGCACACTGAAAAACGTCCACTTGCAGAATTTATTCCAAATGGCATTCTTAAAAATCTGTGTCTGCCAAACGGGGTACTAAAAGTAGTTAGAAATGAAGATTTGTGATCAAGCATACTTGCCAAAATAAACTCTTTGCCTCCAAAACAGAAAATACAGTAGCGTTTGGTATTAGATCTGCGACTTCCTCTACTGTGCACATTGGATGATATGGCCTCTTTAATGCTTTGTTCAAATCTCTAGCATCGATGCATATTCTGATTTCATCTGAGCCTTTCTTGTGATTGGCTACCATGGATGACACCCATTCAGTTGGTTCTGTGACTGGACAAGTCCCACCTTGCTGCACCATCTTGTCCAACTGAGCTTTGACTTTATCTTACATAGCTATCAGAACTCTTCTTGCTGGTCTGACCACTGTAGTGACTTCGAGGTCTAATTTCAAAGAATACACAACTGGAAGCTTGCCCAACTTGTCACAGAAAACATCAGCATACTCTTGAGAAAATGGCATCTTCAAAACTTTAACTTGGAACTGCACTCACATGATGAACTTCTTTAGCAAAAGAAAGCAGATTCATTCTCAAGCTATCTTTGAGACCTAATAAAGATTGCATTGGTCATCTAACTTCATAAAATAATAAGTTGCAACAGTTCTCAGCCAAATAACATGGAAGTTTTACTCAACCTTCTGTTTGAATTTCTTCACCTCCATACGCAACAAGTCTCGCACTGCTGATTACATTAAGTGGCTCATTGGTTCTTACGTTTGAAAACGTTTGCAAATGTATCTGCTGATATAACATCATGATATGATCCACTGTCTACTTTAAGCTCTGTGAATTTCTGATTGATCCAAACTGTGCAAAACACTTGACTCCTTGTTATTAAATTTACTGCATCAACTCTTTCTCCTAGCACTGATACACCATCTACATAGAAAGATGATTATTTTGGCTCTACATGATCAACTTGTTTTCTTCTACAACCTTTCCTTACAACAGTGCGAGGCTTTCTTGATTTGCAAAACGTTTCAACGTGGTTCCATTTCTTACACTTATGGCACTACTAACCGTATGCTAAACATTTCTCTCTTTTAGATTATGATTTGCATCACAGTTTTTACAGTTCACAATAAAGCTAGACTTTGGTTTTGCTGACTCTCACTTGCATGGCACTGAGATCACGATGGAGCTTGCACTTCTCCTGGAACTTTCTGGAATACTCAACAGCTTCTTCGGAATTCCTTTGGTTGCTCTTTGCTTAGGACTGCTTTTGCTGCATACTGTCTACATTTGTTCTGGAGCTTACTGAAACCTTGCTTTTGTCATTTGTAAGCATGTTTGCGTGCCTTTCTGTCACCTCATGGATCTGACAAATCTCTATTGCCTTACTTAATGTCAGATCACTGTCACGAAGCAAAATCTTCCTCAAAGCAGCACTGTTTATACCACATACAAGTCTATCCTTTATCAGCTCATCTTTCAAGTCACCAAACTGACATGTTTTGGCCTTGTTCCTCAGGTCAGTTATATAAGTTGCAAATGTTTCCCCTGGCTTCTGATTCCTTGTGTAAAACAAATGCCTCCCTAATGTAATGTTCATCCTGGGATTGCACATTTCTCTGAACTTACGATTTAAATGCTCTAGGTCTTTTCTGGATTCAGCTTGCACAATAATATGGTTCATAGGTAGGTACTAGGCTATTGGCCCTAGGGCCTATATAAGCCAAGCCAAAAGGTGCCCTGGCTTTCGCCACCCAAGAAAATTATTTTCCTGTGGCACTGTCAAGCAGAGCCACAGAAGTGATCCCTGGGGTGAATTTCCTATCTCCCATCCAATCATCAAGATTATTCTTGAAGAGTGCTAATGAGGAGCTTTGTTTGATATAGACAGGTAGATAGTTTGTTCCAGAGTATGGGAAGTCTCTGGGACAGGAATCTAACCCTCCAGCATGTTCTGTTTATTGTGGTGACAAGATTTAGTGTCCCTAGAGCGTGTAGCTCGGAGGGATTAGGATTTCTTTAAGTGGAGCATGTCCAAAAGCTCTGGGTTTGACATAGCTTTGTGTGTTAGGCAGAGATCGCCTCTGAGTAGGCAATATGCGATGGAGTAAAGCTGCAGTTTTTTGAGACGGTCTGTGTAGGGCATCTGTTTGAGGCCAGCAATCCTCTTTGTGAGGTATTTCTGCGGCTTTTCCAGCTGTTGTAGATGTCTTGTGAGGTACATACCAAAAGGGGCGTTGTACTCTATAATGGGTCTAATGAGTGACGAGTAGAGGGGAACACTGACCTCTTTTTTCCTGGATCAGAAACCTTTTGTGATGAGGTATGCCATGTAGAAGGATTTCTTGACTACTGTGGTGATGTGATTATCAAAGGAGAGACTACTGTCCATCTGTGTCCCAAGGTCTGTTATCACACTTTCAGTGTTAAGTAGACTACCGCCTATGTGGTAGTTCATGGGTACAGAGTTTTTTACCAAAAGGGATGACAATGCACTTTTTGGCATTGCGCTTGAGGCCATGGCTTTGACACCAGGCATCTGTCTCAGCGTGGCCCTTTTGTAGGATGTCCACATCTTTTGGAGTTTTGATTATGGCTCCTAGTTTGCAGTCATCTGCGAATTTCATTAGCCAAAGACCTTCTGTGTTAGCCTGTACTTCAGAGAAGTAGATACCAAACAGGAAAGGACCCAGGACTGAACCCTGTGGTACTCCACTTGTCACTGGTCTGAAGTTGGATTTGGAGTCTGCTACTTTCACAGTGTGGGTTCTGTCAGTGAGCCAGTTGGCAATCCATCTTGTGACATAGGGATTTATACCTAGTTTAGTGAGTTTATCTATAATTCCAGAGTGGGTGATGGTGTCAAAAGCCTTAGCGAGATCTAGATAGGCTGTGTGAACCACCTTACCCTCATCTACAGCTTTGGTGACCATTTCAAAGAAGTCTATCAGGTTTAGGAGACATGATCTGCCTTTCACAAACCCGAACTGGGTGGGGTCCAGAGTTTGAAGATTACCAATGTCATTGATTATAAGTTCCATGATGATACGTTCCATAGCCTTGCAGACCAGGCTCATCAAGCTAATGGGGTGGTAGTTTCCGTGGTCTGTGGTGGCTCCCCCTTTGTGGAGTGGGATAACTGTCGCTGTGCGGCACATACCCTGAGGTGAGGCTATGATTGAACATGGTACTTAGGTGGGGTGCCAGTTCATTCTGTAGTTCATGTAGAACGCAGCCTGGGATGTTGTCAGGTCCCATGGATGCTGTGTTCTTAGCTTTGGAGAGTGTGTTTTTTACCTGTGCAGCCGTGATTACAGGAACTTTGCATTCTTCCGGTATACTGATGGGCCCTTTAGGGGATGAGAGGGGGGTAAAGTTAGCAATGAACCTTTCTGCCAGGATGTTGGCAATATCAGTTGGTTCTGTATATTTAGTGCCATTGTGCTGTAACTCAGAGCAGATCTGAATGTTGCCATTGAGATTCTTGACATAGCTATTGAATGCTTTGTGGTTGTATTTAGAGTCAGTGGCAATTTTGTTTTAGTAACTAGCTTTGGAGGATTTTATGAGGGATCTCAGCTTCTTACTGAGGCTGACCAGGGAATTCCTCCAATCATGGGATTTTACTCTTTTTTTGCAACAGTTTCTTTTTTCTGTTGTAGAGTTTGTTTATGGCAGGGGACCACCAGATTGGCTTCCTTTTTTTTGGAGGATAGCATCTTGGTTTTGTTAGGGATTGCACGATCCATTCACTTGTGTAAGTGCTTATAAAGTGCATTTGTGTAGGATTCAGCAGTCATACCTCTATTGTCCGTCAGCATGTGTGTCGTGAAGTTTGCCACTTAAGAAGCGTAAAGCTGACTTTGGAGAAATTTTTTACGGTGGTTTCCCTAATGGGGGTGGGGGAGGGATGTGGATGTCTACGGTGATTAGCTTGTGGTCGGATCTGACCAAAGAGGAATTGACTTATGGTGTGGAGCACCGGTTGCCAATTTTGGTAATAACAAGGTCTAGGATACTGCTGCCCTTGGTGGGGGTGTGGATAAGTTGATCCAACACATTGGAATTTATGAATTCCGGAAAACATTGAGCACAAGAGTTGACACATGAGTTTTCCCAGTTAATGGTGGGGTAGTTGAAATCATCTATTATTAGGGTGTTAGGTTGTACCCTAATATTTTCCAGTGTATCAAGAAATGAGGAGTGGGAATCCTGGGGCATGGTGGGGGATCTGTAGCGAGCTACAATTTGGTTTGCGGTCTTGTCTAGTGTTAGTTGCACTTGGATAATCTCGGATGCATTATGCTGAGCAACTAGCCTGGAGGTGTGGATATTCTTAATGAATAAGGACACACCTCAGCCTTTAGTGTTTCGGTCCAGGTTAGGTGGCCGAGAGGTGTGGTATGAATTATAGCCTGGTAATGCAGGGGTACTCTCTGGAGCCTTGAACCAGGTCTCTGTCACTGCACAGATGTCGATGTTCTCCATTTTAAGGAGTTCCTGGAGTGAGTGCATTTTGAGATTTAGACTTCTAGCAGTGAGTAGCAATACCCTCAGATTCTGCTTGTTTGTACCTGTGATGGTGGTGAATTTGTCATTTGAACCTTGCCTAAAAAAGGCACTATAGGAGTGGCAAGAGCCTTAGCCAATATCCGGAATCCCAGGGGAGACAGATGCAGGCCATCTCTGGCAAAGCATCGTGGCTTGTCGATCATGTCATCCCAGGCAGACAGATACTGAATCCCCTTAGAATGACACCAGAAGCTTAGCCAATTGCTGAAGTCAATCATTTTGTCCTTGTAATGTGGTATCATTCTGGGTGATGTCAGGATGCTACTCAGGGCTAGGGTCATACCTGCCTGGGCTACAAGATCGGACAGCTCCTCCATGTCCCTTTTCATGTAGTCCAGGGAGGTATGTCTCAGGTCATTCACACCAACATGGACAATGACAGAGTCATATTTGTACTTGTTGTGTAGTGACCTGAGTGCATGCATTATGTGGTGGATCCTGGCACCCGACAGGCAGCTGACAGTAACTTTCTCCTTGTTTAAGCCTGGTGAGTGGAACATCTGTGTACCTGACTATACAGTCACCTATGACTAGAGTGTTGGGTGCGTTGTTATGCCTTATGGGCTGTGGTTGAGTGGCACACTGAGTTTGTGGGCTATTTGTCATTTGGGTTGTGTTGAGGGGTGGAGGTTGCTTGTGTTTCTGCTTTGGAGGTCCCTGTTGCTTGGGTTTGTTTTTACTGAGATCCTCCGTGAATGTAGGTGTGTGTGTTTTGTGTCTCTATGTGCGTGTTTTGGTGGTGTAAGTTTTGAGGGACTATGTGAAGAGTGTGGTGTGGTGCAAGTGTTAACCTCCTCCTCTTGACTGTCTAGTCCAGTCTTGGGTGAAGACAGCTTTGCTTCCAGTTTGGCTATATAAGTGTATCTCTCACAGGTTGGAGTGTTGGGTGGTAGGAGGAGAGGGTTGTCTGTGTACATGAGGCAAATGCTGCATTGCCCCAAAATGTCCAGATTCATCAGGTAGACAGGAGAAAACACCGGGAGATGACCCTTAGATATGCCTGGAAAGGTGCTAATTTGTTAAGTACTAGAAACCGTTTTCCTCTAGACAAGTGAGGAAAGTTGAGTGCTGTAGTAATTTGTAGCTTATTTAGTGCTTATAACGAGTTCTGAATAAGTGCTGAGCTCAAAGAAACAGACTTCAGTGCTGAAACTAAAAAACTGGCTAGTTCTAAGAAGCAAAATTAAGCTAGAAGGCTTCCCTCCAACACAGAAAGGCTTGGGGGCTCAGAAGCCCACAAACAGTCCTGGACACAGCAAATCTGTATCCAGACTAGACTACCCACAGGAAAGGCGTTAAACAAGATTAAAAAAAAAATTCTAAGTGGAAAGAGGGAAAGGAGGAGCAGAAACTAAGTGGATTGGCCATCTCAAATGTTCTCCCTGTATTTGGTAGAATGAGGTAATAACACTACACTGGGAGGAGTGTCCCAGATCAAATTTACAGTAGGGGCGAGCAACTGTAAAACCACCAACTATAAGAACAGCATACAAATAGGGAGGGACTGTGGGAAACAAACAGAAGAAATGTTTCTCACAGCAGAAAAGCAGCAGTGAGCCTTTAAATGAAAGTTTTAAAAAGATAAAGGAGCCTCTACAGAAAGCTTCTAACTGCAAACAAGTTATATGACATTCTACTTGGCAGGAGATCAGAATCAAACAAACCAAACAGATGCTTAATAAAAGTGGACAATTTCCACTTAATACCTCACACACACTGAAACTAGCTAGAAAAGTATGCAGTAGACAAAGTGTTATAAATAACTCGAAAAAATAAGCAAAAAAACAGGATACTTAATGTTATATATTATAGATCAGAGTTTGCTCAGTGTCCTTCCTTCAATTAGCTCATTGTGAAATTGCAGAAACACTCACAAACTTAACTTCTTAGGTAACAGAAAGTTGAAACCTGAGACAACTTTAAAAAAAGCTCAAAAGAACCAATGAGGTTCTTACTCTAAGCTGTAGCCCAGGTGACCCCAATCAGCCAATGACATTAAGCAATTCTTTCTCACTGAAATGCCTAATGGCTTTGGCTAAACCAAGATGTCCTTGAACATGTGCTCAGACACACAGCCTCCACAAACACTAGACCCAAACACAAGCCTGAATATGGACAATGCTACAAATATCCACACTACTTAGGTAGAAACAAACTGCAGAAATGTTTCTCACAGCAGAAAAGCAACAGTGAGCATTTAAATGAAAGTTTTAAATGGATAAAGGAGCCTCTACATAAAGCTTTTAACTGCAAACAAGTTATATGACACTCTCCATGGCAGGAGATCAGAATCAAACAACTCAAACAGATGCTTAATAAAAGTGGACAATTTCCAGTTAATACCTTACACACAGTGAAACTAGCTAGAAAGTATGCAGTAGACAAAGTGCTATAAATAACTCGAAAAAATAAGCTAAAAAACAGTATACTTAATATTATATATTATAGATCCGAGTTTGCTCAGTTTCCTTCCTTCGATTAGCTCATTGTGAAATTGCAGAAACACTCACAAACTTAACTTCTTAGGTAACAGAAAGTTGAAACCTGAGACAAATTTAAAAAAAGCTCAAATGAACCAATGAGGTGCTTACTCTAAGCTGTAGCCTAGGTAACCCCAGTCAGCCAATGACATTAAACAATCCTCTCTCACTGAAATGCCTAATGGCTTTGGCTAAACCAAGACTCCACGTGGGCCAGCAGAGTAATCCAGGCTGCAGAGAGCTGAATAAGCGACTTTTCTTGATACTAAGTATATTTTTTGTTGCTTTCCACATCTGAATACCTAGCAACTGTATTTCGCCTGCCTTTCTGTTACATTGAAGCTGTTTTTACTGCATTTAACTTAATATTGCACTTGGAATCCTTGTTTGTTACTATTTGACTGTATTTGTAGCAAATTCTTCTGTGTAAGCTGTAGTAGCTGATTCATAGCATTTATAAGTGTTTGCTGTACCTGTTTCTGCCTGTTTTGTGAAAAAAAAAAAAAAAAAAAAAAAAAATATCTCTTGTTTTTCCTGCTTTACTAGTTTAGTCCAGTTTCAGAGTTGCTGATTCCTGGGCTTTGGTTGTAGTTCCTGTGTACTGTTTCCTTGCCTTATTTGGGGGAAGGGAAGCTACTTTGCTTTCCTGCTTTACTAGTTTAGTCCAGTTTCAGAGTTGCTGATTCCTGGGCTTTGGTTGTAGTTCCTGTGTACTGTTTCCTTGCCTTATTTGGGGAAGGAAGCTACCTTGCTTACCAGTGGGAGTGGGAAGCATTGAGCTGCCTTTGTCCAGTTTTGTGAGGTTTCAGCCAGTAACTAGTAGTTTATTGGTCGTTTTGGACCAGTTTCTAGCTTTTCCAGCCCCTGGTATAAAACTTTCAGCTTGTACCTACTCAGCACAGACTCCACGTGGGCCAGCAGAGTAATCCAGGCTGCAGAGAGCTGAATAAGCGACTTTCTTGATACTAAGTATATTTTTGTTGCTTTCCACATCTGAATACCTAGCAACTGTATTTCGCCTGCCTTTCTGTTACATTGAAGCTGTTTTTACTGCATTTAACTTAATATTGCACTTGGAATCCTTGTTTGTTACTATTTGACTGTATTTGTAGCAAATTCTTCTGTGTAAGCTGTAGTAGCTGATTCATAGCATTTATAAGTGTTTGCTGTACCTGTTTCTGCCTGTTTTGTGAAAAAAAAAGAAAAACATATCTCTTGTTTTTCCTGCTTTACTAGTTTAGTCCAGTTTCAGAGTTGCTGATTCCTGGGCTTTGGTTGTAGTTCCTGTGTACTGTTTCCTTGCCTTATTTGGGGGAAGGAAGCTACCTTGCTTTCCTGCTTTACTAGTTTAGTCCAGTTTCAGAGTTGCTGATTCCTGGGCTTTGGTTGTAGTTCCTGTGTACTGTTTCCTTGCCTTATTTGGGCGTAGGCAAGCTACCTTGCTTACCAGTGGAGTGGGAAGCATTGAGCTGCCTTTGTCCAGTTTTGTGAGGTTTCAGACAGTAACTAGTAGTTTATTGGTCGTTTTGGGCCAGTTTCTAGCTTTTTCCAGCCCCCTGGTATAAAACTTTCAGCTTGTACCTACTCAGCACAGACTCCACGTGGGCCAGCAGAGTAATCCAGGCTGCAGAGAGCTGAATAAGCGACTTTTCTTGATACTAAGTATATTTTTGTTGCTTTCCACATCTGAATACCTAGCAACTGTATTTCGCCTGCCTTTCTGTTACATTGAAGCTGTTTTTACTGCATTTAACTTAATATTGCACTTGGAATCCTTGTTTGTTACTATTTGACTGTATTTGTAGCAAATTCTTCTGTGTAAGCTGTAGTAGCTGATTCATAGCATTTATAAGTGTTTGCTGTACCTGTTTCTTCCTGTTTTGTGAAAAAAAAAAAAAGAAAAAAATATCTCTTGTTTGTCCTGCTTTACTAGTTTAGTCCAGTTTCAGAGTTGCTGATTCCTGGGCTTTGGTTGTAGTTCCTGTGTACTGTTTCCTTGCCTTATTTGGGGAAGGGAAGCTACCTTGCTTTCCTGCTTTACTAGTTTAGTCCAGTTTCAGAGTTGCTGATTCCTGGGCTTTGGTTGTAGTTCCTGTGTACTGTTTCCTTGCCTTATTTGGGGGAAGGGAAGCTACCTTGCTTACCAGTGGGAGTGGGAAGCATTGAGCTGCCTTTTGTCCAGTTTTGTGAGGTTTCAGCCAGTAACTAGTAGTTTATTGGTCGTTTGGGCCAGTTTCTAGCTTTTTCCAGCCCCTGGTATAAAAGGCGCTAACGCTAGCCGATTTAGCGATTTAGCTGAGCTGCCACTGTTGCACACTAGGGCAGCACCGGTTAAGCAGGTTTAAACTATTCGGGCTACCTAAAGTCCACTCTTCAAATTTTCCCTTAAAACTACCTTCCTCGAACTATACTACTGATCAAATCAGCATATCCTATAACTAAAAGATCAACTCTACTTGACTCCAAGTAGACTATTCTCTATCTATTAAACCTAGCACTTGCTCCTACAGTACTTATTACCTTGATACGGCACTCTTGTCATAGATTGTACCCCAAAAGGCAACCCCCCATTTCTCGGTCACCCACGTCCCCGGAATCTTTTTTTAAAGTTTTTCGTCTACCCTTCTAGCATGTCGAGGGATCAGTTGCTAGTGTCCTCTCCTGCTCAGCTGGTGAACCTGGGAATATTGAGGCAATGTTTCAATTGCCTCATGTACACAGACAACCCTTTCCTCCTCCCACAAAACACAAATACATGCGAGAGATGCAACTATACGGCCAAACTGGAGGCTGAGCTCTCTCAACATAGGACTGGCAAGACCAGTCAGGAGGAGAAGGTTACCACACACACTATAGACCCAGTCTCACATAGTACCATTACAACCTCAAATCATACACATAAACACACAAAGACATACTCGGAGGCTCTGATCAAAAATCTACCAAAACAGCAGAGGCCACCAAAGCAGACACCCAAACAACCACCACCTCAGAACACAACACCGCAACACATAGACCTCACAGTCAGAGTGTCAAACAGTCACAGCCCTTAAGGCCAAACACAATGCCAGACACACTAGTCATTGGTGACTCCATAGTCAGACACACTGATGTCCCACTCACCAGACTGAGTAAGGAGAAGGTCACAGTAAGCTGCCTGTCGGGCGCTAGAATCCGCCACATAACGCAAGCACTCAGGTCTCTCAACAGCAGGTACAAATATGACTCAGTCATTGTCCACGCTGGTGTAAACGACCTGAGACGTACCTCCTTGGACTACATGAAAAGAGACATTGAGGAGCTCTCTGATTATGTAGCCCAGGCAGGTATGACCCTGACCTTGAGCAGTATCCTACCATCACCAAGAATGATGCCACAATACAGAGATAAGATGATCAGCTTTAACAATTGGCTTAAACACTGGTGTCATTCAAAGGGGATCCAGTATCTGTCTGCCTGGGATGACATGCTGGACAAGCCACGCTGCTGCAAGGGACGGCTTGCACCTGTCACCCTGGGATTCGGATATTGGCAAAGGCTCTTGCCACCCCATAGTGCCTTTTTAGGCAAGGCTCAAATTCTAAACCTACCACCCTAGAACACAAAAAGGAAAAAACTAAGGGTAATGCTGCTCAATGCCAGAAGTCTAAATCTCAAAATGCACGCACTCGAGGCCCTTCTCAGTATGGAGAACATCGATGTCTGTGCTGTGACAGAAACCTGGTTCAAGGCTCCTGAGAGCACCCCAGCTATCAGGTTTTACCTCATATCATGCGTTCCGCCCCAAAATCCGGACAATACCAAGAAAGGAGGGGGGTATCCATATTCATCAAGGACACCCACACCTCAAGACTGGTTGCAACGCACGATGCATCGGAGACCATCCAGGTGCAATTAACCATAGGCAAGACTGCTCTGCAAATTGTAGCATGTTACAGGCCACCCTCACAAACTCAGGAAACTCACATGGCCTTCCTGAAAACACTAGAGGGATAAATGTATCACCAAACACCATCATACTAGGTGACTTCAATTACCCTAATATAGACTGGGAACACTACTCAAGCCCAAACACCCTAGCCCAAAAGTTCCTGGAATTCATAAACTCAAATGCCATGGAACAACTAGTCACCATCCCACAAGAGGAGATAACATACTTGATCTCATTATCACGAACATGGGAGCACAATGTTCAACACCGAAGTATACCCCTCACTGGTGAGATCAGATCACAAACTAATCTCGCTGGAGGTCCTCATCCCACCCCACCTGAAATAAAAAGACCACAGTAAAGAACTTCTCAAAAGCCGACTTCACACTTCTAAAGACTAGTGTGGTCTCCTTTCAGGCCCCGAGCTGGCGGAAAACAATACTCAAGCCGCTGAATCACTTACAAACGCCTTCTACCAGCACCTGCAGGACTGCATGGATAAGGCAATCCCAAGCAAAACAAAGACTCTTTGTACCAAAGGCAAGCGTCCAGTCTGGTGGACCCCAGCCATAAACAAACTCTACAACAAAAGGAGGAAGCTACTACAAGATAGAGCAAAATCCTTAAAAGGTAAGACACCCTTGATCACTATAAGTAAAAACTAAGAGCTCTCATAAAATCATCCAAAGCAAATTTCGAGAGAAAAATAGCTAAAGACTCAAAAGACAATCATAAGGCCTTCTTTAGCTATGTTAGAAACCTAGGAGGAAACTCCCAGATATGCTCAGAACTAGTTCAAAATGATGTGAAGATTACTGATCCTACAGACATTGCCAACATACTGGCTGACAGGTTCAGTGCAAACTTCTCCCCTCCCCAAAAGGAGAGATATCTATACCAAATGAGTGCAGCCCCAAACATCTCCAGCGCCCAAGTGAGAACTGCTCTCCAAAGCAAAAAACACAGCATCCATGGGACCCGATGGTGTCCCCGGCTGTGTGCTCCACGAACTCAATGAGGAATTAAACCCGCAGCTAGGACAGCTGTTTAATCAAAGTCTTACCTCTGGATACTGCCCAGGAGTGGCGCACTGCAACTGTGGTCCCACTTCACAAAGGCGGTGCCTCCACAGACCCTGGAAATTACCGGCCCATTAGCTTGACAAGCCTTATCTGCAAAGCCATGGAGAGGATCATAATGGACCTCATAAATAAAGACATAGGGAATTTGCAGACTTTGGATCCAACCCAGTTTGGCTTTGTCAAAGGCAGATCATGCCTTTTAAACTTGGTTGACTTTTGAAACAGTCACCAAAGCCATTGATGAGGGAAAGGCAGTCCATACAGCCTACCTCAATCTGTCTAAGGCCTTCGATACAATACCCTACTCGGGTATCATTGAAAAACTCATCAGCTTAAATGTTAACCCATACATCACAAGATGGGTTGCAAACTGGCTGAGTGACAGAACCCACAGGGTCAGAGTTGCTGGCGCCATGTCAGACTCAAAGCCTGTCACAAGTGGTGTCCCACAGGGCTCAGTCCTGGGCCCACTCTTGTTTGGCATCTACTTTTCCGAAGTACAAGCAAACACAGGAGGGTTATGGCTGACAAAGTTTGCAGATGACTGCAAACTGGGCGCCATAGTAGAAAACACATCTGACACAGATATCCTTCAGAAGGGTCTCACAGAAACGGATAACTGGTGCCAGAGCCACGGCCTAAAGTTAAATGCCAAAAATGCATAGTCATACCCTTCGGGAAAAACAAGGTTACCCCTAGCTACCAAATAGGTGGCAATCCACTGAGCACAGAAGAAGTTATCAGGGACCTGGGGACCCAGGTTGATAGTAGTCTGTCATTCGACACCCATGTAGCTAAAGTAGTTAGGAAGTCCTTCTACATTGCCCACCTTATCATGAAGGATTCTCATCTAGATCAAGGGAGGTCATAGTCTCACTTTACTCATTACTCATCACACCAATGATAGAGTACAATGCCCCATTCGAATGTATCTGACCCGACACTTGCAGCAGCTGGAGAGGCCACAAAAGTTCCTCACCAAAAGGATAAAGGGTCTCAAAATCTGTCCTATGCTGCCCGACTGAAAGAACTCCAGCTCTATTCAGTCGCCACGCTTGCTCAGAGGTGACCTTTGCCTAACATACAAGGCCATGTCAAACCCAGATTTGATGAATATGCTTCACCTCAAAAATCTAGATCCATCAGAGCCACAAGGGGGGGAGACTTAAACCTCGACACGGCTATTAATAGGACGTGCTGGAGGGATAGATTCATCACCCAAAGACTCCCTATGCTGTGGAACAAAATCCCGGTACATGTGAGGCAGAGCACCTCGCTGGCCTTGTTCAAGAGAAATCTTGACCAATGGATGGGAGATCGCAGATATACCCCAGGAATTACCTCAGTGTCACTGCTCAACAGAGGCACAGCAAAATAATGGGTATAGTTCCCCATACTAAAGGGGTGGCGTAAGCCACAAAACAATGGGCTAGGCTTATAAATGCCCTCGGGCAGATAGCCTAGTATGAACCTATGAACCTATGAACCTATGTCCTTGAACATGTGCTCAGACACACAGCCTCCACAAACACTAGACCCAAACACAAGCCTGAATATGGACAATGCTACAAATATCCACACTATTTAGGTAGAAACAAACTGCAGAAATGTTTCTCACAGCAGAAAAGCAGCAGTGAGTCTTTAAATGAAAGTTTTAAGCACATAAAGGAACCTCTACAGAAAGTTTTTAGGTGCAAACAAGTTATATGACACTCCTTGGCAGGAGATCAGAATCAAACAACACAAACAGATGCTTAATAAAAGTGGACAATTTCCAGTTAATACCTCACACACAGTGAAACTAGCTAGAAAATTATGCAGTAGACAAAGTGCTATAAATAACTTGAAAAAATAAGCAAAACAACAGGATACTTAATGTTATATATTATAGATCCGAGTTTGCTCAGTGTCCTTCCTTCAATTAGCTCATTGTGAAATTGCAGACACACTCACAAACTTAACTTCTTAGGTAACAGAAAGTTAAAACCTGAGACAACTTTAAAAAATGCTCAAAAGAACCAATGAGGTGCTTACTTTAAGCTGTAGCCCAGGTGACCTTAGTCAGTCAATGACATTAAACAATCCTCTTTCACTGAAATGCCTAATGGCTTTGGCTAAACCAAGATGTCCTTGAACATGTGCTCAGACACACAGCCTCCACAAACACTAGACTCAAACTCAAGCCTGGATATGGCCAGTGCTACAAATATCCACACTACTTAGGTAGAAACAAACTGCAAAAATATTTCTCACAGCAGAAAAGCAGCAGTGAGCCTTTAAATGAAAGTTTTAAACAGATAAAGGAACCTCTACAGAAAGCTTTTAACCGCAAACAAGTTATATGACACTCTCCTTGGCAGGAGATCAGAATCAAACATCCTAAACGGATGCTTAATAAAAGTGGACAATTTCCAGTTAATACCTCACACACAGCGAGAAATTAGCTAGAAAAGTATGCAGTAGACAAAGTGCTATAAATAACTTGAAAACATAAGCAAAAAAACAGGATACTTAATGTTATATATTATAGATCCGAGTTTGCTCAGTGTCCTTCCTTCGATTAGGTCATTGTGAAATTGCAGAAGCACTCACAAACTTAACATATGAAGTAGTTAACTTCATTTGATCAGCAACCTGTAGGTATCGGATCTGACATGGATCTCAGCAGACAGCTTTCCAAGCTAAAGATCTGAGCTCCAAGCCCCTCCCCTTACCCATAATACCCTGCTACCTCCTTCCAGTCCTCAGATCTCGTTTGCCACAGCTTTAACAAGCACGAGTTATGAGCACCTGGCGGTTAGGTAGTGAGTATTGGGTAAATTCTTGACTTTTTGAAAAATTTTGAGAGGTGTGTGTTTGTGATTGTTTAAACCCATTAGCATAGCTTAATTTTAGTATACAGCTCAACAAACTCTCTGCTGCCTATAATCACATTGCCAGATTTGTAGTAGGTGGTCCTTACAGAACTCATCACTGCATTAACCTAAGGAAACTTGACTGGCTAGAATTATCTAATCTTCTCAAACTAAACCAACTCACAGAAGCGTTTAAAATTATTAAGCAACCAGATAAAACCCCCTCCTTGCAAAATCTTCTTACACCATACTCTAATCTTACCTGTCTTCGCTCCTCACATAGAGCCCTGGTCCAAACCATCAAATCCAACAACTCAGCCGGAGAAGCCCTCTTTGCTAACTCTATAGGGAAAGTCTGGAACTCCCTCCCCAATAATTTAAGACTTACTACATCCCAATATCTATTCAAAAACAATCTTAAACAATTTTTTAAAGAACATTGGCTGTGCCCATGTAACAACCCAGACTAGTTCTCTCTGACACACAACTAGTAGTATTCTCCACCTGTTTGACTAGGTGTTTTTTTCGTCCCCTTATCCAAACAATTTGTAAGCGCACACCCCCTAATTCCACCATCATGGGTACCTATGTAGTCAAGCTCCCCATTGCCTGACTTGACTCTATAAGCAATGGGATATCAACCTAGAATATCAACTATAATGTA
Source organism: Protopterus annectens (assembly GCF_019279795.1). NCBI lineage: Eukaryota > Metazoa > Chordata > Ceratodontiformes > Protopteridae > Protopterus > Protopterus annectens. Next base: position 232,499,828 of record NC_056748.1, on the reverse strand, counting down.
TCTAAATACAATTGTGAAGTATTTATGTGTATCACTGATTCTGTTTATGTGAACCTCGAATTTTTATGTATTTGCATTAGGTAGTGTACTTATCTGTATACACATGAAAGTGTAACTTTTTTCACTGTGGAGCTTTTCTCCCCGGGCCTCCGCTGAAAATGGACATGTATCCAGTCGGACCATCCCGGTCAACAAATGTAAAATAAATAAATAAAAATAAATAAAATATACTCCCCCTTCCCCTTATTCTTGTGTGTCAGTGTGCATGTGGTTGTGGTTTTTGTTATGGCTGAAGGCCCTAAGGCCATTTTCTCCAAGTGCTCTGAGTGTGACCATAAGCTCACCCCAGCCGATGGCCACACTCAGTGAGTTATTTGCCTGGGGTAGCACATTTATCATCGGGCTGCAAGGGATAGGAGAAACAAGCTGATCCTGGCTGGTCATTTACCCGTGGATTCTGCTTCTTCCTCCTCTTCCTCAGTGGCTCCAGCCGCGACTGCGGCTGTTCAGCCAGCTGTGCTATCTCCCCTGGCTGGGACTCAACCTCCCACCATTTCCCAGGGAGAGAAGGACTCTAAGAGAAAAGAGAGGGGAGGGAGAGAGAGAGAGAGAGAGAGAGGGAGAAAGAGAGAGAGATAGGGATAGAGAGAAACATAGGAGCCACAAGCGGTGGGCCGACTCACCCCCCATGGCCCTGCCAGCTAAACAGCTCTCTTCTCCCCTGAAGATTCCCGTATCTTCCCCCTCTCGGCTCTGTTCCCCATGTTTCTCACCGGAGCCAGAGGAGGAGCCCTGGCCATCTTCGAGGTCATCGCGGCGGCCTTCCCGGCCAGCTTCGGTGGCCTCTTCTAGGTCAACACGAAGCCTCTCAGACACTGACATGGACCGGATGATGCGTCGCTTCCTCCAAGCTCAGATGCAGATGGGAGTGCTCCTGTCTTCCCCCACTCTGGGGGGGGGAGCTCGGCCCCATTTTTTGCCTTCATAGCTCCTTCTCCGATCCATTACCGGGTTTCGGAGCCGTCGGATCAGAGTAGTCTCGGAGACAGGGTGTTGGCGCCGATAGTAGTTGCTACTTCGATGCCGGCCATGCCCTCAAGTTTGTCGGATCTTTTTTCGGATCCCAGCTCTCGGGGCAGAGAGCCGAGCATCGGATCCGAGGGGGTAGGTGCACCTTCGGCTCCATTGCGGTCGGAGCACACTTCCCTTTTGGGTCCGATTGCTTCAGCTCTGACGCCAATCCCCACGTCGGATCCGAGGGTGTTGCTCATGGAACCCATAGAGAGCAGTTCACCTTCGGCCTTCAACGTGGGGGAGAGGGTTCTCTCGAGAGGTTCAAGACTCCCTGCTCATGCTATGGATCCAGCCACCATTCCCTCACAGATGGGCTTGTCTTCCATTATCCGGCCCTAGGGACAGCCTACGTCGATGCCCCAGCCAGTTCCACTGGAGGAACATGACCCTGTTGGTGAGCCCTCCTCGGACAGTCCCGCAGAGGAGGTCCCTCACAAACCTAAGTGCAAGAGGAGGCACTTGGACTCCCCCGAGTCCCTCACGGAAGACACCGATTTAGAGGAAGAGGAAGGTTCCCCCAGGTCACCCCCCCCGAGGACGTCTCCTTTGGAGACATTATGGAAATGCTATGCCTAAAAGGGGGGTGGTCAGCCCAAAAGCCTTCCTCGAATGAGTCAGTGTTTTTGGAGGCGTTTGACACAGGCCCATCTACCTCTTGGGTGTCCCTTTGGCCAACCCCCTGGTAGACCTCATTACTACCAGGGCATGGAAGGAGCCAGACACTGTAGAGCCAATCCCCAGGAGACCAGATAAGATCCTTAGTCCCCCTGTGGATGGGACAGCGTGGAGTAAAGGTTCCCCGGTAGATGCCATGGTGGTGGCGGCTGCCTCCAAGAAGGAACAGGCACAGGATAGTTCCTCGGTCCATCCTCCTGATAAGGAGTCTCGGACGATGGATTGTATCGGAAAGCGGATGTTTGCTTCAGCCACCTTTTCCATAAGAGCACTGAATTACTTGGCCCATGTGATTAGGCTTCAGCGGGATCTGGTGAAGTAATACGCTGAGTCTCCCCGAGTCCATGTCGGCCGAGGACAAACAGACCTTCTCGACTCACATGGCCACTCTGAAATCTGTATCGAACACGTCTATGCAGCTACTCTCCCATGCCATGGAGGGGGCCGCTAGAGCCAGCGGATCAGGCATCGCCTTACAGCATCACGCCTGGCTCCGACTTTGCAACTTTGTGGAACTCTTCAAGGCATCCTTCGCAAATGCTCCCTTCGATGGTTCTACCCTGTTTGGCAAGACCATCCGCGATACATTGGTCCAGAGCAAGAAAGACGGGAAGATTCTGTCTGCTGTTGGAATCCACTTCTCGGCTCCTCAAAGGTCCTTTTCCAGGAACCAGAGAGGACAAAAGAAGATGTGGTTCCAGAAGTCTCAGCAGTCCCATTACGCTCCGGACCCTTCGTCTTTCAGAGGCAGACAGGGACAAGGTGCACGCTGGCCCAGAGGCTGAGGGGGGCCGAAGAATTTTGGTTCGCGGGAACCCTTTTCTGATTGACCCACACAGCAGCCCTGAGGGGTTGCCCAACTGCTCCTCTCTGGAGGCAGTCGGGGGGGCGTTTTCCGAAGCACCTGGCACTATGGGAGTCCATCACGACAGATCGCTGGGTGCTTCGAATAATATCCAGAGGCTACTCTATTCCCTTCATAAATCTTCCTCCTCAATTGAGGTGCCTCCCCGATGTTCCACCCAGTCAGAGGGAGGCTGCAGCTTTAGAAATAAAGATGTTGCTAGAAAAAAGAGCCATCCAGCATGTCCCCCCAGACCAGTGCAGGTTAGGCAATTACTCCAGGTTTTTTTTGGTGCCAAAAAAGACGGGGGACTTAAGACCAATTCTTGACCTTTCTACAATGAACCTCTTCATTGCCAAGGAGAAATTCCAGATGGTCACTCTTCAATCCATTCTCCCCCTACTGCAGAAGTACAACTGGGTGTGCTCCATAGACCTGAAGGATGCGTACTACCACATTCTCATGGACAGGCGATCCAAGAGGTTTCTCTGCTTTCGGTTGGGGGCCAGTTATTACCAGTTCAGGGTCCTACCATTTGGCCTCACCACAGCCCCCAGGGTGTTCACCAAGGTCATGGCAGTTGTAGCAGCCCACCTGAGGCTTCAGGGAATACAGGTTTTTCCTTACCTGGACGACTGGCTCCTTGCCGCCTCCACCAGGCATCTACTTTGCTCAGCCAGGGATTGCTTCCTGTTCTTAGCCTCCCAGTTGGGGATCACTATAAATTACAAGAAATCATCCCTTCAACCAATTCAAGTCTTGGACTTCATAGGGGCCAGAACAGACACACTTCAGACCAAGGCCTTCTTGACATTGGACAGACTTCGCAGCTTAACCCTTCATGTTCTAGCACTCCTTCAATCTCCAGCCCCATCAGCGGAGTTAGTCCTGAGAGCCTTAGGGTCCATGGCAGCAGCAATCAACCTTTCGCCCTTAGCTCGCTTGCACATGAGGGTCCTCCAGTGGACCTTGCAGGTCCAGTGGTCCATCCTTCAACAACTGGTGGACTCTCCGATCACCCTCAGCAGAGTTTGCAGAAATTCCCTCATATGGTGGCTCCAAACTCGAGAGCTTCGGAAAGGACTGTTCATAATGCCACAACCCCAAGCCATGGTAACCATGGACGCTTCTCACCTTGGGTGGGGGGGCATTGCATGGGCAGAACTGTCCAAGATAAGTGGACTCAGACAGAGACCATTCTGCATATCAATGTTCTGGAGATGAGAGCAGTGCTTCTAGTGCTGCAAGCTCTTCATGCCTTTCTCCCTCCAGGGACTACTGCAATTCAGAGAGACAACATGTCAGTGGTCTGGTACATCAACAAACAGGGGGGGCCCAGGTCTTACCCTCTTTGCCGAGAGGCCATGAGAGTTTGGGATTGGGTGATATCCACCAACCGTTTTCTGTTAGCAACGCACATTCCGGGTCGGTCCAACATCCTAGCAGACAAGCTGAGTCTAACTATCCTCTCGCCTTACGAGTGGTCTCTGAACCCCTTAGTAGCGAAACAGATCTTCTGCAAGTGGGGTCAGCCTTGCTGCGATCTCTTCGCATCACCTTCAAATGCGAAGTGCAGCGAGTTTTTCACTCTAATTCCCCCTCTGGAGGAAAGCCCCAGAGACGCTCTAGTTCATGCTTGGCCATCAGGTCTTCTTTATGCTTATCCTCCTCTTCCGTTAATGACAAAATTTTTACAGAAAGCTGGTCAGTTGGGGAACAATATTATCCTCATAGCCCCATTCTGGCCTCATCAAACCTGGTTCCCGTACCTACGGTCTCATCTTATAGCTCCTCTTTGGATATTAGATCCAGTCCTGGATCTGATTTCTCATCCGTCGGGATTAGAAACTCCGAATCTGGACGACCTCAAGCTCTCAGCTTGGTTGATCCAGTTGAATTAGTTGCCAGGACTCCCGGTATTTCGTCTGCAATTAGATCCATCATGGTAGCGGCGCATAAGCCTTCTACCAGGAAGGTTTACAAAAGCAAATGGAAACGGTTTTCTATATGGGCCTCGCATAGGAATCTGGATCGTTTCACTGCTCCCATTCCAGCAGTGCTTGATTTCCTATCTCATATTTTTCAGCAAGGGGCCAGTTCTTCTACTGGAAAGGTTCAAATGGCTGCCATTTCCCATTTTCACATTGGGGACAATCTTAGTCCTTTAGCTTCCACTAAGATTTGTAAGACCTTCTTGAAAGGAACCTTTCTTTTGAGACCTCCTATTAGGAACGCTGTTCTCCCATGGGACCTAACTTTGGTCCTTCAGGCTCTAACTGGACCACCCTTTGAACCTGCACCTTCTGTTGATTTAAAATTCTTATGTTGTAAAACTGCTTTCTTAATAGATATTACCTCAGCTAGAAGGGTGTCAGAACTCCAGGCCCTTTGTACTAAACCCCCATATCTTGTTTTCCATAAGGACAGAGTCTCTCTCAGGACTAACCCTTCCTTCTAACCTAAAGTGGCTTCTGAGCCGAACATCAATCAGTCCATTAACCTACCAGTTGTCTTCCCTAAATATCAGAATAAAGGGGAATACAAACTTCATTTGTCAGATGTTCATAGACAATTGCGCTTTTACCTGCACAGAACAGCTGCCTTTCGCAAGTCAGAGCAGCTCTTTGTTTCCTTTGCGAAGCCTTTCTTGGGTAAGCCAGTGTCGAAGGTGACTCAAGCTAGAAGGATTTCTCACTGCATTTTGCTCACATACAAGATATCTGGTCTGCCAGAGCCCTTTGGGGTTCATGCCCATTCTACCCGTTCTATGGCTACATTTGCTGTGTTCTGGTCAAGAGTTCCCTTGGATGACATTTGTTCTGCAGTTACTTGGGCTTCCTCTCATACTTTTATCTCTTATTATAAATTGGATTTAATATCCAGAGGTAGGGCAGCTTTTGGCTCTGCAGTGCTCTGGAATATCCTTCCTTGAGGACCTCCCAAGTTTTTGGTAGCTGGGGACTCTGTCCCACAGGTTGCTGATCAAATGAAGTTAACTACTTCAGATAAAGAAGTTATGTACTCACCATAATGTTCCATCTGAGTAGGTAACTTCATTTGTCAGCAACCGACTCCCCCCCCTCCTTCCCCCTAACCTGGTTCTTTGGTTATCTGAGTCCTAGAATGATTTCAGCTTTTGGTATTCATTAGGTTAGGATGTTTCAGGTTGTTGTTTTGTCTTGGTGAAATTGTATAATTGGGCAAACGCGATCTGAGGACTGGAAGGAGGTAGCAGGGTATTATGGGTAAGAGGGAGGAGCTTGGAGCTCGGATCTTTAGCTTGGAAAGCTTTCGGCTCAGATCCAGGTTGGATCCGATACCCAAAGGTTGCTGACAAATGAAGTTACCTACTCAGATGGAACGTTATGGTGAGTACATAACTTCTTTTTCTTAGGTAACAGAAAGTTGAAACCTGAGACAACTTTAAAAAAAGCTCAAAAGAACCAATGAAGTGCTTACTCTAAGCTGTAGCCCAGGTGACCCCAGTCAGTCAATGACATTAAACAATCCTCTCTCACTGAAATGCATAATGGCTTTGGCAAAAGCAAGATGTCCTTGAACATGTGCTCAGACACACAGCCTCCACAAACACTAGACCCAAAGACAAACCTGACTATGGACAATGCTACAAATATCCACACTACTTAGGTAGAAACAAACTGCAGAAATGTTTCTCATTGCAGAAAAGCAGCAGTGAGCCTTTAAATGAAAGTTTTAAACAGATAAAGGAGCCTCTACAGAAAGCTTTTAACTGCAAACAAGTTATATGACACTCTCCTTGGCAGACGATCAGAATCAAACAACCCAAACAGATGCTTAATAAAAGTGGACAATTTCCAGTTAATACCTCACACACAGTGAAACTAGCTTGAAAAGTATGCAGTAGACAAAGTGCTATAAATAACTCAAAAAATTAAGCAAAAAACAGGATACTTAATGTTATATATTATAGATTCGAGTTTGCTCAGTTTCCTTCCTTCGATTAGCTCATTGTGAAATTGCAGAAACACTCAAAAACTTAACTTCTTAGGTAACAGAAAGTTGAAACCTGAGACAACTTTAAAAAAAGCTCAAACGAACCAATGAGGTGCTTACTCTAAGCTGTAGCCCAGGTGACTCCAGTCAATCAATGACATTAAACAATCCTCTCTCACTGAAATGCCTAATGGCTTTGGCTAAACCTAGATGTCCTTGAACGTGCTCAGACACACAGCCTCCACAAACACTAGACCCAAACACAAGCCTGAATATGGACAATGCTACAAATATCCACACTACTTAGGTAGAAACAAACTGCAGAAATGTTTCTCACAGCAGAAAAGCAGCAGTGAGCCTTTAAATGAAAGTTTTAAACAGATAAAGGAGCCTCTACAGAAAGATTTAACTGCAAACAAATTATATGACACTCTCCTTGGCAGGAGATCAGAATCAAACAACCCAAACAGATGCTTAATAAAAGTGGACAATTTCCAGTTAATACATCACACACAGTGAAACTAGCTAGAAAAATATGCAGTAGACAAAGTGCTATAAATAACTTGAAAAAATAAGCAAAAAACAGGATACTTAATGTTATATATTATAGATCTGAGTTTGCTCAATGTGGCGGTCTGCACCTTTACTGTCATATACTTCTGGTGCATATACAAATGACTGCTGTCTTTCTATAGCCTCAGGTCCTGCTAGATTCAATAAAATAAATGCACTTGTGCATGCATCTCTATCTGCATATGCAGCTTGTATAAAATTTTTGTACTCCTGTTCAAATATTCTCCAGTTCTCTGCAATATTCTGGTCAAACACAAGTGGTTGTGGTTTTCTAAATCCGTATACAATATTAACACATATCAGCAAGGGATCTTGCAAATACCTAGAAATATATGCGCACACATATATACATACATGTATAAGTAATTGGCATGAAAACTCAACTTGGCTAATGCTCTTCTGCTTTATATCTCCACTATCTTTCTTTGTGCTTATCGGTATTATGTGAATAAATAACCATGTAGTGCTTTCAACTGACTAAACTTTGCGAAATAAACCTCTTGGGCTTCTCGATGCTTTACTGCACTTTGCAAAAAACCTTTGCAAATTTCTTAATGCTTCACTGTGCTTTACAAAATAGCTTTTTTAAGTTTCTCAATGCTTTATTGTACTTTGTGAAATAACTTTTTAGTTTTCTCAATGCTTTACAAAACTCAGCGGAATAGCTTTTCAACTTATTTACTGCTTTACGGAGCTTAACAGAATATTTTCTTGGAATTTGCGATGGTTTACAAACTTGATAAGTTTCTCGGACTTTGCAATGTTTTTATGAATTTCGATATATTTTCGGACTTTGAGATGCTTTTATGAATTTTGATAAGTCAACAATGCTGAATCATCAGCTATCAGAGTTGGTAAAGGCAAAAATGCTAAAGTAGTTGCTTGGAAATTTATCGATAGAGGCAGGCATGGAAGAATCATGAATTATTGCTTATTAAAGTCATCGTTTTGAGAAACATTCGAGAACTTTGCAATGCAACTGAGCAATTCATAAGGACTGAAATACTCTTGCAATCTTTTATAAGAAACACCTTTCTATAATACAAGAAACTTGTTAAGCAATTGCACAATGCGAACAATCAGATTTTGGTTGCCCAAATTCAATGCCTCTTGAGATATATGCACTTTGTAAATAACTAGATGCAATACACTGAAATGTTTCCAAAATGGCGGCACCTTGCCAGGCAACTCTTAACAGTACAAGAAGCACTCTGTAATGGCACACACTGCTAACAGCCACACCCACAAGAACCTTTCTTCAAGCAACCATGCTTCAATTGAATGATATGAGATAGTTGCACTCTACACACAGTGAACTTTTTGAAATACATGCACAGTAATAAGCATACACTGTAAGCACTTTTACACACTCTGAGATACTTCAAATGGCTTTAATTACTTTTCTGATATCAAACAAAGCCGTAGTTATGCCCAAACACAGACAGTTTGCACAATAAAGCAGTTGCCTTGCTTTATATTTATTTTTCCTACTGTGCCCCTTTTCTTTCTCATTTATTTATTACTCTTTGTGCTCGTTTAAACGCTTTTCTTTTTGATGCCCAGCACACTTTCCTTGTGTTCGTATTACTCTAAACATGCCCAGTTATGCCTCAGACATTCTTTCTGCCTTAAACATGCTCCTTTTGTACTTTAACCACATTTGTTTCATTAAATTCTTTATCTTAAACCTTCTCTTTAGTTAACAAACTTTTTGAGCTTTCCACTTGCCTGATAATGCAGTTTATGCCCTTGCAATGCCTTTTCTTGCCTCTTTGCATTGAGTAAATAATTTGTGTTGCTTTTCATTATCTTTAATCCTTTCTGGTTATGTTCACACTGTTTTCTCTTGGTTTTGCCTTGGCTGTCACCGTTTACGTTATGGCACTAGGGATGGCATGTGTCTGGAATATATACGTGCATGCACAGCCTTGCATGCTTCTTAAAGACATAGCATACACATGCTACACTCTGATCTACACAGTTTACACATAACTACATGTAGGGCTATTCCAACATGTTCTAACCAATTTTTATAATTTTCTGTTGTCGCTTTCTTTTCACTTAGAAAGGGCTGCATCCTTATCACTGACTGTACTCTCCATCTCCTTTTAAATTATCACCTTGTCATCCAGCTTTTCTGAAATATATTATCAGCATAATATCCACAATTAATTCTATTACTGTGTGTAGGTAGTCTCAGATATATAATACATGCCATTTTATCCACATACCATATGCGTGACTGATGTGGAAAGACCACCCTTCAGATACACATTGAGATCTTATGCTTGAATTATGTAATCTTAAATTAACTAATCAAAAATATTAATAGCTTGATGAAGGATAAAAGATTTTGTAGCATAGTCGTATTGTTTGAAAAATGAATGTCAGTTACTATAGAAGGTCTGTTAGTAAAGGCTATTATAAGCCTAGAATGCCTAGGTCATATCAGATAGCTAAAGTGTGGAAATGGACATTTGGGTGAGGAAACATTTGAAAGCAGGTCAGTAACTCCACATATTTTGCATAATGAGGAAATGCTGAACCTTGTGTATTTTTCTAGCACATCAGTGCACTTACTAACTTCCTTCAGTCCCTCATTCTCTATCACCACCTACATTAACATTACCAATAATTTTGCTTGGGGCTCCTTTTTAAACCACAGGTGGTATGGCATGCAAACCATCACACATCAGCCAGTGGTTACAGTTTCTAGTGTGTATATGATAAAGCATGTCAGTGGAGAAAATAATTAGAATGACCCATTCCATTGCTTGGCCAAATAAACTTCTGTATGGGTGTTGAACAAATGGTAGTAGTAGGGCAGCTGCAGTGGTGCAACTGTTAGCATTGCCACCTCACAGCAAGAGGTTCTCCAGTTCGATTCTCAGCTGGGGTGCCTTCTGTGTGGAGTCTGCATGTCCTCCTTGCAGTCGCATGGGTTTCCTCCAGGTGTTCCGGTTTCCTCCCACATCCCAAACACATGCTGCAGGTGGACTGGAACACTCTAAATTGGCCCTAGGTGTGAGTGTGCATGTGTGTGCGCCTTCTGTGGAAGTTTGGGCAACGGGCTGGCAACTTGACACCGTAAAACACCACTCCCAATCATTCTGTGGACTGTTGATCTGCTGCAGTGACCCCTAATGGGAAAAGCCATAAGGAGAAGAAGAGGTACCTATACCATGGAGCTGGGGAACCAGTAGAATATATGCATGCAGTTGCCATTTTTGGACAAAAAAGCACAGACCAAAAGAGCATGCACACACCATTTCTGAAGTATACATTTACAGGAGGAGGGTTTTTGTCCCCACATCCACACCCCCCTCTTACTTGGAATAATCATCCCTGAGGTCTTTACACCATAGGTTGAAGAGAAATTATGCCAAGCAGAGATCATATTTATTCAATGCCCACTTATCCTTCAAACGCCCACACATCCTTTCTCCCAGCCTCAAAACAAAGATACAAAACAGCTGTTCACCTCTCAGATCTCCCTTCTTGGATCACTTATTTATTTCTTGAGCTTGCTAATAAATGTCATCTTTTTGAGCCCACAATGAGGACTCAAACCTCTATATCAGTGTAGCTAGCTAAAGAGAGAAGAAAATTCTGGTAGGAATTTAAATTATGTTATTATGTAATGAAATATTGTGACATCGCACATAATATGCCAGCATTTTTTTTCAGATCATGGAAAGAGTTGCTGTTAGATTCTGATGTTCATCATAAGGATCCCTGCTGCTGTGTATGCATAACATATGGGACTTGGCCAAAGGTGGATCTCTGCCTTCTAAACAGCCTTCAAAAGCAATCACACATCTTCAGATCAGGCAGGGGGTTACTTCCCATGCAAAGAATATCAACTTAAGACTCATTTGTAAAGGAACAGTAATCAACATAATCTTCAGGTCTGTTCTGCTATAAGACTAGATTGTTAGCTGTCTTATTTATGCCCATCGGTCTCTCCCCCCCCGACACACACACACACAGAGCAACTAGATCAATAAGTTCCCCATCCTGACAGTGCCCTCTTGCTGTTCTATTATTGTGGTTGTTTATTTACTTATTTGCTATAAATGATTATTTGTGGGAGCTCTGATGGTTAGTGAATTCTACAGAAAAGTCATCAACAAGTGAATATGTGGAAGACAGACAACTCCCAAAAATGATTCTCTGCTTTATATTGTTTATTTTGCCCCGGTGAGGCTTAAGAGTAACTGAACACTATAAAATCTTAACAAGAAGATACTGATTAATACTAAAAAACATCTTAGATCTTATGTAAAACATATGAAATTACTGATACTGGGACAAGGAATATCTACTCTTCCCAGCAGATGAACCTTCGACCAGTTCTGAATAATTTAAAAAAAAAAAAAAAATTCAGAAGGAAGCTCAAATATCATGTCAGAGAAACCACGGAAGGTGTTAGTGAAATAATTTCAATTCACTTCAACTTTATTGTCATATGTACTAGTGACAGTTTTACAAAGTACAATGAAATTCTTATTCTGCAAATCCTCCAGCAACATATAAAAACAACAATTAACGAGAAGAAATAATCTAAGACAACAACTAGACAATAATATAAATACCAATATAAGTAAATATATTTAACTGTGCAAAAGAGTGAATTTGTGCAAAAAAAAATCTTGGATCCCTCCAAATGTGAACCAACCTACAATACTGGAGAGAGAGAGGTACTACGTGAGTTTTATTTGTCTAATAGCCTGAGGTATAAAACTGCGACATCTGATATTTGTGGGATAACAAGGGCCAGAGAGAGCCCAGTGGCTACAATTACACACACCAGCTCCTAGAGAAATAACCTTTATTATACAACGACCCCCCATTAATACTCAAAAACATGCACGCTGATTGATCAGTGTGCACGTTGTAAATCCGAGTTATAGTAATGGAAAAAGGTCCGCTCGCCCAGACTTTTTCCATTATGATAACTCTTATAGCAACACTGTATCGCTATGTTAAACCTATTTAACATAGCGAAACAGTTTGTAAAAAGCAAAGGAGATCTTGCTTTCTCCGTTGCTTTTTTCAAAACTGTCTCGCTATGTTAAATGGGTTTAACATAGCGAGACAGCTTTAAAATAAGCAACGGAGATTCTCCGTTGCTTTTTTAGAAGCTGTCTCACTATGTTAAACCCATCTAACATAGCAAAACAGTTTGTAAAAAGCAACGGAGATCTTGCTTTCTCCGTTGCTTTTTTTCAATTGTCTCGCTATGTTAAATGGGTTTAACATAGCGAGACAACTTTAAAATAAGCAACGGAGATTCTCTGTTGCTTTTTTTAAAGCTGTCTCGCTATGTTAAACCCATTTAACATAGCAAAACAGTTTGTAAAAAGCAACGGAGATCTTGCTTTCTCCGTTGCTTTTGCCCACAGCTCTGATTTGGTGAGGTGTTTAGACAGGTGGGTGGTTTTCAAATTGGTGGATGGGGCACATATTTGTTTAGAAATGCTGCTCCCTCTTCTTTTTCCTATACACTATCAGATAGTCTAGGTGGTAGCTGCTACTATCCTTTCCCTGTTTGCTCAAGATTTCTGTACTTCTGATAATTAGGGTATGAGTTCAGGCAGACTTAGTCCCTCCCTATGCCTAAAAACTTGACTGTATTACATAAAGTAATTATACATAAATCAGACTCTTGCATATTTGAACAAAAAATAGTGATTTCAACTGAATACACAACACAAAAACTTGCAATAGTGGTAATAAAGCATACCCACCCTGACATAGGAGAATGTGCACCACTCCTGTTACTTTTATATACCTATTTAGAGGTCTCTGTACCATGGAATAAGGGAGGGAAAGGTGAGCTTTAAAAGAAAAAATTGCTAAGGACTCCACAGATAACCACAAGGCATTCTTTAGCTATGTCAAGAATCTAAGTGGCAATGCTCAAATCTGCTCAGAGTTAGTGCAGAATGGTACAAAATACACTGAACCGACCAATATCGGCAACATCCTGGCAGACAGGTTCAGCGCAAACTTCACCCCCCCTCTCACCCCCAAAAGGGCCCATAACCATACCAGAAGAATGTAGAGTCCCTGAAATCACAGACACTCAGGTTAAAACATCCCTCTCCAAAGCCAAAAACACAGCATCAATGGGACCGGACGGTGTCCCAGGCTGCGTCCTACACGAGCTCGAAGACAAACTAACCCCTCATCTAAACACACTGTTCACACTCAGCCTCTCCACAGGCTACATACCCATAGAGTGGCGCACAGCAATGGTTATTCCGCTCCACAAAGGTGGAGCCACAACAGACCCTGGGAACTATCGCCCTATAAGCCTGACTAGCTTGGTCTGCAAGGCTATGGAGTGCATCATCATGGAACTCATTAACAGAGATATTGGGAACCTCCAAACACTGGACCCTACCCAGTTTGACTTTGATAAGGGCAGATCATGCCTCCTAAACCAGGTGGACTTCTTTGAAACAGTTACCAAGGCTATAGACAAGGGAAAGGTGGTACACACAGCCTACCTAGACCTCACTAATGCCTTCGACACCATTCCTCATTCTGGTATTATAGGCGAGCTCACCAGCCTGAACATAAACCCCTACGTCACAAGATGAGTTGCCAACTGGCTCACGGACAGAACCCACATGGTGAGAGTTGCAGGAGCTAGATCTGACTCTAAACCGGTTACAAGTGGCGTTCCCCAGGGCTCAGTCCTAAGACCCCTCCTGTTTGGTATATACTTCTCAGAGGTACAGACAAGTACAGGAGGACTATGGCTGACCAAGTTCGCCAATGACTGCAAACTAGGGGCTATAATTGACTCTCCGGCTGACACAGACATCCTTCAAAAGAGTTTCACTGAGACGGATACCTGGTGGTAAAATCATGGCCTCAAGCTAAATGCCAAAAAGTGCATAGTCATCCCCTTTGAAAAAAAACAAAGTACCCACAAACTACCACATAGGTGGTAGTCCCCTAAACACGGAAGATGTAATAAGGGATTTGGGGACCCAAGTAGATAGTAATCTCACCTTTGATAATCACATTGCCAAAGTGGTTAGAAAATCCTTCTATGTGGCCCACCTAATCACAAAAGGGTTCATATCCAGATCAAAAGAGGTTATTGTGCCCTCTGCTCATCACTCATCAGACCCATCATAGTGTACAATGCCCCATTTGGGATGTACCTTACAAGACACCTGCAACAGCTGGAAAGACCACAGAAGTACCTCACCAAGAGGATCACTGGCCTCAAACAGGTGCCCTATGCAGTTTGACTGAAGAAACTCCAGTTGTACTCAGTTGCATACCGCCTACTCAGAGGTGATCTCTGCCTGACATACAAGGCCATGTCCAACTCAGAATTGATGGACATGCTCCACCTAAAGAAAACCTTATTCCCTCGAGCCACATGCTCTAGGGATCTAAACATCACCACAACAATAAATAGGACATGCTGGAAGGATAGATTCCTGTCCCAGAGACTTCCCATGCTTTGGAACAAGATCCTAATCTACATTAGGCAGAGCACCTCGCTAACACTCTTCAAAAGAAACCTTGACGAGTGGATGGGAAACAGAAAGTTTACCTCGGGGATCACTTCAGTGGCTCTGCTGGACAGAGGCACAGGGAACTAATCTAAGGGGGCAGTGAAAGTTAACACATTCTGGCTAGGCTTATAAATGCCTTCGGGCAGATAGCCTAGTACCAACCTATGAACCTAAATACTCCAAGGTACAGATAAAGACTTCTGTTTATGGGGATTTGCAATTATCAGTCTCTCACAAATGTCTCATAAAATTTCAGAAAGTAAATGTGATAATTTGCTATGGTCCAGAAAGTGTTATAACTATTCAGTCTTACTGTGAACAGAGAACAGGGAAGCATAAAACCTCACTCAGTTTTTCTTGCTAGAATGATATTCAGTTCCATTATCAGTGGGACTGAGGCAATGTCAGCATGCTCTGCTGTGACAAATAGGTTCATAGGTACATACTAGACTAACGACCACTAGGGCTATTAAAATCTAAACTGTCAAAAGTGCAACAAATTCATTAAAACCAGCCCTAGGGATGCCTTGCATGCCAGGAATAGATGACCCCTCAGAGGTCTGCATGATATTGAGTACACAGACATGGCTTTCAGGCAATCAGCATAGGTCATTGTGTTCACTCCATGTATTTTTTTTTTGTAAGGAACCTTTGTGGACATTCCAGTTGCTGCATGTGCCTGGTCAAGTAAATACTGAAGGGGGCCAAGTACAGGGTATGATGACCTCTGTGGATATAGATGCCAAGCCCTTGTTTATAAGTTGAGTAACACAGAAGGATTTTCTTACTACCATGGACACAAATTGGTCAATGGCTAGGTTACTATCTACATGATTTCCCAGATCCCTGACTAGTCATAGGATCATAGGAGTTTACTAGACTATCAACCCAGAGGTCATTTCAAGCCTAGTCATTCCATCCCAGAGTAATACTATAGATATCCTAGTCATTACCCCGGATTACATTTAGTAATGACTGCTTATGTTCAGGAGGGTTGTGGGCATTATCCCCGGAAAGAATTTATGGTGCCCTATCCACTCATCCAGGTTCCTTTTGAACAGTGTCATAGAAGTGCTCTGTTTCACATGAATTGGTAGGCTATTCCAAAGATGGGGCAGTCAATGGAGACAAATCTGTCCCTCCAGCATGTCCTATTTAAGTCGGAGGCCACATAGTCCTCTTTGATTTCCAAATGTGCAGCAAGTTCATTAAGTTTGGGTCTGACACTGCTCTATAAGCCAGGCATAAGTCTCTCCTAAGAAGTCTATATAATACAGAGTACAGTGACAGAAACTTTGGTTGGTCTGTGTAAGGCACATGCTGGAGTCCCTTGATCATCTTTGTTAGAAACCTCTGAGGTCTCTCCAGTTGCTGCAAATACTTTGTATGGTACGTGCCAAACGGAGTATTATACTCACTTATGGGCTTAATTAGTGCCAAATATAGAGGGGTTATAACTTTCTTTGCTCTCAAGGTGATGCCTTTACTAATCAAATGTGCTATGTAGAAAGCCTTCCTTACTACAATAGACATATAGTGGTGAAAGTTAAGGTCACAGTCAACTTGTGATCTCGGATCCCTTACCACTTCGTAGGTACTTAGGGTATTGTTGATTAAATAGTGTGAAGGGACAATGTTTTTGCTGAAGGGAATGATGATGCATTTCTTTGCATTCAGTTTGAGATCATAACAAATACACCAGTCACTAGTCTGTGTAAGACCCTCCTGGAGTATACGGGCATGATTTGGGGATTCAATAACTGCACCTAGTTTGCAGTCATCTGCAGACATGTCAGCCACAACCCCTTAGTTTTGGCCTAAACTTCTGAGAAGTATATACCAAACAGTAGGGGTCTAGCACTGAACCTTGTGGCACCCTGCTGGTGACAGCTCTGCTGGTTGATGTGGAGTCACCCAGTTTGATAGTGTGTGTCTGGTTTGTGAGCCAGCTGGCAACCCATCGTACAACAAAGGGGTTTACATTCAGTTTGCCAAGTTTATCAGTAATGCCTGAGTGTGGGATTGTGTCAAAAGCCTTTGCCAAGTTAAGATATGCTCTGTGCAAAGATATACCCTTGTCAATGGCTTCGGTCACATTTATGAAGAAATCCACCAGATTTAACAAGCAGGATCTGTACTTGACAAAGCCAAACTGGGTTGGATCCAGGGTTTGGAAGTCATCTATGTCTTTGTTTATGATGTCCATAATGATAAGTTCCACTGCCTTACAGATGTGGCTGGTCAGGATTATGGGTCTGTAATTCCCTGGGTCTGTTGCTAGGCCACCTTTATGAGGGGAATAACTGTTGCAGTTCTCTATTCCACAAGAACAAAGCCTGTGGTTAGGCTATGATTGAAAAGGATACTTAATAGTGATGCTAGTTCATGTTTGAGCCTGTTTAGAAGACAGCCTGGGATGCCATCTGGTCCCATAAAGGCTATATTTTTTGCCTTGTACAAGACTTTAATGACCTGCTGTTCAGAAATGTAGGGTGGGGGGGGGGGGGGAGTTGGGGCAAGGTTTGTAATAAGTTTGGAGAGGATAAGGGAGTGAAATTTTTGCCAAACCTATCCGCTAACAGATTTGCCATCTCTGTGGGGTCAGTGTGTGTGATACTGTTCATCATTAGTTCTGCACATGCTTGCCTCCTACCTTTTAGGCTACTTATGTAGCTGTAAAAGGCCCTATTGTTATTGCTAAGTTTTTCTCAAAGATGCCCTTAGAGAATTTGGCATAGTTTCATCGGTTCATAGATGTTTACTAGGCTAATGACCACAAGGGCCTTTTTAAGCCTAGCCATGCAGACATGTCTTATTTGCCTGTTGAAGCTGAGGAGGGTGTTTTTCCATTGCTGGGGCCTCACCTTTGGGCAGCAATTTTTTGCATTTGTTGTAAAGTTAGTTGATGCTGGATGCCCACATGGCAGCTTGTTTTTACTTGGAGCTCTGGTTTTGATTCTTTCTAGTACAGCTGAGTCTATACTCTTATGCAAGTGACTGTATGGGGCTTTAGCATAAGCTTTGGTGTAGTTACGACTTCAAGCTGGGGGTGGGGCTTAGAATTCATTTAAACCTTTACCTAGGAGGCTACAGTTTGCCTTGATGAAGTTTTTTAGTCTGACTTTGCCCTTTGCAAGTTCTGGGGTTAGTGCCAGCTCGAAGGTTACTGATTTGTGGTTAGAATTAACTAATGAAGGTCTGACAGTTACGGCAGTACATCTGTTTGCCATGTTATTGAGGACCAGATCTAGTATGTTTGCTGTTCTTGTTAGGGTATGAACAATTTGTTCCAGGGCATTTAAGTTAACAAAGGCAAGGAGCTTTTGCCCTGGCGAGTTAGAGCTAGGGTAGATTTCCCAGTTGATGATGGGATAATTTAAATCTCCATAACCAGAGTGTAAGGACATTTTGTTGATGGGGTAGTTATCTGGGGTGGCAGACTTCCCAAAATTACTATAATGCATTTCTTGGTATTGAGTTTTAAGCCATGGCTTTGGCACCAAGTGTTTGTCTGTATTAGACCTTCTGAATGGATGTTCTTATCTTGGGAAGATTTCAATGACTGCTCCCAGCTTACATCAGTGAACTTGGTTAGCCAGAGGCCTTTGACATCTGAGAAGTAGATGCCAAAGAAGAGTGGGCCTAGCCCAGAGCCCTGTGGGACTCCACTGGCCTCTTTGTGGAGGTGGCCTCAATGATTCTAACCTCCTGGGTCCTATTAGTGAGCCAGCTAGTTACTCAGCATGTTATAAAGGGTTTATACCTAGTTTTGTAAGTTGACAATGCCTCAGTGGGGTACCGTATCAAATACCTTAGCTAGATCTAGGTAGGCAGTGTGCACAGTTTTCCCCTTATCTATTGCCTTAGTGACCTTTTCAAAGAAGTCCACCAGATTCAATAAGCATGACCATCCTTTGACAAAGCCAAACCACTGTACTCCTCCATTCATGTGACACAGCCTGTTTTAAGACAATAGTTAAATAATGATTCCAGGGTGATAAGTCATATTTTAGACTACTGAGGTGGCATTTGGAGATGTTATCGGGGCCAACTGAGGCTGTGTTTTTGGCTTTAGTGAGTGTATCCAGTATATGCTACCTAGTTATAGTTGGAGGTGTTATGTTTGAGGGTATTACTGGGGGTGAGAGCAAGGTAAAGTTGGAACTGAATTTCTGTTTGCTATATTGCAAGACTCAGTGAATGTGGCAGCATTAACCACCAGTTCAGCACAGTGCTGTGTGCTGCCCTGAAGGTTTTGTGGTTATGTTTCACCTGGGAGTATATCTTAACCTCAAAGTTGGATTTGCTTGACCTAATTAGCCCTCTTAGTTGCCTATTTACTTTGATAAGAGAGTTTTTATCTTTATGGGAATTGCCCTTCCTGATTTCTGCCATATTTTTATTTCCTTTTGTTATACATCCTGTTTAATTTGGGATGCCATCAGGGTGGTTTCCTTATGGGGCTAGTTCTGAGTTTAATTCTGTTAGGTACAGCAGCCTCTATGCAGCCACTGACATGGTTGTACAGAGTTTATGACAGCAATTCAGCATATGCTGGTGTGTTCTTAGGATTTGCAGGGGCACTGAATTTTGATACACCATTACTTAATAACATGTAATTTGCCTTGAAATAGTTCCTGTAACTGGTTTTCATGGGATTATGGAGTTTTTAATTTCAAAGAAGACAGCTTTATAGTTGGACCGTATCAGGGAGGATGAGACATGGGGGAGGGGGTGCAGCGTACTCCCATATTTGTGAGCATGAGGTCCAGTATGTTGGAGCCTCAAGTGGGCATATTCACTATTTGGTCAAGGTTGTTTGCATTTACAAGGTCCAGAAATGTCTGGGCCTGTAAATTTGAGGCCATGTAGGATTCCCAATCTAAAGAAGGATAATTAAAGTCTCCTACAAATAGGGTGTTAGGTTGGATGGCAAGTGTCTCCAGTAGGTGCAGTTATGCACTGCAAGTTTCTTGGGACATGGAGGGTGAACTACAGCTGGCTAGGATATAGTAGAGGATTTTGTCTATGGTGATCTACACATGGATGAACTCCAGCACATCATCCTATCTGACCACCCTAGATGTATAATTGTTACTGATGTAGCTTGAAACACCAGCAACTTTAGCCCTTCTCTGTGCAGTTAATGGTCTAAAAGTGAGGAAGGCACTGAAACCTTGCACTGCTGGCATACTTTCTGTCACTTTAAATCATGTCTCAGTAACTGCACATATATGTATTTTTTTCTCGAGTGTGAGGAGGGCTTGGAGGGAGTGTAGTTTTTATTTAGGTTCCTGGTATTGAGCAGAACACCTTTTGATGATATGTGGTAGTGTCATTTGTGCCAGGGAGAGTAGGGTAGAAAATGTGCACATATGCCAGCACAGCCACCTGTAGTTTTGTGAAAAAAAAAGTTTGTCATTTGATTCTCTCTCTGATTTGTACTGATGCTAGTGTTAAAAATATGTTTGTAAAGTTACCTGTGTTAAAAACGTATAAATTAATATTTGGTTGTGTTGCTGTAACTAATCAAATGTGAATCTTTTACAAGAGAACCTTAGAATTGTGGAAAGTTTGAAACTGCCTTACAGCATTCAGATGCTGCCACAGATCTTAGTAAAACTCTGTGTGTGCACTGTACCAGAGTCAGGTTACCACAGGTGATGTCATCCTCTAAACAGCTGAGCTCTTCGGAACCCTTGCAACAGCACTTAATCCAAGCTTTTGTGTAACAAAAATAACAGCACTGAGGCAAGAGGAGACACGTCTGCTCTTGCCTCAGTGGTGTTATTTTTGTTTTTTTAGTTTCTGGGCCTCCCCATTGATGATGGTGCCAAAGAAGGATGGCAGCACCAGGTTCTGTGTGGACTACAGAAAGCTGAACAGTCACACAGAGTCAGATGCTTACCCCATGCCTAAGACAGAAGCCTTAGAGCAGCTGGGTGGGGCTAAGTATCTGACCACACTGGAAGGTGCCCTTAACTCCCACTGTCAGAGAGAGGTTAGCCTTTATGACTCCTTTCAGATTGTATGATTTCACGAAGATGCCTTTTGGGATGAAAAATGCCCCAGCAACCTTACAGAGACTGGTAGATCATATCCTAGCAGGAGATTATGCCTTTCTTACATGGATGATACAGCTTTCTACAGCCATTCCTGTCCGGAGCACCTTCAGCACGTCAGGGAGGTCTTGGGTAAACTGCAGAGGGCAGGGTTGAGCATTAAGCCCAAGTGTCAGGTGGGTATGGCAGACGTCTCCTATTTGGGACACAGAGTGGGGAGTGTGAAGATAAGTCCAGATCCTGGCAAAGTAGAAGCTATTCAGGCATGGCCTGCCACTGTTACCAAAACACAGGTGAGGTAATTCTTGGGGACAGCGGGGTACTATAGAAACATTTTTTTCCAATTATAGTACGATCGCTGCTTCCCTCACAGACCTGACAAGGAAAAACAGACTGGATAGGGTAGTGTGGACTCCAGCCTGTGAGCAGCCACCCCAAAAGCTTAAAGGAGCTTTGGCTGGACTGCCTGTGTTAGCTAGTCCAGATTACAGCAAAGAATTTGTTGTGCAGGTGGATGCTTTGAACCACGGGGTGGAGGCTTTACTCAGCCAGATTTCCTCAGAGGGAGAAGAGTACCTAGTTGTGCATCTCAGCCGTAGACTCCAACCCAGGGAAGAATGTTATGCAGCTGTAGAAAAAGAATGCCTAGCCATAGTATGGGCACTGAAGAAACTTCAGCTCTACATGTATTGAAGGAAATTCACTGTGGTTACAGACCACAGTCCCTTAACATGGCTACTTTGAACCAGCCAGCAAAATACCAAGTTATTAAGGTGGAGCCTAGGGTTGCAGGCATATGACATTATAGTTTGGCACCATAGTGGGGTAAGCAATGTCAATGAATATGGGCTCTTGAGACAGGGTATGGATTAAGGTGCTCCCAGACAGGACCATTTCTCTGAAGCAGCATTTTCCAGGTCAACTGAAAAACTAGCTAGAGTTTTCAAAGGGGGGGGGATATGTGCCGGGGAGAGTAGGGTAGTATATATGTAGGAGAGTAGGGTAGTATATATGTACATATGCCAGCACAGCCAGCTGGAGTTTTGTGAAAAAAAACGTTTGTCATTTGATTCTCTCTCTGATTTGTACACATGCTGGTGTTAAAAATGTTTGTAAAGTTACCTGTGTTAAAAATATATTCATTTATATTAGGTTGTATTGCTGTAACTGATCAAATGTGAATGTTTTATCAGAGAACCCTAGAATGGTGGAAAATCTGAAATTGTGTTATAGCTTTCAGTTGCTTCCACAGATCTTAGTAAAGCTCTGTGTGTGTACTGTACCAGAGTCAGGTGGCTAGAAGCGATGTCATCCTCTAACCAGCTGAGCTCTTCGGAATCCTTGCAGCAACACTTTAGAATCTGACAGGAAAGGTTTCTGACAGGATTTATATGTCACACATCTAAACAGTCAGTCAGTGAGATTCAGTCAGTCTGACAGAGTGAGACAGAGAGACATCATCTGGCTTTTGCTGAGTTAAGACACTCAGCACATATTAGCCTGCCTTGCTTTACTGACTAGTCAGGGAATAGTAATTATTTAGTTAGACAGGGACATCTAGTGAGAATAGTTTAATATTGCTCTCTGTAACTGTGAGAAATTATCCAACTGTATTATTTTTGAAATCTTTGAACTCTGTTGTTTACTGTATTCAATATTCTCTTGTTTTCTGTTTTATTTATTACTAAATATTTTAATACCTTTTATTGTAAGCTGGTCCTTTAGAGAATGCTTTTAACATCTTGAGAGTACTTATGCTTATTTTGATGACACTGTGGCCACTCCTGATAGCCTTGCTGCTCTGGCCATATTATTAACTGCACCTGGTATAATTGGGTATCCTTTGTAAGAGCTTTAAAATAGTTGACTGGTGGGAGCCTGATTATCTCTGAGTCTAGACAGAAAGGGGTACAAGCTAGTAAATCTGAACCAGCTTTTTCCAAGTGTGTGTGTAAAACTCAAATATTCAAGTGTGTGTGTCAGTACTGGGAACAGGGACACAGAGCTCCAAGTTGGTCAGTGTGGAGTTTTGATTGGGTCTGGAGAGAGTAAGAACATCCAGCCTGTAATCTGGAGAGCACTCCCTGTGTGCTCTTAAGGGAAATTGTGCTTGGCTCTGGGAGCTGCATCTAAAAATACTGTGTGAATCCATCTTTACTCTTAGTGAGTCCCTTACTGGAGTCAGTAGAGGACTGCTGGCCTGGAATAGCAACAAAGTCACACACCTTGAGATTATGTTGAGTTGATTTTGCTATGTCAGTAGGTTTGTCAATTTGGCATTGCCTAAAAAAAGCACTATGGAGGCGGACAAAGCCTTAGCCAGTATTCAAAAGCTTAGAGGGGAAAGGCACAGACCATCCTTGGCAAAGCAAAGTAGTGTGTTTACCATGTCCTCCCAAGCTGACAAATATGGGATCCACTTAGAATGACATGCAAGCAGGGACAGACAATGGAAGGAGAGGACAGGCAAACTCCAGAACTTGGTCATCCTCTATTATGTCCAGAACCAACACATCCCACGACTAATATATTTCCAATCTGTGCCAGACTCTGAAAACAACCTGCTATGGGAGTAGATGACAGGGATTAGTCAGGACTACTGTTTGGCTGTATAAACAATGGCCCTGTTTGGGTTCTTGACATGAATATCCAGAGAAGAAAGTGCAGACTCTCGCTTAAATCTTCTCAAGTACTTAGGCACCTTTTTTCCTATAAATGGTTGAAAAGATGTACATATCCTCTGCTTTACATATTCTATGAATGTTTTCATTGATCTGTAGGGAAGGGTTGGCAAAGATGATCTCAATCCAGAACATGGTGTCTGAGATAGCCTGATAAAGGTAAACCTCACTGTTGTTTATGTAGACAATTAAGTAACACACAGTCAGGATATTTGAAAGAAGAGGTGTATGACATGTAGTGCATTTTTCAGGAATCTTTACTGAACTGCCAACTGAGGTAGTTGCATGAAATCACATGACACACTAATCCCATTAGGTGTAATACATATTTAAAGACACAATATGTAAATAATTCACATATACTTATGTGACACACCCCATACTTTAAAACAAATGGATATACACAACAAAATATTATATACAGCATTATACTATATTTGTATGTATATTATGATAAAAAGTAATACTTTTCACAGCATTTCAACTTGTTGATTTGGATATTCTAACAGTTATATACAGTCATGATAATAAACTGTTTTTTTTTTCAAGTTAAGCTTACATGTGTAGGACATGTTTCCAGTGCTGATGGTACAGGAACTCTAACACAGTCTCTTAAAGGAACCTGCATAACAGGTACATTCTCATTACATTTGGTTCTGCAAAGTCTTGAGAGAAAGTTTTCAGGGTGAACTGACTTCTCAACTAAAAACATACTTATGCTTTGAGAAAGTGGTAGCGGTTTTTACAACTTTGAACTCTGAGACATTCTATTTACATGTGGACTCTCAAATATTTGAATATCACTGAAACCTGATTGCTTAAACAAATGTTTCCTATTTCATCTGTAAGTTTGCATATCAGTAAGTATATGATGTGACCTTCACTTCTTTGTTCAATCAAAAATGTTATATGTCACACTGGATCCAGTGAAAAAACAAAATGAAATAAATTTTGCTCAGCATTTATCCTCTCTTTCTGCTTTCTGCAAATCAGGAATTATTAGGCGATCAATCAAAGAATTCTACTGTTTGTATTGAAATTCCAGCAATAACCCTACAATATCATTTTTAATGGGGGTCAGGTTTGACTGAAAAGCACTTGTGACCAGCTTTCATTTGTGTGATCACTATTGTCAAACTGAGGCCTTTCCCAAGAAGACTGAATTGTTAGTGTATTGGAGCCTTTTTCCCATGATGGCATGAGTAAGTATAGAGAAATAGTGGGGGTATGGAGGATGCAACCCATCAACATGGGACATAGGACTTCTAGAAAATAGGACTACATAAACAGAGCTTCAAAATAGTTTTATCTAATATGCCATCAGGAAGGTACAGATTCTTTGAACTCCTGTTTGGTACTTTGACAGCACCAGAGGTGTTTCAAAGAACTGTCATCCAAGTCACTGAAGACATGGACGGTGTTAGAAGCATTCTTAATGATCTTATTAATGTGAGTTCAAACATAAGAAGAGCTTGGTAAGACAATGGCACAGATGATGAATAAACTAAAAGAGCATAAATTCACACCTTTGTCCAATGACTATT
Organism: Protopterus annectens; assembly: GCF_019279795.1. NCBI lineage: Eukaryota > Metazoa > Chordata > Ceratodontiformes > Protopteridae > Protopterus > Protopterus annectens. Next base: position 232,474,856 of record NC_056748.1, on the reverse strand, counting down.
TTAAAATCAGAGTGACAAGTCTGAAATACACAAGTAATAATGTGACATCAGGGTTACATAAACCTAAATCAAGGAAAAAGATATGAGCAGCTGTACATATGCTAAGGCCATAAGATAAACATTATTACAGTTTTCTAGGAATTATGTGGTATCTTGCAAGGTTTATATCTGATATGTCTGATATAACTATGCCTCTGAAAAGGTTGTTAGGATAAGGATGGAATTCAGAGATAAGCACTTTGTGGCTATATAGTGCTAAATACCAAACAGCCCTTAGCACAGAGTAGCTTGCAGATTTTCAGAAATATAGCAGAGTCAGCGTGGCACCAGCAATCAGAGAAAAGAGCTGCATGGTTAAATATTAGAGCTACATTATGGGGAAATAGCTTTAGGAAGATTAAGTGGAAGAGTCACTCTAGCAAACTGCACATGATAGCAGTGTTCTATAACACAGGAAAAGTAAGTAAGCATGCCAAAACCCATGTGCACTCATGCATGCAAGAAAGCACTGGATCACTGCCGCACAAGCAGTGGCATAAAGCCTAAGGACAGCAAGCACAACAAAATAAATGCCAACCAGCAAACAGACCATCATATAAATGGGGAAGGATGAGGAAATAGGAAGGGAAAATAGCAAGCAGAGGAAAACACACAAGGGTAACCAAAGGAAATAACAGGTGTGGGGGAGGAAGTTTTTTTTTGTAGAGAACTTTAATTTGTAATTTAAGAAGAGGCAAGGTGTAGATGAAGACAGTGAAAAATGACTGTGGAAAGATAGAGGGACAACTGCAAATGGACCTGCAGAATGAAGATGAACAAAGAGCACATTAGTACATACACAGACTGAAAGTGTTAGTACTGGCACACAAAGTGGGGACTACAGAATATGGACACAGACAGACTGACAAAGAGAGTGGATACTTGGTAACTAGGAGGGTTGGTAAACAAAGTAAAGGGCATGACACATAAGGTAGGAGAACACCAGAATGGTGGATGTCAGGCTGGCCCAGAGGCTAGCCCACACAGACTTCAATTGTTGGCATCATGTACAGCTGGCATCTCCCATGGATCGAGGCTCAAGGTCTGCCAGTTGATTGCCTCTCTTTGCCATTCTAGGAGACACTACATGACAGTGAGGTTGGCATCCAGCTGCTGGCACACCTCAGATGATTCTAGACTGCATAGCTGCTGCTGGGGGACCATATGGGAACCCTTCCAAGCCACAAACAGAAGACTCTCAAGAAGTGGCCACAGAGACAACCAATGAGCTGTTCAGATCACCTTTAAAAGGGTAACCTCCCCCAGTGTTAAAAGTTGGACCTGGTGACCACTGGTGACCCAGCAACAGAGGCATCAGCTGGCACAGGCCAGGCTGACTAATGCCACTTATGTTCTACAACTGCAAATGGACCTGCAGAATGAAGAGGAAAAAAAGAGCACATTAGTACATACATATGTTACTCATAAAACAATAACTCATTGTGCATTTGTGCACATGGCATATCTACTCTGCTGCTGGGAGAGGCTCTCTTGCCTCCTGCCATATGCCTGTATGTTTGCATGCCACTGTAATGCAAAGTTGGAAGAACTCAGTAGATTGGTGGACCTGTTGAGAGAAAAGGGGACCTCTCTCTCTCTCTCTCTCTCCGTCTTCCTCTCTCCCTGCCTCCCTCCCTAACCTCTGCCTTCCCCTCTCAAAGCTGGGAAGGGTGCTGTTACTGCTGAGGTTGCAGAGCTTTGAAAGAGAAATTTGAGTGCAAAAAAATCAAAAAAAATGTTTAACATCAAGATCTAGGCATACAACATCAGGCAGATATATTTCCATAAGAACAGGATATGTTATTAAGATGAGAGACAAAGAATGTAAGAAATGGAAGAGAGGTCGAACAATAACTTTGAAAACTGAAATAAACAAGCTGGACAAACAGATTAAGCATACTGTGAGACAAGATCAAGAAAAATTTGAAGAAAATTTATATAAAGATACTGAGCATAATAGGAAAACTTTTTATAGATACATAAGATATGGAAGGAGTAAAGATACACAAATTGATAAACTTTGTGCAGATTCTAAAATTTATTCTCAGACACAACCGATTATATATATATATATATATATATATATATATATATATATATATAGGATGTATTTATAAACTTATGTCTATATATATATATATATATATATATATATATATATGATATATTTACAAACTCTTATGCAAAACAGTTTGGCTCCACAAAAAGGGTGGCAAGTTGTCCTAGTGACATCCAGGTAACCCCAGATACTGGAATAAAAAAACTGCACAAACTGGATCCAAACAAAGCATGACCTGAGACACTTCAGCAAGAACTTCCAGTACCATTATATCTATTATTCACTAGTTCATATAAATATGGGGAGATTCCTCAAGCTTGGAGACATGCGCTTATTAAACCTGTTTTTAAGGGAAAGGACAAACCCAGACTTATACAGACCCTTAAGTCTACTTTCATGTTGCGGAAAAATAATGGAGAAGGTAATATGGGATAAGTTATTGTCAGAACTGGATACGTTGGGACTTGAAACCATATATCAGCAGGCATATTTTTGAAAACAGATCTATTACACCTGTAAAATGATGTTCTATAACAATATTATCAAGGTGCTGCTTACTGTGATGGATCTGAAGTCTTCTTAAAACACTAAGGTCTTGCTGGTTGGATTCTGCTGAAATCTAAGTCTAGTTATCATTGCATTCACAGTCTGTTGCCCACAGAAACTTGCAGAATATACATTGATGCAGCACCAAACTGTCACTTTTATACAGACGAAGTAATTAATAAATAGCTTTTTATAACAAACCACATGTACTACTGTTGCAGCTTTAGTTTACACTGTACCACTTTACTTCTCGTTCAGCATAAATGATAACTTTCCTGTACAAAATACTTCTAACAATTTCATTTGCTATAGTTTCTTTATAGTGGTTTTACTTCCTGTTTTTCTCCTTGGTATTCTATTTTGGTCTTTGTATGAAAACATCTGTTTGCTGGTGTTTGCAGAAAAATATGTTTTCATCCTGTAGAGAAACAATGCTGATCTTGTGCAAATGGTGACTTGATGAAAGCATATCCATTCAAATTTCCCTGCTTAACAGTATCATATGGTAGAAACACATGCAGATTGTTTTACTGTTGTCCATTCTTTACATCCTGTTTTTTACATTTTTGCTAAGTCTGTAAGAGGCCAGATTTCTTGCTGACAGTGTGAAATGCATGCATTCTTGCTAATTTTGTAGGAAAACATGTCCATTTAGTAAATTCCTTATTTTCCAAGCCACAGTCAATTAGTATGGATGCTAATCGCATATTGCTAAACTCTATTTCTACATTTAAGCAAGCTTTATTTTATTCCTTATTTTGCATATTTGTAACAGAATTACTTTCAACCTTTTATTCACTGTTAAATACACTCTAACAATAATAACAGCTATGAATGAAAAATTGTGCTGTGATGTAATTTATATAGATTTAACCAGCATTTGACAGGGTCATACACATAACACTGATCAATAAATTAGTACAACTAGGTATTGATGTACTCTTGATAAGGTGGATAGCTGCATGGCTTACAAACAGGACATGGCAAGTATCATACAGCAATGGGACAGGCAAAATCCTTGGTACAGTCAGGGTGTCCCACAGGGTTCTGTCCTAGGCTCTTACTTGTTTAGATTGTATCTTTCAGACCTAACTTTTTCATCTGAGGTGTTCTACAGTCTATATGCAGATGACCTAAAATTGGGTAAACTGATTACATTACTTGAGGACTCCATTAAATACTGAAGGACCTGACTCTTTAAAGAAAATCTTTAAAGAGAGATTCCTAATGAACATTTTAAAATCTTTCAAACCTACTATTCATACTAGGAATGAAAGTAAGGCCTTTGGATAGAACTTGTAACTCATAACAATTCAAATCGTAGCTGGACAGATTAAATACTAACTCTGTTAAAGGAGATTTGTTGCTGAAACACACCAAAGCTTGTGGTTCAGACCATGAATTTAGATTCAGGATCCTAGAACAAGTATATAAACCATTTATTTTATTCTTCTTGTCATTTGGTTTAAACTGATTACATTAGTTACAGATAAGGCATGTCTGCAAAATAACTTGACTAAATTAATCATTTGGGATCAGGAGAATAATATGCTGATAAATGCATCAAAAACTAAGCGTATGAGATTTGCTAGGCATAAACTGAAAGGTGAATATTTAATAGAGCACACTGTGACTGAAAAAAAGAAGTTATGTACTCACCAAAACATTCCATGTGAGTTGTCCATCTCACCTTCATTCTGTACTGATGGGTGTCGGGACTCGGCCACTTACTAAAGCTTGAGGTCTCTAACATGGCTTACTCCCTCTTCCATGATGCTCTAGTGCCTTCCCCAGATCTTGTTTGCCGGTGTACTAATATACATACATAAGAATTAGTCATTATTTTATAAGCCAAGAAGAGGGTTAAAGACTATCAGATGCCCAACTAGGAACCTCTTGATCCTCCAGAAACCATTAGCTGGGGGTAGGAGGGTGGAACATAAGAATGAAGGCAAGATGGACAACTCACATGGAATGTTATAGTGAGTACATAACTTCTTTATGTGACATTGTCCTATCTCACCTTCCTTCTGTACTGAAGAGACAGCGTCCCTAGCACCATTTTTCCTGGGTGGCTCATGTGTGAACATTCTTCATGGACCCAAAGGAGGCCCGGTCCCTGGAGGCCAAATCCACTTTGTAATGTGATAAATGTACGAGGCCTTGCACACATTGCTGCCACACAAATGGTATCTATAGATAATTTTCCATGAAATGCATAAGAGGTTGAAACAGCTCTAGTAGAATGAGCTCTTATTTTGCCTGGCAGCTGTTTGTTTACTGACTGATAAGTGAAAGAGATGCAGTCTGACAACCATCTGGATAGAGCAGTTTTCACAATTGAAGCACCTTTTTTGAAATCTGAAAAATATACAAAGAGTTGGTCAGTCTTTCTGAATTCTTTTGTTCTGTGTAAATAGACATGTAATTGTCTATGAACATCAAGTTGGTGTAACATATATTCTGCCTTATTGCCATAATTAGGAGAAAAAAAATGGTAGGTCTATGGATTGATTTAAGTTGGATTCTAAACATGCTTTTGTTAACAAAGAAGGGTTTGTGTGGAGTGAGACTCTGTCACTGTGGAACAGCATATATGGGGGGGGGGGGGTTGATAGATGATGCTTGTAACTCCAAAACCCTCCTAGCTGAAGTGATAGCCACTAGGAAAATAGTCTTCCAAGTTAAGAACTTTATGTCACGCGATGATGCAGGTTCAAAGGGGGGAAGAATTATATGGGATAAGATGAAATTTAGGTTCCATGGTAGAAGGGGTGATTTAATGGGTGGGTCTCAACAGGTCAGTGCATCTCAGGAAAGCTGTAGAAAGTCTGTGGGACATAATATTTGGTCCTTCAACCCCAAAATGAAAGTTTGAGATTGTTGCTAATTGAACTCAAATAATAGCTGCAGCTGCTCCCTCATTAAAAAGCCAGCACCATTTTTCCAGAATCGAAGATATAGGTGCTGAATAAGGGTCAATATGATTCTCTAAGGCCCAGACTGAAAATATTTTCCATTTATTAAGATATAATCGTAGAATCTTATGAGAAGAAATCAGGATATGTTGTACCGCGGGTGAAAAGTTCTGTAGCCTGGCTATGTTTGCAATTGGAGCAGCCAAGCTGTCAACTTGAGGGTCTGAAGAGATGGATGCGGAGCTCCCGACGAATGGGTCAGATGATCTGGCACTGTGTCCAGAATCCAAGGCTCCTGTTTAGATGAGGCTGCAAGAAGGGGATCCAAATTTGACTAAGACAGTAGTGTTAAGGTCCTTCCTAATGTGCTGGCTTTCTGAAGCACTTTGGGTATCAATGGAAAATGAGGGAAAGTGTAGAGAAGACCCGGGGCCAATCATGCACAAGTGCATTCCTTGAGGACTCCCCCAAAGGGGGGATTAGGGCAAAGTAGCTGCTGCATTTTGTGTACATGGATGTGGCAAAAAGATTGCAGCAAGGCTTGCCCCATCTCTGGAAAATCATTTCTGTCCACAAACTGTTTCAAACTGAACTTACGCAATGCAACTGGTCACCTCTTAAGTCTCTCCCTATAAATGAAGCAGTTAATTACTTCAATACCACATTCCTGGCTATCTTAGACCATCATGCCCCAATGTGCTCCATAAGAATGAAAACTAAACCAGCCAAATGGCTCTCAAATCATACTAAGAAACTAATCCTTAATAGAAACAAATCTTGGGCAAAATGGCATACCACAAGGAATAATACTGATCACCAAACTTTTAGACAACAAAGAAACATAACAAAATAGCTATCCTACAAGATAAAAATAACTTTTATATTCAACTGCAACAATCATCCCTTCAACAACCACAAAAGTTCTGGACTACTATTAACACACTACTATCACCAGGCAAAGTAGCCACACCTAATCCACTAGGCTCCAACCCAAACAGCAAATGCCTTTAATAATTTCTTTACTACTGCTATACTAAATCTAGCAAATCAACAAAAACCTGATACTTCCAAATTGTCCACTTCTAGCTCCATTCCTCCCCCCTTCCATCTCGAACCTATACCCACCTCCTATATCTCCTCCTTACTTCAAAAATTAAAACCGACTACCCCCTCAGCTGATAAATTACCAGCAGAATACCTTCAAATAGGAGCCAAAGCTATTGCCTATCCCATCTCCATATTGATTAATAGAACCATAAAAGAAGGCACTATCCCATCTATCTGGAAAATCTCACACATTATTCCTCTTCACAAAGGTGAAGACTTCACTGATTTCTCCAACTATCGCCCCATAGCTCTACTCTCTCCACTCGCTAAAATAATGGAGAAATGCATCCACAAACAATTACTAAACCACCTACTCCACCATAATCTTCTAGCTAACTGTCAACATGGTTTTCGGCCATTCCATAGTACCACCATAGCCTTGTTATCCTTTACTAACAGTATCAACGAAAATCGCAATAAAAATATTCTTTCCTCAGCATTCTTTGTAGACCTATCCAAAGCCTTTGACATGGTCAATCATCAGCTTCTCCTCCACCTTCTGAAGTTCCTCTCTCTCTCGACAATCCTGCTATGAACTGGTTTACATCTTACCTTGAAAACCGAAACAAGCAGTTCTCTGGCAAAACCATCTTACAGACCTCCTTCCCACCTCCCTAGGTGTCCCTCAGGGCTCCATTTTAGGACCACTATTGTTTTCCATTTTCATAAATGACCTTCATCTTTCTACTCCACTCTCTACCTGCATTCAATATGCAGATGACTCTACCATTTGTTCTAGCACATCCCAAACTGAACTTCATTCTCTCACACAAAAAGCTTTCACCACTATAGAACAATGGTTCTCTAACCACTGTCTTCTCCTTAACCCCAAAAAAAAAAAAAATTTTGCTCTTTACACCCTCTTATTTGTCTCCCCCTCTTCATTTCACACTCACATCCAGTAATGGTACCATTATATCTCCAGACCCCACCACCAAACTCCTAGGTATTACAACTGACAATCAACTAAAGTTTGACAGTCACATAAACACCACAATAAAGACTGTTAACAGAAAACTTGGATCCCTCTATAGAATTAAACCTTTTCTAACACCTGAAGCCAGGACCACAATAGCTAGAACTCACCTAATCTCTACACTATTATATGCTTCTCCCATATATACCAATCTTTCTAAAAATAACCTTAACAAACTAGCTAGATCATACAACAATATTGCCAGATTTGCTACAAACTCTCCTTACAGGACTCATCACTGCCAGAACCTAAAACAACTAGGCTGGCTTGAATTACCTCACCAACTACAATTCAACCAACTTATAATTGCCCACAAACCCTATACCAACCCAACAACACCCCAATTCTTTCTACTTTTATAAGGTCATATAACAACCCGAGGAATCTACGTTCCGCTAACAAAATGTTGATTTACACTTCCTTATCATAAAACTCAGCAGGCGACTCCATATTCTCTAACTCAGTTGGTAAAATATAGAATCAATTACAACAAGACCTTACAACCCTTACCTCTCTTCCATTATTTAAAACTAACCTAAAACATTTCCTCTCTAACCACTGGTTATGCTCTTGTACCAACCCTGACTAACTATTTTTCACTAATTTCCTGTTTCACTTAAAACAGAATAGTCTGTACTATAAACCTCATTATGTAACTCTCTATAAACTAACCTTTCTTTCTTAATTTTTAACATTGTCATTCCTGAGTACTACTTTCCATGCTTGACTCTTTAACTCATTTTTTAACGGTACTTTCTTGTAAGTTATGTATTGGTATTTGTAAATTTTTACAAATCACAATTTGTAAATTGTAAATTTTTGTTAATCTGATGATGCATCATTCTATATTAATGCTATTTTCTAATAGTTGTAAGATATGTCTCTGTGCTTTTTTTTCTAGGATGTTTTTAATATGTTTTTAATATGTTTTTTACTGGAGCTTTTCTCCTCGGGCCTCCACTGAAAATAGATGTATCCAGTTGGATTAGCCCGGTCAACAAATGTAAAATAAAAATAAATAAAAATTGTTTCAGTAACCACTTGTGGGGCATCAGAATTGCTCTGCTGAGTTTGTCTGATATCACGTTGGATTTCCCCGGGATGTACATTGCTACCAGAAACCATTGGGAGGAAGTTGCCCACTGCCATACTCTCAGGGCCTCTCGACAAAAGGGGTAAAGATCTGGTTCCTCCTTGTTTGTTTATATACCATATGACTGACATATTGTCTGTCTGGATTACAATCATTTCTATTGGAAGAGAGTCTTGGAATGCCTGCAACACCATAAGCACCACTCTCATCTCTAGGACACCAATATGCAAGTGGGCCTCATGATCCTGCCAAGTGCCTTGGGCTGTTCTTCCCTGATAATGTCCTCCCATCTGGGAAGCATCCATAGTCACTGTGGCTAGCGGAGATGGGAGAACAAAGGGCCAGCCTAAAGTCACTTGATCGAAATGGAGCCATCAACGAAGTTCTCTCTTGCAAGATTCCATTAACATTATCTGGTGTGACATTGGAAGTTCCTGCATGGACCACTGGGTGAATAGAAGTCACTGAAGAATTCTCATGAGCAGCCATGCTAAGGGCATTACATTTATTGCTGCTGCCATGGTGCCTAGTACTTTTAGAATTGTCCTTGCTTGAATGTTTCTTTTGAAGGGAAGGTCTAGAACCTGTAGTCGAAGGGCCTGTACTCTCTCTGGTGGAAGCTTTACCATCATAGTTGTGGAATCTAAATCTGCACCTATAAAAACAATATGTTGACATGACAATAAGGCAGATTTTTTATAGTTTATTGTAACCCCTAAATGAGCATAGAATTTCAAGGTGCTGTCCTTTGCTTCAGTTAGTAGATGCTTGGTGGTGGCAGTTAGGAGCCAGTCATCTAGGTATGGAAACACCCGGAATCCTTAACATCTCAGGTTGCTGTAACTGCTATCATGCATTTGGTGAACACTCTGGGGGCTGTAGTGTGACCAAAGGGCAGAGCTCAGAATTGGTAGTGACTGGTTCCCAGCTGAAAGCGCAGATGACTCCTGGATGGCTTGTCCATTTTTATGTGGTAGTATGCATCCTGGAGGTCTATAGAGCACATCCAATTGTCTTTTCCCAGAAAGGGAAGAATCGACTGCAGTGTAATCATCCAGAACTTTGTCGCTTTTACAGATTTGTTCAGTCTGCTGAGATCTAGTATGGGTCTCCAGTCCCGTTTTCTTTGGAACCTTGAGTAAGTCTTGGATCCTATCTGGTCTGCAGGGACCAGTTGGATGACTATTCTTTTCTAACAGCTTCATAATTTTTATGGTTGCTTGTTTCCTGTGACTGAGAGGAACATCCAGAATCCTTTTCATTCATGGGGCTGGCATGGAAAAGGGTATAGAAAAACCTCTGGATATGATACTTTGTACCCATTTGTTTTTTATTTTTAGCCAGACATCTGGGTCCAAAGGTAATCGACCCCCGACTGTCTCCAGAGAGGAACAGACAGGCCTCTTTCAGTAGCACTGAAAAGGCTTACCAAAGAAGGGACTCTCTGTCACCCAGGTTCTGTGGACACCCTCTGCCACGTGGTCGGCATCTTCCATTATTGCTTCCCCCTCTGCCTCTGGGGGAAGGCTTACCATGTGTGTCTAGAAACACTCTCTGGGATTTTCAAAACCACATTTTTCCTCCTTTTTGACCTTTAGCATAGGATGTAGAAGGTGTGGAAAAACAGACTCCGATGACAGAGTTTTCCCTTTCTGTTCACACCTGGTTAGTGTTTCCTTGACATTAGGCCCGAACGTGGATGAGCCGTCAAAGGGGGTGTTAACAAAGGATGACTTGAAGGGTTCTGCAAAGTTACAGAAGCGCATCCAGGAATGTCTCCGAAGGGCAATTCCTGAACCTGCTGATCTACTCACTCCATCGGCTGCATAAGAAAGGAGCCTCATGGATGAGTTCACTACTGAATTAAGGGTAGAGAGCTGGGAGGACACCTTATCTACTACCCTCACAGCTACTGAACCCTGGAGAGTGTCTTCAAGTTCCTTCAGGAGATCTCTCTGTAACCTAATGAAATGGGTAAGATAATTCAGGGACCTGAGTGTAAAGGTCACTGAAGAAAATGTGTGCTTTCCGTATCTGTCCATCATAACTGACTCTTTGTTTGTGGGGTGGACAGACATGGACGTTTCTGACAACTCCTTTTTGGTAGCCGCCGCTACCACCACCACAGCATCTACCGGGACACCTTTTGTCAGGAATGTCTTATCTTCTGGAGCCGTAATAAATTTATTAGGCCTCCTAGAGACAAGCTCCACTGTGTCTGGTGACTCCCACGCCTTTCGACTAACTAATTCCATGAGTTCGTCGAAAGGTGGAGACACCCAAGTGGCAGATGGGCGAGACCCAAAAGCCTTCAGGGAGACAGACTCCTCATCAGAAGGGTTAATGGGCTTCCAGCTGCCTCTCTGCTTAAGGATCTTTAGGATGTCTGCAAAGGAGACATCCTCAGAGGGTGACTGTGGGGACCTTTCTGAGTCATTGAGGTCCGCATCAGATGTAACTGACTCCTCTGGGGAGTCCAAATGCTTCCTCTTACATAATCTCTTCTGAGAGACCTCTTTTGAAGGGCATTCTGGAGATGTTTTGGAAGAAAGGGGTTCACCCACTGGTGCATCCTGAGGCGTTTGGTCTGTACGTCTCTGTGGAATTGGTTGTGCCGAGACGGACACAGGTACCTTTGGGGAAGGAATGCTGGACCTGTAAGTGAGGCTGCCCGTGGGGCCAGTTCTCTCCTCATAGCTTTGAAAGCCCCCTGCCCATGGTCCGAGAAGACCCCTGGTTCCGAGGAATCAGAAGGTCCTCCCAGCACCACGGGGATCAGCTCCAAGAATGAGGTAGGAGTCGAACTCTCATGTGCCGAGGCCCTGAGAGGCAAGTCTGGAACCAACAAAAGGTCGACCCAACTGTCCTGCCTGGACCCGACTGGAGAATGTGGCTCCTAGACTCCTCAGATGGCACCAAGGTAGTCAGAGCAGTCGGAACTGAAGATCCTGGAGCAAGTCTCAGCTCTGATGATTCCACTACTATCAGCTCCATAAATTCCGGCTTCAAAGCCACAACTCAGGCTGGAGGAGGAATAGATGTTAAAGGGGCAGGTCTAGTTGGCTCTGAGACCATCTGGGTCGGTTCCGTCAAAAGTCTGGCTTGTGCCGGTGTCCTCAAAAGTCTCTGCATCACATGGTCCACATTATAGTCTGAAAGACTTTTGGAGGATCGAGAGGAGGAGACTGGAGATGCTGTAGACTGTAAGAAAGGAGATCTAAAGTTGGAGATACCGGCTCCAGATCAGGGGACCAGCTCCTAACTTGTAACACCAATGGCCCCAATTCAGATGGAGCCAAGGTGGAAGGTCTCTTAGAACCAATGGGTTTTGACAGTTGGAGACATCCTCTGCAACTTTTTAGATGGCTCCGACCTTTCCGAAGAAGAAGAGGATGACCTTTTAGAAATCTTTTCCAATTTATGAGTCAGAGAAATGGACTTTTTCAGAGTACTTTGACCCTGTTCTAAGGCCTCTGAAAAGGAATATTTTAATAGGACCTTTAAAATTGGTTTATTCTTCCTCTGTTGAAGAACTCTACATGTAAAGGAGTGGCATACTGAGCACGACTCCTGTAAATGAACTGCCCACAGGCAGTAAACACATTCAGTGTATCCATCCTTTATAGACATTTTTTGCGTGCACTTAGAGCACTTTTTAAAACCCAAAGGTTTTACTTCTTTAGCTTGCTTAGACATAACAAGAAGAATCCAACAGTCACACAAGAAAGAAAAACCAGCCTTCTAACAAAAAACAGGCTCTATGGCTCTCTTACTAAATTGAGCTAGTTTAAAAGAAAGGTTTTCAAAGAGAACACAGACGTCTATAGATATAAAGAATAAAAGTACTGCTGCCGTCCAAAGGTCTGCTTCCAGAAATAAAACTTCAAATATCCAAACATAGCAGGAGAAGACCACCACAAAACAAGTGTAGAACATGCACAGAGTTTATTCCAAATGTAGAAATAAGCGCTTTCACGTGCTACCAGGCACGCTTCATGATGAAGTTCTCTCCTGCTGTGTTTGGAGACTTCTATAGATGTAAAATATATATAACTCTGCAGACGCACTTTAAGCTAAATACACTTCAAATGGGATAGGGGAATTTTAAAGGCCTTAATAAAACATCGTCCAGAAAAGAACTAACACCACACTAAATATACCAAGTATGATACTCTCTGAATAGGCGCGAGCAATAGACTTAACTATTTACTGCTAAGGTAAATAGACTTTAAAATAGGATAGGGGAATTTTAAAGGCCTTAATAAAACAGTGGCCAGAAAATAACTAACAACACACTAAATATAACAAGTATGATGCTCCCTAAATAAGCGCGAGCAACACTTAACTATCTATTAATAAAACTAAGGTATTATTTATTTAGAATGAAGAAATATCAAAAACGTTTGTTTTTCACTTAGCCAGAGCTAGATGAATCACCCGATCTGTTTCAGCAGCAAAAAAGATCTGGGGAAGGCACTAGAGCATCATGGGATTGGGAGTAAGCCAGAAGCTATCTGAAGACCTCGAGCTTTAGTAAACGTCTGAGTTAGAACAGAGGATCAGTTCAGACATCCATCAGTACAGAATGAAGGCAAGATAGGACAACTTCACATCTGTAGACTCATTCAAGGACCTGGGTATATGGGTAGATTTTGTCTAATAATATCTACCAATTGGCTAATGATAGTTATAGAACTATAGGTTGTATAAAAGGATTTATAAAGTCTACAAAATCAAAAATAATAAAGTCATTGTTTGTTAGTTACATTAGACTCAAACTTGAGTATAGAATAACAATATTGAAACCCTATAAGAAAACAAGCATGAGTAAACTGGGAATAGTACAATGGAAATAAACCAAGGGTATCCATGGATGTGAAAATTTAAGTTGTCATGAAAGACTAAAATATCTGAACTTGTGTAGGTCTGTTACAGATACCTAAGAGGAGATGTTATTCAGATATATAGGGCATTTAGTGACAACTACCTCTGGGAATGTTTGGGTTTATCAAAAAGTACTAGAGAATCATCAGACAACCCATGTAGAAGATTCTATAGGAATGAGAAGTGTACTAATTGGTTCTCTGACAGAGTAGCTGATGCATGGAACAGACTACCAAATTAAATTAAAGCAAGTACTTGTTCAGATATTTTTAATAACAGCCTGGGTACTTATGGGAACAAGTGTTTTAGTACATTGGCAAGCTAGAAAGGCATTAATGCCCGTGCTTGAAATATTTGTCTATATGTATGTATGTATGTATTATGTATCAGCCATTCCTAATCAATCTTTAATACATCTTCTTCTTCTTCTTCTTCTTCTTCGGCTGCTCCCATTAGGGGTCACCACAGCGGATCATCTGTTTCGATTTCTTCCTGTCCTCTGCATCTTGCTCTGTCACACCAACCACCTGCATGTCCTCTCACCACATCCATAAACCTTATCTTAGGCCTTCCTCTTTTCCTGTTACCTGGTAGCTTCATCCTTAACATCTTTTTCCCAATATACTCTGCATCCCTCATCAGCACATGTCCAAACCAACATAATCTTGCCTGTCTGGCTTTGTCTCCAAACCTTCCAACCTGGGCTGACCCTCTAATATACTTATTCCTAATTCTGTCCACCCACGTCACACCCAGTGCAAATCTTAACATCTTTAACTCTGCCACGTCCAGCTCTGACTCCTGCCTTTTTGTCAATGCCACTGTCTCCAATCCATATAACATAGCTGGTCTCACTACCCTCTTGTAGACCTTCCCTTTCACTCTTACTGGTACTCATCTGTCACAAATAACTCCTGACACTCTTCTCCACCCACTCCATCCTGCCTATACTCTCTTCTTCACCTCCCTTCCACACTCACCATTACTCTGAACTGTTGATCTCAAGTATTTAAACTCATCCACCTTTGCCACCTCTACTCCCTGTATCCTCACCATTCCTCTATCCTCCCTCTCATTCACACACATATATTCTGTCTTAGTCCTGCTGACCTTCATTCCTCTTCTCTCTAGAGCATATCTCCACCTCTCCAGGGTCTCCTCCACCTGTTCCCTACTCTCACTACAGATGACAATGTCATCTGCAAACATCATAGTCCACTGGGACTCCTGTCTGATCTCGTCTGTCAACCTGTCCATCACCATTGCATCTTTGATGTAATCCCACCTCCACTTTAAACGCATCCCTCACTCCCACCAAAGACCTCACCACTGTCACACTACCCTCGTACATATCCTGTACCACTCTTACATACTTCTCTGACACTCCTGACTTCCTCATACAATACCACAACTTCTCTCTAGGCACCCTGTCATATGCTTTCTAAGTCCACAAAGACACAATACAACTCCTTCTAACCTTCTCAGTACTTCTCCATCAGCATTCTCAGAGCAAACATTGCATCTGTAGTGCTCTTTCCTGGCATGAAACCATACTGCTGATCACTAATCATCACCTCCCTTCTTAACCTAGCTTCCACTACTCTTTCCAATAACTTCATACTGTGACTGATCAATTTAATCCCTCTGTAGTTACTACAGCTCTGCACATCACCCTTATTCTTAAAAATCGGTACCAAAACAGTTTTTCTCCATTCCTCAGGCATCCTCTCACTATCCAAGATTTCATTAAACAATCTAGTTAAAAACTCCACTGCCATTTCACCTAAACACCTCCATGCTTCCACAGGTATGTCATCTGGACCAACAGTCTTTCCATTCTTCATCTTCTTCATAGCTATCCTTACTTCCTCCTTGCTAATCCACTGCACTTCATGATTCACTATCCGCACATCATCCAACCTTCTCTCCCTCTCACTCTCTTCATTCATTAGCCCATCAAAGTACTCTTTCCATCTGCTCAACATACTCTCCTCGCTTGTGAGTACATTTCCCTCATTATCCTTTATCACCCTTACCTGCTGCACATCTTTACTAGCTCAGTCCCTCTGTCTAGCCAATCGGTACAGGTCCTTTTCTCCCTCCTTAGTGCCCAACCTTTCATACAACTCTTCATATGCCTTATCTTTAGCCTTCGCCATCTCTCTCTTTGCCATGCACCTCATCTCCTTATACTCCTGTCTACTTTCTTCATCTCTCTGACAATGCCACTTCTTCTTCGCCAACCTCTTTCTCTGTATACTCTCCTGTACTTCCTCATTCCACCACCAGGTCTCCTTCCTACTTCCAGATGTCACACCAAGCACCTTTCTAGTCGTCTCCCTTACTAGCTCTGCTGTAGTGACCCAGCTATTCGGTAACTCTTCACTGCCACCCAGTGCCTGTCTTAACTCTTCCCTGAACTCCACCTCACAATTACCCTTTTTCAATTTCCACCATTTGAACCTTGGTGGTGCCCTCACACTCCTCCTCCTCTTCTTGATCTCCAATGTCATCCTACAAACCAACATCCTATGCTGCCTAACTACACTTTCCCCTGCCACCACTTTACAGTCTCCAATCTCCTTCAGACTGGCCCTTCTACATAAGATATAACCCACCTGTGTGCATCTTCCTCCACTCTTGTATGTCACCCTATGCTCCTCCCTCTTGTTAAAATACATATTCACCACAGCCATGTCATTCCTTTTTGCAAAATCCACTACCATCTGACCTTCTGCATTCTTTTGCTTAACACCATACCTACCCATCGCTTCCTCATCCCCTCTGTTCCCTTCAACATGCCCATTGAAATATGCTCCAATCACCACTTTCTCACCCCTGGGTACAGTCATCACCACTTCATCCAACTCACTCCAAAATTTTTCTTTCTCATCCGTCGCATACCCAACTTGTGGAGCATATGCACTAACAACATTCATCATTACACCATCAATTTCCATCTTCATAAACATCACTCTATCTGACACTCTTTTCACCTCCAAAACACTCTTAGCATACTGTTCCTTAAGGATGACCCCTACACGCCATTTCTCCTCCCATCCACACTATCATAAAACAATTTAAACCTGCCTCCGATACACCTAGCCTTGCTCCCCTTCCATCTGGTCTCTTGCACACACAATATACCAACCTTCCTTCTGTCCATATCAGCTAGCTCTCTCCCTATACTAGTCATACTGCCAACATTCAAAGTTCCTACCCTCACTATCACAGTCCTAGCCTTTACCTGCCTTCGGGCATGCCTTCCCCCTCTTTACCAACTTTTAAAAGACAGTATTGTAATCATGGTTAAACCTGAGGGCTGTTGCACTCCATTTGTGGTCTAAACTGTAGCAACTGCTTGCAACAGTTGCAAACTAAAAAAAAAATTCTTTTTTTTTTAACCTGAGTTCTGTAGCTCTCTGTGTGGTGTTCTACAGTATAAGAACTGCTAGCTACATTTGTAGCAAGCAGTTTGCTACAGTTTAAAACAAAAAAAAAGAGAGATTTTTTTCTTTGTTTTTATTTATTGTACTTATTTATTTTTACTATAATCTGAGGAAGGAGGGTCAGGGACAGGCACAGAAATGTGACCTGATTGGCTCCTCCTGCATTTCAAGAGCCCAGGTTCCTGATTGCAGATTTTTTCTTTGCCCTTCTGGTGAAGAGCTGGGGGAGGGGTTTGTAACTCTCTGTCTACCTGGTAGGTGTGTCAGTGTAAGAAGTGGAGCATTTTTTTGCTCTTCCATTGATGAAGTGGGTCAGTTTGGAGGTGGTGCATATCTAGGTCAGGAATAAGGAAGTGTGTAAATGACTTTACTGGAATCCTTTTTTTATAGGGTGGGGTACTCTAAGTGACTCTTAGTAGCACAAGATAATATGCCAGCACTATCAAATGCATAAAGTCCTTATTCCATAGTTATTTTACTATTTGTTCACTAAGTAGATGGACTAGTCCACTGACTTTTTTCTGCCACAACCCAGACTCACTAAAAAGCAGTACACATATAAAATACAAAATAAGTGTAGAAAAACATGCATAATTAGGAAAAACAAGTCATAGCAAACAAAGTCTAAGTACTAGTGCACTGACAATAAACAGGAGTTATAAACAAGTACAAAAATACTACCAAAAAATATGAGTTATAAACAAGAATTATGTACACATGTACAATATGGAAACACGTCAGATAATATTTAGAGCAATGCATAAAGATTCAGGCGGAAAGATGCTTGTTCAGCACTGATGGCTTGAACTGTCACCTTGTATTAACCAATGTCACGGTAGCAGGTGCACGGAGGTGCCTTAAGAAGATGGTTTGTGAAACCATGTTTACAGGCTTCAAGATTTTCTTCGGTTTTTACTTCTATGGGTGGGCAAACAGAAGGACCTAGTCTACTGAACACTGTTTTCCTAGAAACAATTTTGAACTTTGGACAGGTGAGGGAAAAGCTGTCATTTTGGGAGCTTCTCAGGGTGTAGTTTTGCTGCCTAAATATAAGTGCTGTTTCAGGGGAGTGGGGATGGAATGGCTCAAGTTAAGACTAAATTCAAAAGCACCTCGATCATCCCAGTGCTTATGTGGAATCCATTACTGCATATGTAAATAGTTGAATAGATGTATCCGTCCCTCTCAGAAACAAATACAACGCACAATTCAAAAATAATCCTCTATATTGGAGCCCTTACATTAATAGGCTCTATAACAAAAGAAAAATCTCACTGCATGCAAAAATAAATGTAACTCTCATGAAGTCAAAATCACTATTGCAAAACTAAACAAGGAAATCCAAATCCTAATCACGTCTGGTAAACCAAGATATGAGGTACCCACATTTACCCCTTCATCAAATTTCCTAGGAACAATTTCTCAAGGCACTAAGGACAGCAGCACAACATCTTTGGTGCTGGATAACATATGAGGCTGCTGACTGGTTAACATGAAATGTAAATTGTCAGAACCTTGCAGAAGCTATTCAATATTAGCTTTAAAAGAGGCTTTGTGCTGGATAAATGGAGAACAGCACAAAGATGGGGCTGCAACAGACCCAGGTATTTACAGACCCATAAGCCTGACCAACCTCATCCGTAAGGCTATGGAAAGGATCATTAGGAAACTAATAAATATGGATACAGATAACCTACAGACTCTCAACCAACACAGTTTGGATTCATCAAGGCCAGGTCCTGCCTACTTTACCTAGCTGACTTCTTCAAAAAAGTCACTGAGGCAATGAACAAGGGCAAATCCATGCCCTCTGCCAAGCTGGACCTTGCAAAGGTGTTTGAAACCATTCCACCTTCAGGAATCATAGATAAATGCTTACAGCAAAATTTTAACTCCCATGTAGCTCACTGGGTAGCAAACTGGCTCACAAATAGAACACAGGAAGAAAGGGTGAAAGTCTCTACCTCTTTCAAAAGACCTGCCACTAGTGGAGGGCTCCAGAGATCAGTCCTTGGGCCACTTCTCTTTGGCATTTCCTTCATAGAGGTCAAAGCTATTGTTAAGGGATTGTTGCTGACCATCTTTGAAGATTACTGAAAACTTGGTGCCAACATAAACTTTGGTGAGGACACCATGATCCTACAAGATGGCCTGTGCCAAACAAACAGATGGTGCCAAAACCACGGACTGAAACTAAATGCCAAGAAATTTATAACTGTATCCTTCAGCAAGCATGACTCCTTTTGTAACTACTACATATGGCAGTGCTGAGATGTGAAAGTTCATGGAGATCATCTTTGACAAAGAAGGATAGGTGGCCTAATACTGAGTCTTGGAGGACTTCTGTGTTAAATGCTGGATTTCCAGAGAATTAATTATTGTGGTAAACTTGAAAAGTTCTAGCCATCAGGCAGCTTTGGAACCATTATTCCCAAAGTTTATTTTTATAGTTCATATAACAGTAGCTCATTATTAGCAGTTTCAAAAGCTCTGGTTATATCAATAAATAGACCAGTAACAATGAGCTCATCACTTGTGTTCTTGTAAATGGAAATCAGTGGTAGACAAAAGAGCTGTCAGGGTGCTGAATGACTTGTGAAAACCATGTTCATCACAGAGAAGGCCATAGCTATTTATGTGTTTAAATAGTTGTTTATATAGAATTTTTCAAAGATTTTTGTAATGGGGCAGAGATTTAATATTGGTCAGTAATCTTTAGGTGAGTGAGGGAGGTTGGTTTGGGAAGCAGGATTACTACGACATCTTTAAAAACAGCTGGAAGTGTGCCAGCTGTGAGTAAAAGGTTAAAGATATGAGTGAGAGGTTAAGCTATTTTCTCTGCTTGTAGTCTAAGAAAAGGTGGCTGAAGCTTACTGATCTTAGACATTGGAGGGTTCAGCTTTAATAAACAGAAGGCAAGGCAAAAACAGGACAAACTCAGTAAAAAACAAAAACACCACCAAAGACCATGAAAACGAGATATTTTAAATGTTTATAATTTGCTAAAATTTAAAAAAAGATAAGTGCGTTCAACAGAAAACCTACAGAACTTCATCAGACAGATCGTTAGTACACTGCAAAGTTTTAAATACCCTGCCAAGCATCACATGATCCGTTGCCAATCAATTCCTTCCATTCTTATTTTAAAGCAACCAACACTTCTAATTAAAAAAATAAATAAATTTAAAATGACTGCATGTCAAAATAGGTGTAAATACAGTGAATAAATTATTAAATCATTTTAAATACATAATTAATGTCATCAAATCCATTTAAAAATTACACACTAAATATACAAAATACAAAAATGTGTTAAATCTATGTACATTTCATCTGGCCAAAGCTTTTAACTTTAAAAGACATGTTATGGAGAAATATTCATCGAGTCCTGGCCAGCTATTGGCATTAAGGAACAACTGCCAATATAATTCTCTCCTTTCAAGAAAGAGTGGCCAGGGTCCTCCCTACTTCGTGATGGTATATATTCAATCACTAAAAACCTAAACTCATTACAGGACGAAAGCACTTATCTTTTTAAATTTTAACAGATTAAAAGTTTTAAAATAGCTCCTTTTTATGGTCTTTGACTTCATTTTTGCTTTTTTACTGGGTTTAGCTTTAATAGCAGTGCTTTAACCTGTTTGACAGAGATGTGAGAAAAGTGGATGGTGACAGCAAATGATGCTAGGGGTTCCTGTTCTGGCAACCATCCAACCCATCATGTAAACCTTCATGGTTTCCCCCAACTAGTCCAGTCACCAACTAGGATAAATAAAAACTCCAGTAAGCACACTATGCTGGATTGGATACTAGTCGGTAAGAGCCCCCAGTCATACATAACAGGCTGCTTATCAGATAGCCTCAGTGATCACTCCTCAACATTCCTACTCAAAAAATACCTATACCAAGCTAAACCTGTCATCTACCATCAAATATGTAAAAAAATAAATTTTAACCCACTCACATTCATCTCATCCCTCAAAGAATGTAACTGGCATCCTCTAAAATACCTCGGTCTTGATGACGCAGTTGAATTTTTTAATACTATCTTCCTGAGCATCCTTAATTACCATGCCCCCATAAGACTTTCCAGAACCAAAGCACAACCCTCCCCATGGCTACAGAAAACCACTAAGTCAGAAATGAAAAACAGGGATAAAGCCTGGGAGCACTGGTGCAAAACCAAAACACCCTCAACTAGACAGAAATTCCTAGAACTACGCAATAGAGTCAAAAAGCTAATAAAACAGGACAAATTCCAATACTACCAGTCTGCCCTAGACTCCTCCCAACACAGCCCCAAACAATTCTGGTCCTCCATAAACTCCATCCTCCACCCAGGTAAAGTCAGTACCCCTCCTCCTAACATCCCTCACTCCTCAAAAATATGCTACCTCATTTAACACACACTTCACACAAACCATACTATCACTAGCTAAACAACACAACCCCCCTCCCCTCCAACCCACACCTTCAACTAGTAATCTCCCCACTGCCTTCTCCTTTTCTCCTGTACCTACCTCCAACATAAAAAAACTCTTAACTAAACTTAAGACGACCAAATTAGTAGCAGACAACCTCCCAAGTGAATACCTATAAATCGCAGCTGATGCTCTGGCCTACCTAGTGTCCATCTTGATTAACCGATCTCTGTCAGAAAGTTACGTTCCCACACTGTGGAAAGTATCACATATAATTCCCCTCCACAAAGGCGGACCCTCCACAGAACTAACCAATTACCACCCCATCGCTATTCTCTCTCCACTCTCCAAAATACTAGAGAGATGCATACACTCTCAGGTCTCAGACTACCTCCTTACTAACAACCTCCTTTCCAATACTCAGCATGGTTTCCAACCAAACCATAGCACCACCACTGCCTTACTCTCCTTTACTAACTTTACTTCAGCATAAAAACAATGGCTGTCTTTCCTCTGCTACTTTCCTAGACCTATCTAAAGCATTTGACATGGTCTCACACAAACAACTTATCTCTGTCCTCAATAACCTATCCTTCTCACAATCAGTCACCAACTGGTTTCAAAGTTACCTGTCTGATGGCCAACAATCTGTTGTATGGCAGAATGTCATATCTCCCCAACTACCTGTCTCTATAGGGGTTCCCCAAGGATCCATCCTTGGACCCCTACTCTTCTCTGTTTTCACCAATAATCTAGCCTCTGCCACCAAACATGGCACACTCATACAATACACACATGACTCAACCATCATCTGCTCAGCCCAGTCCCTACCCAAACTGCAAAATTCACACAGGAAGCCTTTTCCTCTGTTGAAACTTGGTTATCCGATGCCCAATTAATACACAACCTAAACAAAACTAAACTACTCATCTTCCAACCCACCAAACATACTCAAAACAACTCTCACTTTAACATCACAGCAAAAGACAACACCACTATATACCCAACTGAACACACCAAATTGCTAGGAGTGGAAAGAGACAATAAACAAAATTTGACATTCACATATCCATGACCATAAAAAAAGTCAACAAAAAACTAGGAGCGTTATTCAGAAATAAGCAACTTCTCACCAAAGCAGCAAAGATTTCTATAGCAAATTCCCACCTTATCTCCACCCTACTTTATGCCTCTCCAATATAAACCAACCTAAGGCAATGCGATCTAAACAAGCTAGAGACCTGCTACAACAAAATCGCCAAATTCACCATAGGGGCATCCTACCGTAGTCACCACTGTCTCTTACTTGCTGAACTGGGCTGGCTTGAACTCCCTCACCTCCTTCAATGGTATCAACTCTCACTCGCCCACAAACTAGTAAACCATCCACTAAATGTCCCATCCCTCCAGAATCTACTCCAACCCAATCGCACCACCAGACCACTAAGATCCAGCAACAAAAATCACTTGCAGATCACTAAAGCCAATAACTCTGCTGGTGAAGCACTATTCTCTTGCACCATAGCCAAATTATGGAACTCCCTCCCACCCACAATTACCTCCATACCATCATGCACCCACTTCAAAACTTTACTAAATGCATACCTAAAAACATGCTGGCTATGCCCTTGCAACTCCCACTCTAATATCACCCACCCCATCCAACTACTACCTTTCTTTCCACTCCACTAACTACCTTGATTATAGCAAGCTCAGATGCTCATAAGCCTAGCACTTATTATACAGCAGGAACTTCTTATTCTAACATTTGTTAATGTTTGTTATGTACTTCACTGATAAAGATTCTAGTTGTATACTGATGTACTATGTTCTTCATCTGTAAATATGTTGTAAGTAATTGCTATGTAAATTGTTAATCACTATGTAATCCAATGTAACTACTGTCTGTTTATTTTAACTGTGGAGCTTTTCTCTCTGGACCTCCACTGAAAATGGACCTACGTTCAGTCGGACACTCCCGGTCAACAAATATAAATAAATAAATAAATAAATAATGTTGTGTGGGGTTCTTGGGGAATTTTGAACATGGAGAGGGTGCTAGAAAAAAATATAAGTGAGATCATGTCACCTGTGATAAAGTTTTGGTTATTAGGTGGAAGAACATTATTTTTATTTGTTGGGGAGTCAAAGTCAAAGTGAACTTTATTGTCATTCAGACTGCACAACTGTGCAACTGAACAAAATTGCATTACTTCGAACTCAATGTGCATACAACATATACAGATAATATTAATAGAACAATAACACATATACTAACGCTAATTCAAAAATAACAACAGTAAGACATTTATGCAGTTCAGTAACAAGTACAGCACTAAGACTATCCCACTTACATGTTTTCGTCAGTACCCAAAATATTGCACAGATAATACATTGCACAGATCAGAATCAGACAGGTTTCAAATTGCATAGAATGCCAACTTGGCATTGTTAATATTGCACATAAGGTATAAGATTGTACTTTCATAGAGTTCTTGCATATGTCTGTGAATTACTTCAGTATTGTAACTCCAGACCTCGAAGACCAGCATGGTGTACGTTATTACTGGAATTCAGAAGTCTGATGGCTTGCAGAAAAAGCTTCTATTAAATCTGGTGGTTTTGCAATGCAAGCTATGGTATCTACTGCCTGAAGACAAACACGAGAACAGACCATGGGCAGGGTGAGTGCAGTCTTTGACTATTTTCATGGCTCTGCTGAGGCACCAAGCAGTCTGCAAGTCCTGGATAAATGGGAGCATGGACCTGATAATTCCCTCTGCCACTTTCACCACCCACTGGAGGGATTTGCAATCTGAAACCATGCAGTTTCCATACCAAACTGAGAGATTACTAGTCAGGATGCTTTCGAAGATACCCCTGTAGAAGGTTATAAGAACTGAAGTTGGCAATTTTGCTTTCCTCAAACTTCTTAGAAAGTGTAGACAGTGTTGTGCCTTCTTGACAATGTGATTGGTGTTTATTGACAAAGACAAATCTTCAGCAATATGCACCCCCAGGAACTTGGTGCTCTTCACTCTCTCCACTGTTTCTCCTTTGATTGAGAGTGGAGAATGAGTCTTGCATCTCTTCCTGAAGTCTACTGTTATCTACGTTGTTTTATTCACATTGACAGCCAGGTTGTTGTTGTTGTCACACCAGCCAGTTATTTGGTTCACCTCCTCTCTGTAGGCTTTTTCATCACCATTGCTGATGAGACCCACAACTACAGTATCATCCGCAAACTTAATAATGTAGTTTGTGTTGTTCCTAGCAATGCAGTCATGTGTCACCATGGTGAACAGCAGGGGACTCAGGACACATCCATGAGGTACTCCAGTGTTCAGTATGGTGCTCATTGAGGTGTTGTTGCCTACGCATACCTTTTGTGGTCTGTCAATAAGTTTAGAATCCAGTTGCATAAAGGAGTGATAACACCCAGGTGGACCAGTTTCTCACTCAGATGTCAGGGGATGACTGTGTTGAAGGTCGAGCTGAAATGAATAAATAACATGCAGACATAGTAGTTTTTGTTCTCCGGGTGTGCCAAGGATAAGTGAAGTGCTAGTGAGATGGCATCTGCCGTAGAGTGACTGGATCTATAAGCGAATTGGAGTGGGTCCAGTGTTGCAGGAAGACTTGAAGTTAAGTAGTCTTTGACCTGTCTCTCAAAGTACTTCATTACAGTGGAGGTGAGAGCTACTGGGTGGTAGCCATTCAGGCTTGAGGGTGGAGACTTCTTGGGCAGTGGTATAATGGTTGTATTCTTGAAGCACTTGGGTAGTGTGGCTAGATGCAGAAAGATGTTGAATATGTCAGTGAGAACAGTAGTTAACTGATCAGCACAGTCCCTGACCACCCACTTGAAAACACTGCCAGGACCAGTTGCCTTTCTTGGGTTTACCCATTGCAGCACCCTTTGAAAATCCACTGGGTGAAGGCAGAGTACTTCATCTTCTTGGTTGGTGGGCAGTTTCACTTCCGTTGTACTGTTTCCCATCTTGAACCTGCTGAAGCAGGTGTTCAGCTCACTGAGAAACTCTGTTATCATCACATTGAGAAGGTAGGAAGCCTGTAGTCTGATATAGATTGTATACCTTGCCACAGACGCCTGGAGTGACTAAGGTCTGAGAAGTGACACTGAATTTTCTGTCCCATAGGCCCACTTAGCCTCTCTTATTCCTCTACTTAGTTTCACTCTGGCTTCCCTAAGGGCATCTTTGTCTTTAGTCAGTAATAGCACCTATGACTTGCTTGATTTCTTTCCAAAAAAGCTTTCATTTAATACAGTAAAGCAAGCTGCTTTTGTGTAAGAAATGAGGCATTTGCTACTTTTGTGTCTATTCTTATGGCTCTCCTTAGATTGATGACATTTTTATGGCACTTTACATTAGTTGGAGTTTGTTATCAAGCCTTCCAGGCATAATCCCTAGACTTCATTTAGGCTTTGTTATCATCTGATATCAAGGGGTATATCTGACCTCTGAGTTTCCATCCAGTGACTGAATAAAGAGTAACCTGAATGTGTATGCAGGTGTTAATAAAGTGTAAAAGAGAAGTAGAAGGGTTAGAAATATTGTAGAGTGTAGACTACTCAATCACAAGTTGGTAAGAATTAAGGAGAGGTTGTTTTATTATTACTGGTAGATCTTTCTATGTGTGGGTCGCATGATTGTTCAGAAAGATCACATGGAGAGCAAAGGGCAATGATCACATGTTATTTGGAAGTTATTGCCTGCGTGGATTTGGTCTTGTGGGTATTTTAAATGTGCAATATTGTGTAACAGAAGCATTTTGTTTTGCTGGAAAGAATCGTAGGCTGAATATTTCTACCAAGCACAGACAACTCTTGAGAAACTCTTGGCTGTGGCCACAGGTGCCATCTCTTCTGGGCATGGTCTGTGTCACATGAATGGCCATTGACATTTCTCAGTCTCCTCCACACCTGTCACACCTCACCAGGCTGCATGCTTGCATTCTCCAGTTCTACTTCATCAATATTCCCTGTAACCAGATGGAGTGCCATGCTTACTCATGGCCATCATCCAGGTCAGGGATGCCTTATATCTTTTAGCTCCTAACATGGGACACCCCTTCAGGGTGCATGTACAACGTCTTGTAGTTCTTTGCTGTCTCTGCCACTGAATGCATCAAGCTTCAAGACCGCACGCCACCACAGTCCATCTCGACAATATTTGCAACACACAAACTCTACCTACCACTGGAAGATGTGATTCCTGACTCCTCACAACCTCCTACCAGACTTCATCACTACAACTTATAACTCCCTTTGTGATAGTGTTACTGGAAGCTGTCACTAAGTCCCCCCAGAGTGTGCAAGTGATGATCACTGTGTCCTTTCCACCCCATAACCTGAGTGGGTCAGGTAATGGCTGATGCAGAGTGTAACAAGTTTTGCAAAGCCTGGGTATAATATTGCATGAATAATTTTATTCTTTGCTATCTTTGCCCTGGTCCACAGTTGTGGACCAGACACCATCTCTTTGCCTGTGCCATCATGTACTGTGCCCACCTCACATGTGGTACCACTATTGCCAGGACATCCTCTGCCTGTCTGCCCTACTTCTTGCTGCAGCTCCTACAGTTATGGTAAGGCCTGCTGTAGCTGCTTTCACATAGCCATGTTATGCAGAATGGTACACACATGAAAGATTTAGCTGCAGGACTTTAGGGAATATTGCATGTCCCCACCGGATCCATCAAAGCATCATTTCAGTTGGCCAAAATCACATTCACCACATTCCATGTTTCTGCATATGCAGTGATATATGCCATCTAAGAAATGCTCTGGGAGTTGTAGATATGGATCCTGAGCCACAGCTCCAGCACATACCTATCAGCAGCACACAACAGTAACACTAGAATATGTGGCTTACCACTCAACCTTTTAGTGCAAGAAATCTGGACAAAGCCTAAAATAATGGGGGACAAAGGTCCAAAAATAGGCACAGATTTTAAATATTGGACTTATAAAATTAGAGATATGCTAGAATAACATGATTTATATTAGCATTCATTCTCTGAAGGATATGGAGTCTGAAATTCAATTGTATGTCATTATTTAGTGACTTCACAATGATTTGCTAGAAAACCATAAATTTTATAAGAAAAAGTTCAAAAATTTCAGGGAAATATCTAAACTGCCTAGGTCTGCTTCCATCAACAAGATGACCATGTGGGAAGTCAACAACTACTGGTATTGGCCAGACGTGGGCCATATGTGTGAATTATATGAACTGCCTGCTTGGTTCTCAAAAACATTAAAGATAATATCCTGGATGTCACACACCACTTGGCAGTTGAGGAAATGTAAGCCCTTACTTTCAATGTATCTGAGACCTTGTGGACTAGCTGGGGCCTTGATGGCAATAAATGTGCAATCAATGGGACCTGAGACCACAGGAAAATGGGCTATGCTATAAAATGCCTGCATAGTGGTGCTTTTCTTCCCTACAGTGCTTAGAAACCACATATGTATGCTCTTCTATATGCTGCAGTATAACATTGAAGAACTAGTGAAGGATATTTGAGGATGATGCCTGATATATTCCTAGTGTATTCCCTGTAGGGTGCTAAAAGCATCAGGTAACAAGGAAGGTTAAAACTACACATAACTCAGTGTCCACTGCGATGGGCAGTTCATGTGCCCCCCTTGATTCCCCTGTTCCTGTATGGTCTCTCTATTCAGGTGGAAATGATCCACACACTGCTATACAGTTCGGTGCTGGTAGGTTAGGTACTGATATCACCATCTGCATTGGCACAGAATGTCACTGTCTGCAATTCTGTGGGAACTGGCTCCAAGAGTAACCATTAAAATATGTTGCTCAGCTATTACAAAGCCTTGTACACTGTCAGTCCTTGGTGTTCAGAATAACTTTATGCCACAGTGCTGTGTACCTGTTGATACAGCTATGAATTACTCTATTTTTGATGCCATTACTTCCATAATCACTGTACCTTATTTGCATTGGAAACCTAATTTCCATATCATTATGCAGTAATTTTCATACACTACATACCACACTTTTTCACCTTAGTGTGGCCACCTCTCCATGCAGTTTTACTGCACAAATCCAATTGCACAGTGCTATCTACTATCTGTAAATATTAACTACTGTTTGAAAATGGAACTAAGAATGAGAAAACAGTTGTGATATGCTTATGAAATTAGTTATGGATGCCCCATCTTTAAAGTACTATGATGTGAATAAAGCAGTTGCGTTGGAAATAGATGCCTGTCAGAAATGCATAGGAGTTATGACCCCACAAGAGAATACACCAGTTGTCTATGGATCAAAATAATTTACAGAGTCACAAAGAGATGCATTGAAATATAAAAGGAAATCTTATGAATACTGTATGGGTGTGAGAAGTCCCATGACTAGACCAACAGCGAAGAGGTTCAAGTGAAAACAGATCACACACAACCTTTTGCAAAGTATATTCAAGAGGTGCCTGTATAAATAGCCCAATTGAAAATGCAAAGTATATTACTTAATACGAAGGACTATGAGTTGAAAGTGAAATTCAGACCATTCAAGGTACTACACTTAGCAGATACATTGGGTAGAGCATATTTACCAGATGTGCATCAAACACTTTTAGAAGTAGATATTCCTTGGGAACTACAGCAGTTCCTAATGGCAGAACAAGTAAAAGAATTTCAGAGGTATACTGACACTGACTCACAAACGTAGTTACTAAAAACATTACACTGAAAAATTGGTTTGAGCAAAAATTATCAGTAAATAAAAAAATACAATCTTATTTCTCTTTTAAAGAGGAAATAAGTTATGTGCAAGGCTTGTTGCTTAAAGCTGACAATAGTAAGTTTTCCATCAACTGAGAAAACAATTTCCTAAGAGAAAATGTGAATTTTATATGAGAATATTAAAATAGAAAGAGCATGCATTATAATACTGCTGCCTGAAGAGTCAACTCCGAACAAGAAGTGAAGAGTTGTGCCATCTGTACTTCATACTATAATAAAAATCTGAAGGAAGAAACAAGGAGACCCAGTTTCAGATCATCCATGGGGCTGTGTGGGTACACATTTGTTCAAGCTCCCAGAAGTCAAGTGAGTTCATACATATAGACAATTATTCCAAGTTCTCTATTAGACATGCACAGTAATTCAACTACGTAGTACATTAATCTTTATTTAAAAAAAAAAAGGCAGGATAACTAATGTTGTCCATCTAGCAATGGTCTGAAAGATCACATCAAGAATTTAAATGATTTGTGCATGAATGGGAATTCGGACACAACACCTGGTCTAAACAATTCTCACTTCAGTGGACAAGTGGAAATAAGTATTCATACAGTGAAGAATCTCATGAGAAAGAGCTGTGACAACAGCTTTGAGGGTTGTCATCAGAGCCATAGTCAGGCTGCCTGGCAGCCTGGGAAATCCCCAGATTGGTGCCTCCCTCAACTCAAAGTTAAGGACCAAAAGAAATAATTGCACAGCCCTAACAGCCTGCTCCTGGGTCAGCCGTCCACTTTGCCTTGCCCTACTTATGGCTCTGATCATCATCTCACATTTCTGGAATACAGTAATGCTCTGATGCATATGCTCTGTCTTTCACCAGCTCAAATGTTGCTAGAATACTGAAGCATATATTACATAGATTATCTGCAACACTGATGCCTGAAAATCATCATAAAGTAAAGAATATGTAGGAATAAAAAAACAACAGAAGCAAAATCACTCACTACTATGACACAAAATGTACACTGCCATATTTACAAGTTGGAAATAAAGTAAGAATCCAGAAGTTACTGGAAAGTATGATGATGATATTGCTGATGAAGCATCCAACACCAATATCTTGCACAGCTGGTTAGACTACCATAGCTTAGACTAACTGGCAGGAAGAAGGATCCATGATCCCCTGAAGAATGGTCTTTGCAAAACCTGTTGTAGATCTGTTAAAGGAATTTAGTCTGTAGTGCTTTGTAAAGGTATGTACAGAGGACCATATTGCTGCTTCTAGAATACTTCTAGAATCCATCCCTTTCCAAAAGCCACAGATGAAGCCTAGGCCATGATAGAATGAACAGCGGCACTGCCAGGAATTCCCTTGCTGCAGAGAGTATAACAAAAGGCAATAACAAGAGACAACCATTTGAAAGTAGTCTGCATTGACACATGTTGTCTTTTCTTCTTACCTTCACATGAAATAAATAACTGATCAGAGTTTCTGAACAATTTTATTCTATCAGGATAGTAACTGACCTGTCTGTGGACATCCAAGGTATCACATATGCTTTTTCCCTAATTTTTAGCTTCTGGAAAGAAGACAGGGAGATGAATAGCTTCACTCAAAGTAAACTCAGATACCACTTTAGGCATAAATGAAGGATAACTTCTTATGGGAACCCTGTCTTTGTGGGCAATAAGATAAAGGTATCCCACTGTAAGAACATGCAGCTAGATAGTCCTCTTGCAAAGGTCAGAGCAATCAGTGATTCTGTTTTCTATGATAAGACCCTCAAGTTAGCCTGATGAACTGGTTCA
Source organism: Protopterus annectens (assembly GCF_019279795.1). Taxonomy (NCBI): domain Eukaryota; kingdom Metazoa; phylum Chordata; order Ceratodontiformes; family Protopteridae; genus Protopterus; species Protopterus annectens. The sequence goes on along the minus strand of NC_056748.1, from coordinate 232,443,820 downwards.
AATGGTGTAAAAGTTACATATTCCAAAGCCAAATTAAAATACTAGTGAGGAGTCACCTGTCTTCAAGGAGTCTTGGAGTGCAACACTGCTTTCAAAAACATATTACATGTGACTGCATTGAAATAGGAGAATTCATGAACAGACATACTGAAATTACAGATAAATGAAATATCCTAGAGGAATACAACAGGCAAGATTATAGTAACTCACACAAATAATATAGGACCAGGAAGACACTAACCCTGAAAGGATCCTGGTTCTTGTCTTAGTATCAGCTAGAAAATATCTTCTATTTACTAATATATTATTTGCTAGTAGCTTTAATACCTGCTACAAGTCCTCAGAAAATAGGTGCCTAAAAGGTATTAAGATTATACCATTCGGGTAGTTAGGGGGTCAGGATGTATCAAACACCCCTTTGTCCTGTGTGAGTAGGTCTAGTCTTTGAGAAAACTTGTGGTAATTGCCCTTGGCTATTTCCAAAAGACAGGAGAGACAGATGACATAATGGTTAAGGTCTTCCCCTCCCATGCACAAACTACAAGGTTTAATCTTGACCGCAGGCCAATACCTGTGTGGTATTTGCAAGTTCTCTTTATGTCTCCGTGGGGTTCCTCCCACCTCACAGAAACATGCTCTAGGGTTTCCCCCTTAAACTAACCCAACAATGGAGTTGTGGGCAACAGCACAGAATACAGATGTTTTTTAGAGGGGAAAGAATTTTACAGACCACCACTTTGGGCAAAATCCTCTACATAGCTGAATACATATCACAGGTGATGTACTATGTCAGACCTTGCCACCTGACAATGTACAGACTGGCTCAAGGTGATCTGGTCACACTGACTAATGTCAACAAAAATGGGAATTGGTATTTGCTGGTGATAAGTGGGTTGAGGACCAGCTTACTTTGACCTATGCCACAGAGCTATGCTAATAGCAGAAGTGGTCTCTGTGCCCCTATTGGCCAGTGTGTGCCCACCAGAGAGCCAAACAGCCCTGTGTCAATAAGAAACTGGCTGAATAAACTTTTTACATATCATATTCACATTTGTACCTTAAAATTTTATTTTGCTTCCTTCTTTGGAATCTGTCACGGTTCCATCAATTTTTCTAAAGTTATTTTCATGATCAGCCTTATAAGAATTAAACAACAAGTTATTCTCTAAACTGGCATTCAGAATTTTAATTTCTTGGTTTAAATCTCTATTTAATGTTCATTTTCTCTAATCTTAAGTCTTACTAAATCACAGCCCACTTGATCAGATAATTCAATTAGTTCATTGTAGAATACAGAAAAAGGCTCTGTCCTGAGAGGTATCTTCCAAAATCTTAAACCTCTAGGGACCCTTTTTACTTTAATATTTTCTGCTAAATAACAGATATCCACTTATAAGTTCCTATACTGAGTTAAAAGATGCTTGAAAGTCTTAAGCTGTGACTTGAATGGGTGTGTTAAATCAATACTCATTTCCTGGAGGTTTAAATCATAAGTTTTTAGCCAATTCTCCAAAGAAAAAGGTGTAATCTACAGCATCTCACTATTACAGTCTCTCAATTGAGAAAAAGACTCTGTGATGTAAAATTTTGTGATGTACAATTCTGTATGTTGTATAAATCATAATCATTTTCCAAATGACTTCTCTGACCAAGTGTTACGCCAGAACTGTTGTCATCCAGTCCTGATATGTACTTGGGTTCTGCACAGCCGCCATACAAAATCACTCTAGTGCCAAAATATTAAAATAAATAATAACCACAAAGAAAAGCAAGACTAAATAACTTAAGTAAAAAATGGCAAGAACCAAAAACAGCTAAGAAACAACCTTTAATACATTAAAAACAAAACATGTACTAAGCACTTTCGTCCCCAAAGCTTATCCAGGATTTCCTCAGAGCAAATTCACCCATTTATGTTTCAATCAACCAATAACAATTGCCAATTCGTGAATACTGATTATAAAGATATGTGTATGTTAAAATGAATAAACACGAATGGAAATGAATACTGTATATTCATTTAAATATAAGCTTAAAAAAAGTTGAAATAATTAAAAATGGAATCCAGTGCCTATTTCAACTGACTTCTTTTTCAACACACACTTTAGAGATAAACTGTCATTTAACCAGGTTTATTAATTGCATCTAACCTAATATGGCAACACAGTTACTTATATTCAATCAAGTTTCAAACATCCCCCCAAATAATAAAACCACCTTATCTCTAACAAAAAATAAAAATGTATTAAAATCAAGATATTCAACGGAATGTCTACATAAGGCATTTGTGGTTCTTTTTCGCTTTATATCATTTAAGTGTTCATGTGTTCTATCTCCCAGCCTTCATTTTGATTTGCTTACACAAAAGGCAGAGCATGACACATATGTTGTTAAATACACAACACCTACTGTATTACATAAACCTGGACTAGAAATAATCTTATTAAAATTAACCAGATTCACATAAGGGCTGTCATTAATATATCGACACACTTTACAACATCTGCATCTGGACATTTTTGACTTGTAATTATCTCATTTAGCACCTTTCCCATTTTCCATTAAATCTTTTAAATTCTTGCCTCTACTAAGTATAAAGCGAGGTGCCTCACCCAACTGCATCTTTAACTCTTGGGTAAAGATCAAATTCCAATTAGTTTTTAAAATGCTCACAAGTGTACTTGCATCACTATTGTACGGTACCACCGTGGCTCCCTCTTTTGAAACCTCTTTGTCATTAATCTGCTCTAATGTATTTGTATCCAGCTTAAAATCAATTAAGCACAATTTATGAAATAATACTTACAGTTCAACAATCTTAAGGCTCATTTGTGTAAATACAGCGCAACATAAATACAGCCACTGAAGTATGCCATTTTCATTACTGTGTCACTGAACTAAGGAGTTTTACTACGAACTGTTAGCAAGCATTTAGCTGTAATCTACCTGTACTGTTAAAATGACTGGCTAACCTGTGATGTGTGACATAACATCATTCAAATTTAATTTTTCTGGTAACAGTAGCAACTTCATGCCTGATGAAGGGCAAGAGTAATGAGTGATATGACAATTACCATTCCCTTTATTATTTTTACTACTGAAGTTCATTTTTATGTACATCTTTGTTGATATTAAATGCTGACTTTGCTTTATTCCTGAGTGTCATACCTGCATTTGAAATGTATTTTTGTGAAATTTGTCACTGTATATAATCCTGATTTTGATGATTATACAGCACAATGCAACTTTTTTTGCAATAGTTTGATGAAGTACCTTGTACATCTTTGAGATTGCTTACTGTACTTATTTCCTTGTTTCACTTGAAAGAAAGTTACTGTTTGTCGTTTTTGCATTTAAGTTACCTGTAACACATTGCACTTAAGTTAGCTGGCACTTGCTCACTAAAGCAATTATATAAGTCAGCACTAAAAATTAAAAGCACTACACCCTCACTCCCCACTGGCCCTTGTTTTCAATTATTAAGGAATTCCCAATATTATTCTAGCATGTCCAAAGGTCAGTTGTCAATCTCCTCTCTGGTCCAGCTGGTGAATCTGGGAATCTTGAGGCAATGTTACAACTGCCTCATGTACACAGACAACCCTCTCCTCCTCCCAACAAATTCCAACACATGTGAGAGATGCAACCATATAGCCAAACTGGAGGCTAAGCTCTCTCAACTCAGTACTGGCATAACCAGTCAGGAGGAGAAGGAAACCACACTCACTACAATTCCAGTCTCACATAGACCTACCACGACAGCAAACCAAACACATAATCACACAAAAACATACTCGGAGGCTTTAAATAAAGATCTGCCTAAGCAGCAGAGACCTCCAAAGCAGACAACCAAGCAACCGCTACCCCAAAACAAAACACGTGCAACACATAGCTCACAAAGCCAGTGTGCCGAACAGTCACAGCCATTAAGACTAAACAACACACCTAATACACTTGTAATAGGTGACTCTATCGTCAGGCACACTGACATCCCACTCACCAGGCTGAACAAGGAGAGGGTCACGGTGAGCAGCCTGTCGGGTGCTAGGATCCGCCACATAACACAAGCACTCAGGTAACTCCAAGGCAAGTACAAATATGACTCAGTCATTGTCCATGCTGGTGTGAATGACCTGAGACATACCTCCCTGGACTACATGAAAAGAGACATAAAGGAGCTCTCTGAGCATGTAGCCCAGGCCGGTATGACCCTGACCTTGAGTAGCATCTTACCCTCACCAAGAATGATGCCACAATATGAAGACAAGATGATCAATTTCAACAATTGGCTTAAGTACTGGTGTCATTCAAAGGGGATCCAATGCCTGTCAGCTTGGGATGATATGCTCGACAAGCCACGATGCTTCGCTAGGGACGGCTTGCACCTGTCACCACTGGGCTTTTGGATATTGGCAAAGGCTCTTGCTACCCCCATAGTGCCTTTTTTAGGCAAGGCTCAAAAGACAAACCCACCTCCATAGGTATCACAAGGGATAAGAAACTAAGAGTAATGCTACTCAACGCCAGAAGTCTAAACCTCAAGATGCACGCACTCAAAACTCTCCTTAGCATGGAGAACATCGATATCTGTGCAGTAACAGAAACCTGGTTCAGGGCTCCCGAGAGCACCCCAGCACTACCAGGTTATACCTCATACCATGCTTTTCGCCCCAAAACTTGGGCGAACCACAAAAGGAGGGGAGTATCGATATTCATCAAAGATACCCACACCTCCAGGTTGGTGGCAAAGCACAAAGCATCAGAGACTATCCATGTGCAACTAATAGTGGGTAAAACTGCCTTCCAGTTTATAGCCTGCTACAGACCACCCTCCCAAACCCAGGAACCCCACTCGGCCTTCCTGAGAACACTGGAAAATATGAAGGTCTCTCCAAACACCATTATACTGGGCGACTTCAACTACCCAAACATAGACTGGGAGCATTACTCTAGCTCCAACACCCTAGCTCAAAGGTTCCTAGAATTTATAAACTCAAATGCTATGGAACAACTTGTTACCACTCCCACAAGAGGGGAAAACATACTGGACCTGATCATCACCAACATGGGGACTCTATGCTCCAGACCAGAAGTGTATCCCTCACTGGTAAGATCAGACCATAAACTAATCTGACTGGATATTCACATCCCGACCTCACCCCCTGCCCAGAAAACCACAGTGAAAAACTTCTCTAAAGCAAATTTCACACTCCTCAAAACTGAGGTGGAATCCTTCAAAGCCCCCGGGCCTGTGGAAAATATGGCCCAGACTGCAAAATCCTTTATAAACACATTCTATGAACACCTTCAGGAATGCATGGATCATGCGATCCCAAATAAAACCAAGACCCAATCCTCCAAAGGCAGACGTCCTGTCTGGTGGACCCCAGTCATAAACAAACTATACAATAGAAGGAGGAAGCTACTAAATGATAGAGCAAAATCCCAAAAAGGGAAGGCATCACTGATCAGTATTAGCAAAAAACTACGGGCACTCATAAAATTGTCTAAGACCAGCTGCAAGAGAAAAATTGCACAGGACACTAAGGATAATCACAAGGCTTTCTTTAGTTATGTAAGGAACCTGGGTGGAAATTCCCAGATATGCACAGAATTAGTCCAAAATGACAAAAAATACACTGAACCCACAGACACTGCCAACATCCTAGCTGACAGGTTCAGCACAAACTTCTCCCCCCCCTCCCCACCAAAAGGGCAAATATCTATCCCAGCAGAGTGCTGCCCCCTGACATCTCAGATGCTCAGGTAAGAGCCGCCCTCTCCAAAGCAAAAAACACAGCATCAATGGGACCAGACGGTGTCCCGGGCTGCGTCCTACATGAACTCCAAGAAGAGCTAAACCCAAACATAAAACTACTGTTCAATCTCAGCCTTACTACAGGATATGTGCCCAAAGAGTGGCGTACAGCAACAGTGGTCCCTCTCCATAAAGGTGGTGCCTCAACAGATCCTGGAAACTATCGCCCCATAAGCCTAACTAGTTTGGTCTGCAAAGCTATGGAAAGGATCATCATGGACCTCATAAATAAAGATATTGAGGACCTAGAGACACTGGATCCTACCCAGTTCGGCTTTGTTAAGGGCAGATCCTGCCTCTTAAACCTGGTTGATTTCTTTGAAAGAGTCACCAAGGTGATTGACGAGGGGAAGGTGGTCCACACAGCCTACCTGGACCTCGCAAAAGCCTTCGATACAATACCCCACTCGGGCATTATAGATAAGCTCACCAGCTTAAATATAAACCCCTATGTCACTAGATGGATTGCAAACTGGCTCAAGGACAGAACCCACATGGTTAGAATTGCTGGAGCCATGTCAGACTCCAAACCAGTTACAAGTGGTGTCCCACAAGACTCAGTCTTGGGACCTCTCTTGTTCGGTATATATTTTTCGGAGGTACAGGCCAACACAGAAGAACTGTGGCTGACCAAGTTCGCAGATGACTGCAAACTGGGCACCATAATCGACTCTCCAGCCGACACAAGCATCCTCCAAAAGGGCCTCAAAGAAACAGACAACTGGTGCCAGAGCCATGGCCTCAAGCTAAATGCCAAAAAGTGTATAGTCATCCCCTTTGGCAAAAACAAAGTGCCACAAATTACCACATAGGTGGTAATCCATTAAGTACAGAAGAAGTAATTAGGGACCTGGGGACCCAAGTTGATAGCAATCTCTCATTTGACAACCACGTGGCCAAAGTGGTTAGAAAAACATTTTATATAGCCCACCTAATCATGAAGGGATTCACATCTAGATCAGGGAGGTCATCATGCATCTTTACTCATCCCTCATCAGGCCCATAATTGAGTACAATGCCCCTTAGAGGTTGTACCTTTCCAAACACCTGCAGCAACTGGAAAGACCCCAAAAGTACCTCACCAAGAGGATCAAAGGGCTCAAACAGATGCCATATGCTGCCCGGTTAAAGAAACTCCAGCTCTACTCAGTGGCATACCGCCTGTTCAGAGGCGATCTGTGCCTGACATATAAAGCCATGTCCAACCCGGAATTAATGGACATGCTGCACCTCAGAAAATCCAAATCCCATCGAGCTACGCTCGAGACTTGAACCTCAGCACTGAAATAAATAGGACATGCTGGAGGGACAGATTCATAACCCAGAGGCTCCCTTCACTCTGGAATAAAATCCCAGTCCAGGTTAGGCAGAGTCCTCATTGACTCTCTTCAAGAGGAATCTTGATGAGTGGATGGGAGATCATAGGTTTACCCCGGGTATCACTTCTGTGTCACTGTTAGACAGAGGCACAGTATACTAACCTCGAAAAAGGGCATGGCAAAATAAATTTAAAATGGGTGGCGAAAGCCAAACACATTCTGGCTAGGCTTATAAATGCCCCAGGGCAGATAGCCTAGTATGAACCCATGAACCTATGAGACAGCACAAACTTTTCTTACAAATAAAATGGTGGTGCTATGAAATTTAAGTGACAAAAAATAGATTAGATTTCAATGTACTATTCAATGCCATATGGGTTTCTGGGCTAATTGGTGTCTAGTCTTAACACTCTTAAACCTCTCTGTTTTTGAAGCAATTTAGAGTGAAAGGGGTTAACGCAACCCAAACAATGGGGAAACAGTAACTTGTTTTAGAAACAGCATATCTAGAGATCATGTTAAATAGTATACAACTCTGTATTTAAAAATCACTGTATAATTTTATGGGAGTCATAAAATAAAAACAGTAAATAGATCAGTAATTTATGAGATTTTCAAACCTATCATCCTCTGAAAAGAATCATGCTTACCTTTTCTTGCAATGCTAGAGTTTGTTCCAAAACTGACATTTCATGGAGAACACGGCTATCGTGATCAGTTTCAAACAGGTACTGTGAAAAAAGAAGAAAAACAAAATAGGAAACGTTTACTATGCAGAATTATGGAACTTAAAAGGTCAGCTCTATAGTTATTAGCTTATGAACATTTATAACAATAATATAAACAGCTTTAGCAGATGAATACATTATAACAATACAGTTTCCGTAAGTGAAACCCACCTTCTCAAATCTCAGCATTCACTTTTGAAAGTGAAAAGACTTCCCAGAAAAAAAAAGTCAGTGGAACTATCCTCTTACTGAAACATAATTTCTGAGTTCATTATTAAAATGTATTTTATTATTGTTATTAATAACAAAAAAACATTATTTTATACACTACTGTGTCCATCCATCACTGGAGACTAAAACTTGGCAAGAGAAGTGACTCAGAAAAATATTTCCAGCAAAGTATACCACAGTCTTTTTTTCTATTTGTACAATAAGTCCCACATGGATGAGTATGGAATTTGAGACAGTGCAGAAAACTGGAATGAGATGAGAAGGAATGGAAGAAGTAGACAGAAAAAGAAGTTATGCACTTAGCATAATGTTCCATCAGTGTTGCCCTTTTTCATTCTTCCTCATCCTGTGGGTTTCAGATCCAACCTCAGATCCAACTCGGTCGCTTTCAAAAAGCTTAGGCTTTGAAGCTCAAGCTCCTCCTCTACCCATAATACATCATTCCCCCTGATTACCTCAGATCAACTTTGCTGTTACCATATTTCAGAAGTATACTGTTACTTACAAGAATGTACATAAATTCAGAAAAATACTAAAAGGAGTAGAGAAAGAACAGCAGCTTAACAAGGAACAGATTCTTATAAGCATATCCATCAGGTTATTCATTAGATGGACAGGGGAAATGAGGGAGGGAAGGTCCAGGAAGAATGAAAAAAGGACAACACAGATGTAACGTTATGGTAAGTACATAACTTCTTTATCTGATGTTGTCATTTTCATTCTTCCTCAACCTGTGGGACAGAGTCCCCAGCTACAATAACCCAGGGTGGCCTTCATGGAAGGATATTCTGGAGCACTGCAGAACCAATAGCAGCTCTGTTTATAGACACAATGTCTCATTTATAGTGTGAAATGAAGGTGTGAGAGTTTGACCATGAGGCAGCTGAACAATTATCATCTATCAAAACTTTTGCCCAAAAGGCCTGAGAAGTTGCCATTGATCTAGTAGACTGAGTCTTGATTTGTTGAGGTAAAGAAACACCTTTGGATTCATAAACAAATGAAATGCAGTCCCTTAACCATTTAGCTAAGGTGGTCTTGGCAACTGGTTCCCTCTTCTGACATCCGAAAAAGATATAAAAAGCTGATCAGATTTTCTGAAAGATTTAGTTCTGTCTAGATAAAAATGCAAGAATCTATGAACATCCAACAGATTAGACTATATTTCCCTTTGTTTTGGAAACTGGGAAAAAAGACTGGCAAGTTGATAGATTGGATAATGTTGTTCTCTGTCGCAGCTTTGGGAAGAAAGAATGGGTTGGTACATAATGCTACTCTATCCTTATGAAAAATTAAATAGGGATATTTGGAGGACAGAGCTTGCAAATCAGATACTCATCTTGCAGAAGTCATAGCAACTAGAAAAACGGTCTTCCACAATAGGAATTTCAAATCAATTTTGGCTGAAGGCTCAAAAGGAGGGTGAACTAGAGCCTGTAAAAATCATAGTTAAATCCCAAGGCAGTGTTGGATCTTCAACAGGAGGATGAAGAAGGAAAGTACCTCTAAGGAAGACCTTACACAATTCAGATGAGGCTAAAGATGATGAATTTTCTCCAATATGGTAATTTCAAATGGCTGCCAAATGTACTTTTACAGTAGAGTGACTCACCCCTTATGAAAAATATGAGCAAGGAAATCCAGCACTGCCAGAATAGGAGCAGTAAAAGGATCTAACTGCTGCTGTTGAGCTCATACAGAAAATCTTTTATATTTGCTTTTGCAGATCCTCCTAGTAGATTTGTGGGAGGAGATCAGAATGTTTTAGAGTGGGGATGAAAGCCTAGCAAATCTAGCCATCATTGGATTTGGAAAAACCATGCGGTTAGTTTCAGGCCTGGGAGATTGGGGTGAATTTGCCATTATGGACAGGACAACAAATTTGGATATGGTTCGAGCATCCAAGGAGGGCAAATCAGATGTGACCAAAGGAAGGTGAAACAGATTTGTTGAGAGCAAAAAGGTGCAATGAGAATCACATTGCTTTTCAGCCTGGAAGCTTTCTGAAGAAATTTGAGGATCAAGGGCAGAGGTGGAAAGACACAGAGTAATCTGGGAGGCCAAGCATGGAACAAAGCATCTCTAGGTGACTGTCCCTGAGGGGGAATCAAGATGAAGAACCTGCTGCACTTGTTGTTGTGAAAGATGTGAAGAGATCGCAGCAAGGTTGACTCCATATGTGGAAGATCATGTTTGCCATTAACTAATTCAGAGACCTGTCATGAGTCATCTGTATGACTCTACTGAGCCTGTCAACCAGAATGCTGCACTCCCCTGGAATGTGCATTGAAATCAAAGTGGTTTGTAGAGATCGCCAACTGCCACAATCTCATTGCTTCTCGGTACCCCTTGTTTGTTGATGTTCCATACTACCGATATATTGTCCATTTGTATCGCAACTCTCCTTACAGGAAGAAAGCTGTGAAATGCCTGCAGCACTAAAAGGACCACCCTCATCTCCAGGATACTGATATGCAGGTTGATCTCCTGTCAAGTCCACGTGCCTTGGACTGTCCAACCTAGGAAGTCCACCCCACCCCACCTGGGATGCATCTGTGGTCAACACAGCATTTGTGGGGGGAGTGCAAAGAGTTTCCTTGAAGAACCTCTGAGGAGTGAAGCCACAAGAGGAGAGAATATTTAACAAACTCATAGTAGTTTGATTGGAAGGCTGACGGGGTATTGCTGTAATGACCACTTAACTGCTTAGGTCCTCTGCAGAATTCTGTTGGTAACAGAGTTATGGTGGCAGCCATGGAGCCCCAAGCACTGAGCCCTGAGTACTAGTTTTGCTGGAGGAACCAGAATTGCCAAAATCTGTCCGATATGCAGTCTTAGGCTCGAAATCCTGTTTGGAGTAAGGAAGGCCAAGGTTTTGGTTATATCCAAAAGAGCCCCTATGAAGTCTATGTTCTGAACTGGCTGTAGCTGAGACTTTTGCATGTTGATTGTTATGCCAAAGGTAGACACTAGCTGCAACAGATAGTCCCTAGCTCACATGAGTAGATGCCTGGTTGGGGGGGTTAGGAGCCAGTCATCTAGATAAGAAAATATGTGGAATCCTTGTAATCTGAGACGAGCTGCAGCTACTGCCATGCAAGAGAGTTTACACCTCGTCTACCTTCTCCTTAGAAGCCATAAACTACCTTTCCCACTTTACTATGCTACAGGGGGATTTAATCAAAGAACTCTGTAGCTCGGTCTCTGGGGGCTGTGTTGAGACCAAAGGGAAGCACTCTAAACTGAAAATGACTGGCTCCCAGCCTGAAGCATAGATACCTTCTGGATTGTCTGTCCATCTTGATGTGGTAGCATGCATCCTTCAGGTCTAATGAGCACATCCAGTCATCCATTTTAAAAAGACAGAATGGACTGGACTGTGACCATCCTGAACTTTGAGTTTTTCACTGACTTGTTTAGGGATGGTAGATACAAGATGGGCCTGAGGACCCCTGTCTTTTTTGGTACTAAAATAAATCTTGAGTAAATGCCTAATCTGAGTTGATCTGGAGGGACCTTCTGGATTACTTTTTTTTGGAGCAGCTTTGAGATCACCAACTCTGCTGCCTTTCTCTGACTAGGTGGAACATCTGGGAGAGAGCTTTTTGGTTTGGGGAGTTTTGAAAAAGGAATGGAGTATCCTCTGGATATGGTCATTTGCACCCATCAATCATTCATGATTGCTAGCCAAGCTTCTAGGTGCAAGGATAAGCACTCTCTGACTGCCTTTAGAGAAGAACAGTTGGGCAACCTTCCAGGAGCACTGAAAGGGTCTGTCCAAGAAGGAATCCTGAGACTCTTAGATTTTGCGGACCCCCTCTGCCACATGGGTGGCATCTACTATTGTAACTATTTCCCTCTCTACCTCTGGAGAAATATTCTTCCTGAGATTCCTGAAAAGGACCCTGAGATTTCTTCAATAAAAGTCCCTCACCCCCCCCCCACTGATTCCTGGAAAAGGATCTTGGGGGGGGGGGTAGAAAAACAAATTCTGATGGCAGACAGGGTCTTTCCATCTTCTCACTAGTGGACAGTATGTCTCTAACATTGGGCCCAAACAAAGATGATCCATCAAAAGGGGCATTGATGAAAGACACCTTGAAAGGTTCCACATGACTGTAGAGTGGCCAGTCTGGAGGAGAAGGACTTCATCTCCTCTTCAGACATGAACTCTGGGACCGAGCTGCAGAGTTCTTTGATTAAATCCCCCTGTAGCCTAGTAAAGTGGGAAAGGTAGTTTATGGCTCCTAAGGAGAAGGTAGACGAGGTGTAAACTCTCTTGTCAAATCTGTCCATGGCCCTAGACTCCCTGTTAGGGGGATGGACAGTGGAGCTTTCTTGGGCCAGCTCCTTCTTGGTGCCTGCCACAACAACCATTGCATCTACCGGAATTCCTTTAGTACAATGGGGTCAGTCAGAGGGAGCATTAAGGATTTTGTCAGCATGCCTGGGGATAGGTTCTACAGTGTCTGGGTCCTTCCATGCCCTACTTGATACCAGGTCAAGTGCATCAGCAAGGGGGACACCCTAGATGTAGCTGGGCCAGACATGAAAGCCTCCAAGAATGCTGTTTCCTTAGGGTTAGGGTTTTGAAAGACCATCCACTTCTTTGGTGCAAGATTTTCAAGATATCTCCGATCCTCAGGTGGAGATCTGGGGGACCCTTCTCCTTCCTCAAAATCAGTGTCGTCTGTTGCAGATTCTTTTGGGGAATCCAGGTGCCTCCTTCTGCACCTTCTCTTATGGAGAATCTCCTCAGTTGTGTGTTCTGGGGAGATGTTGGGAGAGAACTGGGGTTCCAAAGGTGGAAGTACTTGCAGGCTTTGCTGGGCCAGCTGTCCTGAGGGGGGCAGTGATCAGGTCTCAGACACAGTCTCCATGGGAGTAAGAAGTGGATCCAAAAGAGTGGGAACCGAGAATCTCCTGGGTATGCAGAGAACCCTCTCCACTACTCAAAAGCAAAAGGGGCCAGAGACAGTGAATACAGCCCTGTCAGAGCCAAAACTGCTGAGACAGAGAATCACCAAGCCCCACTAAGCCCTCCACTTCAAAAGGGAACTCAGGGCCAAGCTGTCAAATGCCAACGCTTCGAGGTGAAGCAATGGCTCTGAAAACTTTGGAGTCTAGGTCAACCCCTTGGAGCTGGCATCAAGACTTCAGCTCTGACAGCTGCTCTACCCTGCACAGTCGGGGCTGAGCAAGTCAAGGGAAGCTGCCGAAGTTCAAGAGGGAATCACTATCAGCTCCGTCAACTTGACTCTCGAGACATTCAGATCCAAGGTCTCCGAAGCAGGAGGTCAGATTGGACAAGGAGCTAAAGGTCTAAAAGATGACTGCCAGCCCACAGTCCCAGTAGGGGATGGGGCTGGTAAGACCCCCATCTGGTTCTGTGTCTGAAGCAACTGCCTCAACAATCTATCCACCTCTGATTCAGAAAGGTTGTGGGAGGACCTGACAGATGATGCTGTAGAGGGTGGCCTGGACGAAGTCTTAGGAGATCTCTCTTAATGGGAAGACCCTGTGGTAGGAGGAGGAGACCCCAAAGGCAGGGCAGCTCGGAGCTGATTGAGTGGAATTACTTGGAAATGAGGGTCTGGAATTAGGCTTCCAAAGAAGGGCAAAGAAGAGGAAGCAGACTTTTCTAGGGAATGTTTACTGCATTCCCAGTCTTGTTTACACTTCTTTGGTGGTGGTGGGGGGGTTGAGCCCCTGATGAAAAATAACTCACAGATGGTGACGAAGGAGGTAAAAGGCCCATCAAAATAATTTTTTTCCTGTCACCCAATGCTCTCTGGTAAAACCCCTAACAAGTGTGGCAGGAGGCTTCCAAGTGAGCAGGGCTGAGACAATATAAGCACTCCCTGTGGGCATCTGATAAGGGAATGTTGGGCACACAGGAAGTGTACTTTTTAAAACCTAACAGCTTCTCAGACATTCTACAAGAATAGGTAGAAAAGAAAGAAGAAAAAGGGAAAAACAATTCCTGCCAAAGATAATGCCAGCGGACGCTAAGTTAACAAAATAAGACTTTTTTTTTATAAGAAACAAAAGATAGGCGATAAGGAAAGGTAGCAGAAGAAAAAATTCTAGGAAAAGTTATTCAGCTTAGCTGAAAATCTCCAAAGGAGATCGAGTCAGGGGACTGGGATGCTTCTCCTAACAGCAGCAAATGAGATCTGAGGTATTATGAGTAGGGGAGGAGCTTGAGCTTTGGAGCCTAAGCTTTTTGAAAGCAGCCAAGTCAGATCAGAGGTCGGATCCAAAACCCACAGGTGGAGGAAGAATGAAAATGACAACATCAAATCAGAGGTTAAAGAAAAAGATGGATATGACAAAAAACAGCAACATCTCACATGAAGTTCAAATTTCAGGTAGGAAGCTTCTAACAGCATATCTAAAGCAAGGATTTTACTAAAGACAAAATGTTAGGTAACAGCTATGACTTTGTGATTTTTTTCTGTTTGATTATTCCATAATATGTAAGAAAAACATAAGTGCTGTGTTGTATATTAATATATGTTGGACAATGGCTCTTTGACTTAAGACAGCATCCATGTTTAACATATTTTTTATTTTATCTCTAACTTTAATACATTGCCGTCTCCAATGTTTTGAGACTCCCTATGCAGTTTTAATCCATTCAATTGCAGCTTCATAAAATTTACATTTGACTATTTTTTTCTACTTATTATACAGAACCATGTTAAAAGCTTACTCCTCGCGACTTTTAGAGTTAATTCATTGTTTTCTCACATGTGCTTAATAGTTTTACATTTTTTCCCCAGGAGTTTTGTATATACATGTATATGTTTTTAGTTTACTAGTGACTTTCATCATTTTGGCCAGCTGTGGGAGAGGAGTTAGAAAGATTCTCTCCACAGATGCTTATTGGCCATTGCAGGTTAGGGTAATTAATGTGATGGCAGAATCTCAGATTCTGAGACATGGTAAAGACATACAGAGAAGTAACACATGACTACCTTTCATGAGACTGCTCTCCCTACTACAGCTACTGCCAGACTCTAAGTCAGAAAGCTGTACTTACCATGATGCAGAAACTTTTAGGGTTAAGTACTCCACGTTGCAGTAAGCTTTTCTGAATCCTCAGCCATATTTTATTTAACATTATTTCATATTTACTTAAGGAACTGGTGGGTTTCTAAATTTTAAATTACACTTATTGTCTTTTGCTTTACAAATGTATTTCAAACTTGTTTTTCATACACTATTTTATGCCTTTATCTTCTATCATTTTATTAAATATTATTTCTAATTATACCTGATATAATCCACTACCAATCATTAGCAGATTGGAGTTCCACTGTGGTGACCCCTAACCGGGAAAAGCCGAAAGACAGAAACAAATCTTATATGAATATGCTACCTTTATACAATTCTTTTAACATTTTTTCTACCACTGTTTTAATATTTAGACCATCTTATATATTTATTTACCTACCTATATATAAATATAGTTAATGATTTAATCATGGAGTTTCATTGTTCTTTGTTAAATTATGATAGTTTCATTGCCTTTCTTGGTGCCATACTCTTCTTGCTTTCATGGTATTCATATTTGTAAACAGAAATAGCATTTCCTTAAAATATTTGAATATAATTCATACTCACTTTATCAAATTTAGGTTAATGGGGATCCAGAGCTCATTCTGGTAAGCAATGGTTATTTAACAATCCTTGAATGTCAGACAACTGTAGGACACATGGATATTGCACACATACCTATTGGTGGTTATCAATTTCTTCAGTTCACCTACCTGTGTTACTATGATGAGGATAGAAATTCAAAAGCTTGGCACAAAATGATATAGACCAGGGAGGATATATAAACTGGGCACAGAAGGCATCCCATCCTGGAAATGAGTTAGATAACCATGCACTGTGAAGTACCAACACTAACCACTGCATCACCATGCTTAGCATTTTAAGTGTTTATTTACAAGTATAAAATTTTCCTTAATCTGTACATTTCCAGGAAATATTACCTACCTATCTTTTTTACCATCCTGCAGCCTGAAGTTTGCTGCCTCCAAACTTTACTTCTACAATGGCTATATTGCAGTACATATTGCCGTTCCATTTTTCTTCAAATTCAGATTGAAAACTGGAATACAGTATCATAAATTCACATTAATGTGAAATACCTATTTTTCTAGGCAATATTTTCTATTGTTTCATTATCAGAAATTAACTATTACTTAATTCTAAACTTGCATATGTTCATTTATAACCATGACAGACTCTATTTGTAGCCTGATTAAGGGTACTATAATGAAGTGAACACAACTTTTTTAACTGTATTTTTTCTTTCTGTGCCTGCAGAACATTACTGGTGCTGAACTAATTTGGTCCCCTGTAAGTAGTATCCGCAGTTTAAGAGCTAGCCAGACAGATGTTATCCATGGAGGTGGTCTGTGCCCTCATCAGTATCTTGGCAATGAGGGCATTTCCAATGAGGCCCTAATCTAGCCTCTCTGACTGACATGAACATAAACATCACTGCAAGACATCCTAACCTCCTGAGGCTTGTGTGCATTTCCACCTACATGCTATGAGGACTAACATCACTAGCAATAGACTGTCAAGCCAACATTTCCAATTCTGGGCATTTTAGTAACAAGCAAGCCTCTGTTTGCATATACATCAGCTGGACAGTATCTCTTCCCCCGGAATAAGCAAGCTGACACCAGCCTCTCAACTCCCATCATTCTCTGATCAGCACTTCTACTGCCCAAGATAATATTCTAATTTGGTTCATCTGGGTTCCAGTCAGGGCTTTATCCATCTGCATCACAGAAGGAGACTGCAGTGAACACAGTCTTCATATATATTCATATAGATCCAGGACTTCTGTAGCCCTTATCTAAGCTTGGCAGCTGTCTGCACTGGTGGATTACAGGGATAAAGCCCTGAGTACAGCCAGCTTAGATAACATCATCACTGATGGGAAGTCCATGTCTATTGGTGAGCCATATATTCTGCCTGACTAAAACAATCTGACTAAATCTCTAGATCACTTGATCCCAAAAAGCCTGGCTGGCAGCTGTAGAAAAGTGCAAATAAAGTAGAAATTGCACCCATTGTTACTCCTTAAGAATTACGGAGTTTTATGAAGCAAATCTGCTTAAAGTGATTCTTCTGACCAGTTGATACTGCTCAGAAGAATCACTTTAAGCAGATTTGCTTCTCTGGGTTCAAAACCTAGGGGCCATCCAATTCTGAATATTTAAATCTGTATAGTAGGACAATTAAATAATTACAGTGTCCTGTCTTTTTATCTTTTGTTAGGAAGAGAAAGAGAAAATAAAAGAGTCATGGCATGACAGCAGATGCAGGACTGATAAATAATGGATGGATACTAATTTAACACTGGGTTTGTAAGTTTACTACTGCTCCTGCAAACAAAACTACATGCCATCAGAATCATCATTAAGCGAAGAAAGTGAACAATAGGACAAAATGTATGAAGAGGTTCCTAACAACCAATCCTACAGTGATGACTAGCAACCACTGTCTGACCTATGCAGAATTGGAAAAACTGTCAGGAAAGCTGACCATTTTTAAAACTGACCAAAATCATTAGGTTCTAGATAGATTGAATAACATTGAGAGGAACATAATGATATTATTACTCAGCAGACCCGATGTAATCTGTAATGGTATCAAGTTAATGAATTATACTTAAAGAACAACAAAAGAGGTATCCAAGAGAGTGGCTGAAATCAGCTGCACAACATAAAACAATGTTTAATGCTATCATGCATGCTTCTTGCTTAGGTCTTCAGAGGCCTTCTTAAATGAGTGGCTTTCTTCTTGTGTTCTAGTACATCAGTTTGAAATCTATACCAGGAAGCTTCAGTGAAGAAAATACAACTTATGATATTCATGCAGGAGCGAGCCCTCGCACATGTGTGTGCACAGACACACAAACACACAGCAATTTATACATTTTATAGGTTCATAGGTATGTACTAGGCTAATGGCCCTGGAGCCTTTACAAGCCTAGACCATAGGATTACCCAGGCATCGTGCCACCCGACCTTAGTTCCCAATGCCTCTGTTGAGTAGAGCCACTGGAGTGATCCCTGGGGTGAATTTTCTACTTCCCATCCACTCATCAAGATTTCTCTGGAAGAGGGCTAGTGAGGTGCTCTGTTTGACATGTATGAGAAGTCTGTTCCATAGCATGGGCAGTCTCTGGGTTATGAACCTGTCCCTCCAGCATGTTCTGTTGATTGTGATAATGAGGTTGAGGTCTCTGGAGCATGTGGTGTGGAGGGATTGGGATCTTTTTAGGTGTAGCATAACAGAGCTGGGTCAAACATGGCTTTGTAAGTCAAGTAGAGATCACCTCTAATTAGGTGATATGAGACAGAGAATAGTTGGAGTTTTTTGAGTCTGTCCATATAGGACAAATGTTTAAGGCTTAGGATACTCTTTGTGAAGTACTTTTGTGGCCTCTCCAGTTGTTGTAGGTGTCTAATGAGGTACATGCAAAATAGGGCTCTGTACTCGATGACTGGCCTAATGAGGGAAGAGTAGAGGAAGACAATGACTTCTTTCTTCCTGGATGCAAAACCCTTAGAAATGAGATGTGCCACATAGAAGGCCTTTCTGACCACAGTGCAATGTGCTGTTCAAAAGAAAGTTTGCTGTCAACCTGTGTTCCCAGATCTCTTATAACGCCTTCTGTATTCAGTGGACTACCATCAATGTGGTAATTCATGGGAAAAGGGTTTTTCCCAAAGGGGGATGATGACACATTTTTTGGCATTGAGCTTAAGGTCATGGTTCTGACACCAGTCACTGGTCTCAGTGAGGCCATTCTGTAGGATGTCAACATCACTTGGGGAGTTAATAATAGCTCACAACTTGCAATCATCTGTGAACTTTGTCAGCTAGAGTCCCTTCGTGTTGGCCTGGACTTCAAAGACGTACATACCAAATAGGAGAGGACCCAGGCCCGAACCCTGTGGGACTCCACTCATGACTGTTCAGCAGTCTGACTTGGAGTCAGCTACTTTCACACTGTGGGTTCTATCTGTGAGCCAGTTTGCAACCCACCTAGTGATATAGGGGTTGATGCCTAGCTTAGTGAGTTTTTCTATGATTCCTGGGTGGGGAATGGTAACAAATGCCTTGGCCAGATCAAGGTAATCTGTATGAACCACCTTGCCTTCATCCACAGCTCTGGTGACTGACTCAAAGAAGTCAACCAAGTTGAGCAGGCATAATCTACCCTTCACAAAACCAAATTGTGTGGGATCCAGAGTTTGGAGATTCCCTATATCCTTGTTTATTAGGTCCATGATGATGTGTTCCACAGCTTTGCATATCACACTCATCAGGCTAATGGAGCGATAGTTCCCAGGGACTGTAGTCGCTCCTCATTTGTGGAGAGGGATGACTGTAACAGTGCGCCATTCGGTAGGGATAAAGCCAGAGCTGACTGAACAGGGAACACAGGTGAGGTGCCAGTTCACTCTGTAGTTCATGTAGAACACAGCCAGAGATACTGGCAGGTCCCATAGAAGCTGCATTCTTGGCCTTGGACATGGCTGTTTTAACCTGTGCAGCTGTAATACTGGGTGCCTGGCAATCTACTGGTACTGTGATTGGTCCTTTGGGGGGGATAAAGTTGGCACTGAATCTGTCAGCCAGTATATTGGCAATATCTGTTGACTCTGTACAGAAGGTACCATTGTGCAGTAGCTCAGAGCAAATCTAGGTATTGCCGTGGAGATTCTTTACATAACTATAGAAGGCCTTGTGGTTGTCTTTGTTATCTGCTGCAATTCTGTTTTCATAGCTACCTTTAGAGGATTTGATGAGGGATCTCAACTTTTTGTTGAGGCTTATAAGGGAGTTTTTCCAGTCTTGAGACTTCACCTTATTCCGCATCAGTTTCTCCTTCTGCTGTAGAGTTTAAGGCAAGGGACCACCGGACTGGCTTCCTTTTTTTGGAGGACAGTGTCTTGGTTTTATTGGGTATGGCGAGATACATACATTTGTGTATGTGTTCGTACAGTGCATTGGTGTATGATTCGGCGGTCATGCAACTATTCTCCATTTGCATGGGTGCCGTGAAGTTAGCCACCTCTGTTTTTTTAGGAGCCCAAAGTTAGCTTTGGAGAAGTTTTTCATGGTGGTTATCTTTGCGGGGGTTTTGGGAGTGATTTGGAATTCCAAGGTGATTAGTTTGTGGTTGGATCTAACCACAGAGCAGTTGACTATTGGTGTAGAGCAACGGTCACCCATGTTAGTAATGACCAGGTCAAGGATGTTGCTACCTCTAGTAGGGGTAAGAATGAGCTGGTCTAGGGCATTGGGAATTAATGAATTCCAGGAAACATTGGGCAAGTTTATGGGTACATGAGTGGTTTCCCAGTTAATGGAGGGATAGTTGAAGTCACCCAGTATGCGAGAGTTAGGTTGGACCTTAATATTCTCCAGGGTGCTTAGGAATGTGGAGTGTGAGTTTTGGGACATGGTTGGGGACCTATAGCAGGTTACAACCTGAATCGCTATCTTACCCAATGTTAGCTGCACCTGAAGTATCTCTGATGCATTATGCTGAGCTACCAGTCTGGAGGTGTGCGCATCCTTTATGAATATGGAAACACCACCACCTTTGGAGCTTCAGTCCAAGTTCTGGGGCCGAAAGGTGTGGAATGAGTTATAGCCTGGTAATGCAGCGGTGCTTTCTGCTGCCTTGAACCAGGTCTCTGTTACAGCACAAATGTCAATGTTTTCCATTTTAAGGAGTGCTTCGAGTGAGTGCATTTTGAGAGTTAGACCTAGTGTTGAGCAGCATGACTCTCAGATTGCATTTGTTTGTAGCTGTTATGATGGTAATTTGGTCTTTGGAACACCGCCTAAAAAGGTACTATAGGGGTGGCAGGAGCCTTGGCCAATATCCAGAAGCCCAGGGGTGACAGATGCAGGCCATCTCTGGCAAAGCATCGAGGTCTGTCAATTATGTCATCCCAGGCAGACAGATACTGGATCCCCTTAGAATGATACCAGCAACTTAGCCAGTTGTTGAAATCAATCATTTTCTGCTTGTACTGTGGTATAATTCTGGGTGATGGCAGGATGCTGCTCAAGGCTGGGGTCATACCCGCCTAGGCTACATAATCCGAGAACTCCTCCATGTCTCTTTTCATGTAGTCTAGGGAGGTGTGTCTCAGGTCATTCATACCCACATGTACAATGACAGAGTCATATTTGTACCTGTTGTTGAAGGACCTGAGTGAGTTTGTTAAGTGACGGATCCTGGCACCTGACAGGCAGCTGACTGTTACTTTCTCCTTATTCAACCTAGTGAGTGGGACATCAGTGTGCCTTACTATCAAGTCACCTATGACTAGTGTGTTGGGCATGCTGTTTTGCCTTAGGGGCTTTGGATGTTTAGGAGAGTTATGTGTCTAGTAATTAGTGTTGTGGTGGTCGAGTGGATTTCTGCCTTGGAGGTCTCTGCTGTTTGGGTAGATTTTTAGTGATAGCCTCTGCGAAGTTGGGTGTGTGGTTTGTGGTTTTATGTGAAGGTAGTGCTGGTGTATGTTCTGGAGGACTATGTGTTCCATGTGGTGTGGTGCAAGTGCTGACTTTCTCCTCTTGACCAGCTATTCTGGTCTTCCCTGGAGAGTGTATGGCTTCCAATTTGGATATATAAGTGCATCTCTAGCAAGTC
Organism: Protopterus annectens; assembly: GCF_019279795.1. Classification (NCBI taxonomy): domain Eukaryota; kingdom Metazoa; phylum Chordata; order Ceratodontiformes; family Protopteridae; genus Protopterus; species Protopterus annectens. The sequence goes on along the minus strand of NC_056748.1, from coordinate 232,422,013 downwards.
TGAGTGTTGGGAGGTAAGAGGAGAGGATTGTCGGTGTACATGAGGCAGTTGCTACATTGCCTCAGGATGCCCAAGTTCACCAGGTTAATAGGGGAAAGCACAGAGAACTGACCTTTAGACATGCTTAGAGAGTTGAGCATTAATAATAAGTACTGGAGCTGTTTCCTTTTAGAACATTTAGTGCTGGTAGCACTTTTGTGTGCTACAATAATTGCTACAAGAAGTCTGGTAAAGTGCTAAACTAATAAGCTAGTAAAAGTGCAGAAGAGGAGAGAAGTAGCAGATCTAAGGGAAAAATTGAAGAGCAGACTTTGGCACCACTCAGAAGCTTACAAACAGTCCTGGATACAGCAAATCTGTATCTGGACTAGACTAGTTATAAGAAAGGTGGGAAACAAGTGCAAACCCTGGCTTTTAAACAAGAAAGTTGAAAGAGATGGAAAAACTGCCCAAACGGACAATAAACTACAATTTCTGGGCCAGAGATCACTCCTCTTGTGGTAGACTGGCTACCTAGTGCTTACCACTTCCACTGATAAGCTAGAAGCCTTCCCTCCAACACAGAAAGGCTTGAGGGGCTCAGCAGCTTACAAACAGTCCTGGATACAGGAAATCTGTATCTGGACTAGACTAGTTACAGGAAAGGCAGGAAACAAGCTTAGATTTTTTTTTACAGTAAAACAGCACTAAAACCAATTCAAGTGAAGTGCAAGCTAGCACACTTGAGTGTGTAGGAATATTAAAGCAAATAGAGTTTAAATAAATGCAATTTATGCAAACTGTATTCTGAACTGAATTCAATTATTGTTTTATTCAACTCTGAACAGTTAAAAAGTGCCAAAAATATACTTATCAGCTGAGAAGCACACTCAGTCAGAACACAAGGAGATTCTAGCAAAGTTTTTTTTTTTTTTTTTTTTAATTATTATTATTATTTTTTTTTTATCTACAATCAATTTCTGGTTAGTAATCAGAAGAACTAAGTATCAGTTTTCTGACTAGATTAAAATTACCAATATGAATGCCTGTAGTCAGGAAACAGAGACTTCTGATGTCCCATCTGGCACTGAGCAGTATTTAGTCATTTTGAAGCACTCCTGTCTCCTCTTCCTGAACTATTTAATTATTAGTGTTCTACAACTTTTAAAGTTCAGGAAGAGGAGAAGGGAGTGCTTGAAAATGACTAGATACTACCTTTGATAAGCAGCACATGAAGTGCACTATCTAGTCATTTTGAATCACTCCCTTCTGCTCCTGAACTATTTTATTACTGTTCTACAACATATATGTGATAACGACTAGATTTGCCAGGCTTTCATCCCCACTATGAAACACTGTGATCTCCTCCCACACATCTTCTACTAGGAGGATCTATAAGAGCAAATGGAAAAGATTTTCTTTATGGGCTCGACAGCAGCAGTGGGGTGGGGATAGTACAATGCATGACTAGTTGTTCTTTCTACCCCAGTAGGAATGCTTTACATATTATTCCTAGAATCCTGAAAAAGTATTAATATTCATAGAAAAGCAACAATAAACTACCTTTTGTAATTCCTTTGAAACTCTCAACATTTGGATATCACGAGCTTTGTTGTGCAGGTCTTCTATCTGCATCTGCATTTTCTTACGTTCCCATTCCAGCTGTATAATCCCTTTTCGAAAATCTTTGCTTTCTACCATGCTGGCAATTTTCTGCTCCCCAAGAGACTGTAGTAGAAACAAAATAAGTTGTAATGAGGAGATTTAAATATGTACAGTCATACAAAATGCAGCTTCCCACTTCAACTGTTTTACTACACAGACCTTTTTTTCTCAGACCTTTCTTTATACAGTGTCTAAAATAACCATCCCATATGTAGACCTTATTTCATCCTATGGGCACAGTACAGTGGAACTCTCAAGCTCATTTTGTTTCACTTTTTTGCCCACATGCCCTGACAATCAGCATCTTCTTCTTAGGCATTGACCCATTTCTTCATTCATCATCAAAGGCAAGAGTTGATCAAGAGGAACTATCATTTAGACACCCATCAGGAATAGTTTGAGAGTTTTTCCCTTTTTCACCTTACCCTCTGACAGCCAGTGACAACCCCTGGGTGTGGCATGCAATGTACATCAGTGCCCAACCATTCCTCGCTTCCACAAGGAGTTGATATCAGTAGGACTGCCCAACCCACAGACAGCAGTCTGTAGTTGTTTCCCTGGTCTCCTTCAGGGAGAGCAACCCACATGAATGTATCCCCTCCATCACAGGGCAGGCATGCTCATCTTCCCTGCCTGTGCTGTCAAGTGATTGAGCCACTCAGGTCACCTGGACAGCAGTCAGGGCTTTATCCATCAGTTCAAGTAGCTGACAAGCTCTTGTATTATGTAATATAAATGCTAAGCTCTTGTAGTATGTAATATGAATTCCAAAATAACTAGATGACTGGATGGTACTTCTACAAACAACAATTACAAATCAAAGAAATCTGTATATATAGATATACATATGTAAACACACACATACACACACACACACACACACACACACACACATTTTTTCACTGAAGTGCAATAAATACACTCAAATATAATATATGTTTGTGTATAAACACACACACACTATATATATATATATATATATATATATATATGTGTGTGTGTGTTTCCCTTTCAAACCATTGAACGTTTAATACATCGAAGTTCAGATCATCGAGACCAGAACATTGAGTTTTAAAACATCGAAGGTTTGAAGGGGAAGAAAAAGGTAAGTGCAGGTGGGAGAATGTTTGTGTTTTTGCAGGGCATCAAGGTGCCCTGCATACTGTGTGTGTCTATGTGCCATCTGTGTGATGGCACTACAGATAGGGTACGGAAAATCTCCTGTTTAGCGCTTCTGCACATAGCGCTAAATGGGACATTTCCCTTTACTCCACTGTAGTGCGGTCTCGGAGTTGGAATATTAAAGTGGGGGGGTGGGGGGTGCAGGGGAGCAAAGCCCCCCTGCATACAATTGTTTGGTTACACTTGTAACCTTCGATGTTTCAAACTTCGATGGTCTGGTCTCGACAGGGGCGGCTCGTGGCATAGGGCTGCCGGACTGCAGCCCCCTCAAAAATAAAAAAGAAAGAAAAATGAGAAAGAAAAATGAAAAATAAAAAAATTATTTTTTGAAATTCGCGGACTGAGCTCCATGCGATAGACCAAGTCCGACTACTGTGGTTCCCATGCTCAAGGCAGTCCGCCCGTCCCCATAGGGGACACAGGAGGCGTCTGTGCACTTTTACAGTGCACAGACTGCCAGGATTATGGGTCAGCCGGACTGCAAGAGCAGCAGCAGGGACAGGGGACAGAGCATTAGGGATCTCGTCGGGAAGGAGCATTAGGATCTCGTCGGGCAGGAGCATTAGGATCTCGGGTCTTTCAGTATTGCTGGAAGGACGTACGTGAGCTGGAAGAATGCAGGTAAGGTGCCTCGAAATTTATAATGTTTAATTGTATGGAGTTTGTGCTTTTACTTTACAATGTTTATTTGTGTATGGTGCTTGTGCTTTACTGGAGTTTGTGTATGGTGCTTATGCTTTACTGGTGTGTGTGTGTGTGTGTGTGTGTGTGTGTGTGTGTGTGTGTGTGTGTGTGTGTGTGTGTGTGTGTGTGTGTGTGTGTGTGTGTGTGTGTGTGTGTGAAAATGCCCAGGTGCTTATGGTGGTGTGGTAGGGAATACCTCAGGCTTGAACCCTGTACCCTGTATGCAGGTGTTAAAGACTTGAGTTCCCTACCCACCACCATTTGTAAAAAAAATTGCAGAATTTTGCCTCATATTCGATCTGATCTGTTCCTCATAATATCTGTTTTTTGTAAATGTTGCAATGCTTGATATTTGATGGTGTAGTAGTAGCATTGTTGCCTCCCAGCTGCATGTTCTTGGGTTTGATTCTTGGCTGGGGTTCCTTCTTTGTGGGGTCTATATCTTCTCCCTGTGTTTGTGTGGGTTTGCTTTTGTGTCCTCCCATGTTACAAAGACATGTCTGCATTATTCTTACTGGGCCTCTACTGAAAATTGTTTATTTGTTCCAAGTCAGACTGTCCTGATTAAAAATTGTTAAATAAAATTGACAGGCATTTGAATTTCAGACTTAAGGGTTTCTGAATGTTTAATTCCTTGCATTTGATGGTGCAGTGGTAGTATTGTTGCCTCCACAGCTATAGGTTTTCTGGTTTGATTCTTGGTTGGGGTGGCTTCTGTGTGGAGTCTGCATCTCCTCCATGTGTTTGTGTGGATTTGCTCTGGTGCCCTGCCATTTTACAAAGACGTGTCTGCAGTTTTAATCCCTGCTGAAAATTGGTTTTGTTCTGTCCGCAGTAAAATTGACAGGCATTTGAATTTCAGACTTCAGGTTTCTGAATGTTTAATTCCTTGCATAATTGATGGTGCGGTGGTAGTATTGTTGCCTCACAGCTATAGGTTTTCTGGTTTGATTCTTGGTTGGGGTGGCTTCTGTTTGGAGTCTGCATCTCCTGCCTGTGTTTGTGTGGATTTGCTCTGGTGCCCTGCCATTTTACAAAGATGTGTCTGCAGTTTTAATCCCCTGCGTCTCTGCTGAAAATTGTTTTTGTTCTGTCCGCAGTAAAATTGACAGGCATTTGAATTTCAGACTTCAGGTTTCTGAATGTTTAATTCCTTGCATAATTGATGGTGCAGTGATAGTATTGTTGCCTCACAGCTATAGGTTTTCTGGTTTGATTCTTGGTTGGGGTGGCTTCTGTCTGCATCTCCTGCCTGTATTTGTGTGGATTTGCTCTGGTGCCCTGCCATTTTACAAAGACGTGTCTGCAGTATTAATCCCTGCGTCTCTACTGAAAATTGTTTTTGCTCTGTCCGCAGTAAAATTGACAGGCATTTGAATTTCAGACTTCAGGTTTCTGAATGTTTAATTCCTTGCATAATTGATGGAGTGTTGGTTTGTCCAGGTGTTTTGTACTAAGAGGTTGACAGCTATGGTGAGAACTGAATTCACTAAATGATAGCCATTTAAGTTTCACCAAGTTAATACTATAGCACAACAGGCTGTGTACTTGCTTTTGATGCAGAAGGTTGTGGAGGGCAACAGACACTTTAAGATGACTGACTTCAGAGATTGTGCATATTTACTGATAATGGACTGTAGAATTGTGCATATTTACTGATAAAGGTGGACTGTAGAATTGTGCATATTTACTGATAATGGTGGACTGGTGAAATAGCCAAGTATAATGGTTCATTGGAATGGCTGCAGAGGCTCCATTCAACCATTATTTTGTCAGGGGAAGGGCAGCAAACTCAGACAGGCCCAGCTGAACTGAGCTGTTCTATCAACTGTCTCAATTTATACAAGAGCAATTTTAGTACTGCAGGTAGCAGCTGTATTGTGTGTCTAATCCATACAAAAATTCATAACATCAAACTAGTTCAAAATCTTTCACAATTTCACCCATCATATTTCATAACATCCTGAAAAATATTAACTGGATTATCCTCAAATCTCTTCCTTTAGATGATGTTCTCCTCTACTGTAACAACTGTGTTCTAACTACATTAGATAGCCTAGCTACAAGAAGTCTGGTAAGTGCTAAACTAATAAGCTAGTAAAAGTGCAGAAGAGGAGAGAAGTAGCAGATCTAAGGGAAAAATTGAAGAGCAGACTTTGGCACCACTCAGAAGCTTACAAACAGTCCTGGATACAGAAAATCTGCATCTGGACTAGACTAGTTATAAGAAAGGTGGGAAACAAGTGCAAACCCAGGCTTTTAAACAAGAAAGTTGAAAGAGATGGAAAAACTGCCCAAACGGCCAATAAACTACAATTTCTGGGCCAGAGACCACTCCTCTTGTGGTAGACTGGCTACCTAGTGCTTACCACTTCCACTGATAAGCTAGAAGGCTTCCCTCCAACACAGAAAGGCTTGATGGGCTCAGCAGCTTACAAACAGTCCTGGATACAGCAAATCTGTATCTGGACTAGACTAGTTACAGGAAAGGCAGGAAACAAGCTTAGATTTTTTTTTTTACAGAAAAGCAGCTAAAACAGCACTAAAAACAATTCAAGTGCAGTGCAAGCTAGCACATTTGAGTGTGTAGGAATATTAAAGCAAATAGAGTTTAAATAAATGCAATTTATGCAAACTGTATTCTGAACTGAATTCAATTATTGTTTTATTCAACTCTGAACAGTTAAAAAGTGCCAAAAATATACTTATCAGCTGAGAAGCACACTCGGACAGAACACAAGGAGATTCTAGCAAAGTTTTTTTTTTTTTTTTTTTTAATTATTATTATTTTTTTTTTATCTACAATCAATTTCTGGTTAGTAATCAGAAGAACTAAGTATCAGTTTTCTGACGAGATTAAAATTACCAATATGAATGCCTGTAGTCAGGAAACAGAGACTTCTGATGTCCCATCTGGCACTGAGCAGTATTTAGTCATTTTGAAGCACTCCTGTCTCCTCTTCCTGAACTATTTAATTATTAGTGTTCCACAACTTGTAAAGTTCAGGAAGAGGAGAAGGGAGTGCTTGAATATGACTAGATACTACCTTTGATAAGCAGCACATGAAGTGCACTATCTAGTCATTTTGAATCACTCCCTTCTGCTCCAGAACTATTTTATTACTGTTCTACAACATATATGTGATGATAAAAAGAGAAATATCTTCCGCTCGAAGTTAATGCTCCTCTGTAAATAGCAGTGACAAAGTATATTAAAAGAACACACAGAGCAGCAAACTATCCCATGCACAAATCATTTCGTTGTTGAAATAATCCAAATCTTCCAGATAAAAGGTTGTAGATGAGTTTATTAATGCATAACAGGTTAGCGCTTTCGCTTATTAAGCTTCTAATAAGCGAAAGCGCTAACCTGTTATGCATTAATAAACTCATCTACAACCTTTTATCTGGAAGATTTGGATTATTTCAACAACGAGTGGATTTGTGCATGAGATACAGTTTTTTGTACCCCTTCATTGCTTTGCTCCTGTGTGTTCTTTTAATATACTTTATATATGTGATGATGACTAGATGTGCCAGGCTTTCATCCCCACTCTGAAACAGTGATCTCCTCCCACACATCTTCTACTAGGAGGATCTATAAGAGCAAATGGAAAAGATTTTCTTTATGGGCTCGACAGCAGCAGTGGGGTGGGGAGAGTACAATGCATGACTAGTAGTTCCTTCTACCCCAGCAGGAATGCTTTACATATTATTCCTAGAATCCTGAAAAAGTATTAATATTCATAAAAAAGCAACAATAAACTACCTTTTGTAATTCCTTTGAAACTCTCAACATTTGGATATCACGAGCTTTGTTGTGCAGGTCTTCTATCTGCATCTGCATTTTCTTACGTTCCCATTCCAGCTGTATAATCCCTTTTCGAAAATCTTTGCTTTCTACCATGCTGGCAATTTTCTGCTCCCCAAGAGACTGTAGTAGAAACAAAATAAGTTGTAATGAGGAGATTTAAATATGTACAGTCATACAAAATGCAGCTTCCCACTTCAACTGTTTTACTACACAGACCTTTTTTTCTCAAACCTTTCTTTATACAGTGTCTAAAATAACCATCCCATAACTCTAACTTTACATAATACTTATGTAGACCTTATTTCATCCTATGGGCACAGTACAGTGGAACTCTCAAGCTCATTTTGTTTCACTTCTTTGCCCACACGCCCTGACAATCGGCGTCTTCTTCTTGGACATTGACTCATTTCTTCATTCATCATCAAGGGAAAGAGTTGATCAAGAGGAACTATCATTTAGACACCCATCAGGAATAGTTTCAGAGTTTTCCCCTTTTTCACCTTACCCTCTGACAGCCAGTGACAACCCCTGGGTGTGGCATGCAATATACATCTGTGCCGAACCATTCCTCGCTTCCACAAGGAGTTGATATCAGTAGGACTGCCCAACCCACAGACAGCAGTCTGTAGTTGTTTCCCTGGTCTCCTTCAGGGAGAGCAACCCACATGAATGTGTCCCCTCCATCACAGGGCAGGCATGCTCATCTTCCCTGCCTGTGCTGTCAAGTGATTGAGCCACTCAGGTCACCTGGACAGCAGTCAGGGCTTTATCCATCAGTTCAAGTAGCTGACAAGCTCTTGTATTATGTAATATAAATGCTAAGCTCTTGTAGTATGTAATATGAATTCCAAAATGACTAGATGACTGGATGGTACTTCTACAAACAACAATTACAAAACAAAGAAATCTGTATGCATAGATATACATATGTAAACACACACACACACACACACACACACACACACACACACACATTTTTTCACTGAAGTGCAATAAATACACTCAAATATAATATATGTCTGTGTATAAACACACACACACACTATATATATATATATATATATATATATATATATATATATGTGTTTCCCTTTCAAACCATCGAACGTTTAATACATCGAAGTTCAGATCATCGAGACCAGAACATTGAGTTTTAAAACATCGAAGGTTTGAAGGGGAAGAAAAAGGTAAGTGCAGGTGGGAGAATATTTGTGTTTTTGCAGGGCATCAAGGTGCCCTGCATACTGTGTGTCTATGTGCCATCTGTGTGATGGCACTACAGATAGGGTATGGAAAATCTCCTGTTTAGCGCTTCTGCACATAGCTCTAAATGGGACATTTCCCTTTACTCCACTGTAGTGCGGTCTCGGAGTTGGCATATTAAAGTAGGGGGGGTGCAGGGGAGCAAAGCCCCCCTGCATACAATTGTTAAAATTTCTTTTTCTTTTTTTTTGTTTGGTTATACTTGTAACCTTCGATGTTTCAAACTTCGATGGTCTGGTCTCGATGATCAGAATTTCTATGTTTTGAAATTTCGATGGTTAGAAGTGGAACCATATATAGATATTTGTGTGTGGTATTATTATATTTGGTCAAAAACAAAAAAAAATGACAAAAACACAAAATATCAAAGACTTATTTACTGCAGGAGGCAAGACCCCCTGGTAATTATTTACATCAGTGCAAGGATTACACAACAGCTGGGAAAGGAAAAATTCCACTTTCAAGATATTGATTGTTCAAAATGTTATGTTTCAACATTTTTTCAGTCAAATGGCATGGAACTATAAACACAAAAGGGGAAAACTAATTGTACAGGAATGATTACTCTTGATATGGGCATATGAATTATTAAAATAGACCATTGTCAGAACGTCTTATATAAGATCTGTGTCACAGATCACTTTACATTCATATTAAAAATAAAATAAAAAAAACAGGATTCAAGCTGGAATTTCCAACTGCCAGTTTCCCCTCATAGCCAAAACTCCAGTGGTATACTTTACAGTGCCCAACTAAACTACCGGGTCCTGCTCAAGTTTAAAGTGAACAGTCTCCATAAAGTATCAAATATGTCAAATACACTGGATTAACTACACTTTCTGTTTTACTTGTAAAATATACAGGAGAGCATGCCACCAGAGATGCCATTCAGACCAAATGCCTCCCTACCTAGGACTGAAGTCCACCCTCCCCCATAGCTCTCTATATAAGTTATCCTTTAACTTTTTAACAGCCATTACAAGGATTATAAAACTGATGTAATGCCCTAGCCATTTATTTGACAACTTCTAGTGGCAGCATTTCAATAAGACAAGAAGCAAATGGTGGTGAGTTTAGATTTATACTTATTTCTAAACATTACCATAATAGAGGTATTGCATTCTTCCAACCTGGCACAAGATGGGTGATTGTTATTTTGTGCAGATTGTGCACGCCGAAAACTTTTGCTAACCTGCTCAGGCTCAATACACCACCCTCTACCCTACTCCCATTCCCACTCACCCCCTCTTTCCTTACATTTATATTCTACTAACCTCCCCCCTTCCAATCAGCCACTCATCCTCACTCATTCCCACTACCTCACTGACTTACAAGTCTCACTTCCAGTCCTCGCAACAGAGAGCCTAACATGTATTTTCTTCTTCATCAGACATTACTCTCGCTCCCTACTACCCTTCTACTTCTAACTCTTCTACAAGCCACATCAATAAACCCTCATTCTCTTCCCCCCAAAACAAACTCTTTACTTCCACCATTCTCTCCCTACTCAACAGTTACTCAGGTATAGGCCCCATGCCTGTACTGTAGTGATCCTATTCCTCTATGCTAAGCCTCATATTCTCCCCACAAACTTTAACTTACATTATACACCCAGCACCCATTACTACTCCCTGCACTACATAATCTCTAACATTTCTTATATCATACTCCATTTTTTTCATATACTTTCCACCCTCTCCCATTCCAATGACATCCACCCCAAACATGGACCCTCTTCCATTTACTTCCCTACAAACACCAGTTTCCCCAAAAACAATATATCACTTCACGTCTGGTTGTTACATAGCAAAACTGACATCCAAGCTGCCAGAGAAACCTGGCTAAAACCCTCTGTTCAGGACTATGAGATTCTACCTCTGAATTTTAATATGATTAGGTCAGATAGACTACATAAAAAAGGAGGTGGTGTAGCCATCATTTTCCCCAATACCCTCAACCTATCTCAATTCAAAGACCACATCCCTCAATTCCAAAATGCTGAACTCTTGATCTATTTTCTTGATATCAATTGTTCCAAAAAGCTCTGCATAATTGTCCTATACATCCCACCTGGAAATAACATTCCTCTTCTAGAAGATATTATATCCTAGATCTCTTACACTATAAAAAAACGAAACAATAATCCTTGGCGACATGAATATTGACTGGGCCTCTTAACTCCTCCAAACAGTCATCCTCCAACATAAACATGTTTCACTTCACCCAACTCATTACTACCACTACTAGGTACAATAATAGAACCAATGTTGGATCCATCTTAGAATGGATACTAGTCTCGGATCCCTCCATGTTCATAACTTCTGGCACAATATCCAACTTCTCTAGTGACCACTTTCCTGTCTATACAATCCGAGCCCGCACATCCATACCAAAAATTCATAACATCAAACTAGTTCAAAATCTTTCACAATTTCACCCATCATATTTCATAACATCCTGAAAATTATTAACTGGATTATCCTCAAATCTCTTCCTTTAGATGATGTTCTGCTCTACTGTAACAACTGTGTTCTAACTACATTAGATAGCCTAGCCCTACCAAAACTAAAAGAATCAAAACTAATCACACCCCTGGTTAACAAAAGCTACTAGAGAAATCATGACTAACAGAGACACAGCATGGATACTATGGCTTAAATCCAATACTACATCTGAACTTATTCATTATAAACAGCTCCATAACCAAGCTAAAAAAACTTGTTTCTAAAGATAAACATCACTACTTCTGGAACCAACAAATAAATAGAAAAAATAACCTGAAAATATGGTCTTCTATCAATAATCTCTTGAACCCCGGCACTAAACTCAACCCCTGCCCACACCCTGACCAACCTCCTGGCTACCTTCAACTCCTACTTTATTGACACTATTACCAATATTACTGTTATTTTTTCCCAACCGCTCCCTAATAATTCTAATTCTTCATCTTTCCCTCCCCTCCTCCAGTATACTCCAACTCAGAATTTTCCCAAATAACTCACACCATCCCTCTCCTAATATGCACAATCCTCCTCCAAACAGCATACAACAGACTTCCCAACTTCCACTTAATCTCTCTCCTATCCCTTCTGCTTACATCAAAAAACTTCTGAAATTAAAGCCATGCTCTAACTCAGCTGACTGAATTCTTGCCAAGTTTCTAGAACTCGCTGCTAACTCAGTGGCCTATCCTATTAGCATTCTAATAAACAAATCTATCCAAGAGTCTCACATCCCTGGCCTCTGGAAAAAAAGCCATCATCCTACCTCTTCACAAAGATGGCCCTCTTCTGATGTCTCTAATTATCGACCCACTGCTATTCTTTCCCCATCTCTAAAATTCTAGAAATATGTGTGCAAAAACAACTCTTAGACTACCTTCTAAAATACAAAATTCTCTTCCCCACAAAGCATGGGTTCCATCCACGACACAGTACATCTACTGCACTAATTTCCTTCTTAGACATAGTCAACAAAGCCCGAGACTTAGGAAACATTGTATCTGCCCTTTTTTGCACTTATCTAAAGCATTCAATACTATCTCTCACCCCATCCTCCTCTACCGGCTCTCCAGTATAGGTCTATCTCCACAATCTCTTAACTGGTTCAAAAGCTACCTTACCAATAGAGAGCATGCAGTTAAATGGCAGAATTCCATTTCCCCTTATATTCATAACCCTACAGGAGTACCCCAAGGCTCAATTTTGGGCCCTCTTTTGTTTAACATTTTTATTAATAATCTCCACCACGATATTCAGCAGGGTTCCCTAGTCCAGTACACAGATGACTCAACTATAGTTTGCTCTGCTCATAACACAGATATATTAAAGCAATCCACCCAAGCTGCATTTTTCATTGTGGAGAAATGGCTTCACAAAAAAACACCTTTCTTTAAATCCTAAAAAGACCAAACGCATGATATTTACACCTAAGAAAAACACACCTATTAATAAAGTCAAACTTGAAATCTTCTCCCTTAACTCTACTAAAATCCAGTTAGTTGCCCACACTAAATTGTTAGGGGTACTAATTGATTATAACCTCAAATTCGATCTTCATATTCAAAACAATATATGTAAGACTCACAAAAAATTTGGATTACTCTACAGACATAATAAGTTCCTCTCCCTCCCGTCTAAACAAACTTTAGCACTATCTTACCTTTTACCCTCACTAACTTAGAGTGCTCCTTTACTAACCAACCTGCAGTCTTCCATGATAAAATTAGAAACGTTATAACAAAATTGTTAAATTTGCCACAAATAGTCACCACTCTACACACCACTGTAGTGCCCTAAAACAATTACAATGGCTGGAACTCCCCCACTCCCTCCTCCTCCTTCAGCTCACAACTACACATAAATTAATTTAAAAGCCTTATGACTACCCTTCACTTAGCTCCTCATTCACCGTCTACAACCATATTAGGCCTCTTTGATCCAAACACCAATATCTTCTCCAAATTCACAAACCCAAGCTACCTGCAAGGCAGTTACTATACTCCTGGAGTATTGCCAAAGTATGGAATAACCTACCTCATTCTACTTGCTTACAACAAACCCCTTCCAACTTTAAAAGTGCACTACACAATCATCTTCTCTCCAAGTGGACATGTAACTGTTCAATTACACACACTGCCATTACTTAACTCTACCATTTGAACCTTGAAAGTGTTTAATCCAACTTTTCCTAAAGGTTTTCTCTCTACTTCCTAACAAACTTTTATATATTTTACTCCTCCCTTGCTTCTTCTTAGCACCCTGCTACTCTTCCTCCTTTTTCTTTTTTCCACTTCTTTATTTCTTCTTCCTTCTCTATTCTCTCTAGTTACTATCATTATTTTTTTGACTTTCCTTTTTTACCTCTCTCTCTTCCTTCCCCTTTTGCATTTATAAACTAACATCCTCTTTGCCTTTCTCTATTTATGTTCATATATTTTAATTGGCTGTTCTATTTTAATAACAAAGCCATATACTTTTCTTGTTGCTTATTACACTTTAATCCTGAATTAATTGGATTTTTCTCTGTATTATATCATATTATTATTGTCCTTCTATACTAGGACCATGTTCAACCTTTTTGTATTATCTCTGTTTTATAAGGTTTATGTCATGCTACGCAATTTCTATGAAATTTTTGAAATTTGTATACAGTTTTCTTTTTGCGACTTTATGAAAATCTTTATGTAACTATTTTCTTACACTGGAGCTTTTCTCCCCGGACCTCCACTAAAAATGAGCTATCCTGGCCCAGTGGATTTCCCCAGAAAACAAACGCCAATAAATAAATAAATTGCTTGTTTAAAGTACGGTTTGTTAAGTTAAAATATTTTGTTCTTCCATAAGATTCTTCCTTAAGGATAAGTGTTCAGCACCCTTAAGGCTGGAAAAATACATTTCCTTGGTACTAGGCTATACTGTCTATATAAATATGAGAGCCACAAATTTAGCTGAATGTCATTTTGTACAACATCTGTTTAGTCCACCAAGAAAGAAAGACTTGCTGGAGCTGGCCAGAGTCAAAACTGACCAGTAGTGTTTAAGCTTGAACTACCACTGTCCTTTTAAGAAAACATTGTACCAAGCAGTGTGGAAGATGTACAAATGCATAGTTATGGTAAGCAATTGTGCAGCACATTTGGTGTGCATGCAGGTGTGTGCACAGTCGACCAGAAGGCAAAGCTATGCTTCTCAGCTGTCTCTGATTTTCCAGTTGATTTTTGTCTTATATTTTTGCTTGCCATCTCTTGTAAAATGTTTGATTTTGGTAAGTTAGTGAGGATTGCCTTTCAAGTTCCTATATCAGGTCATTTTGTTATTTTTCCTTCTGATTTGTGATGTCTCTTGACTTGCCACTTGTAGGCTTACTTTGGTATTTTACTGTTTTCACATGAACAGACTGTTTAGAGAGACTTTTGGATAAATCGGCCATTTCTTTATTTCTTCTGCTTTGCCATGCTTTTGTTGGTTAATGTCAGCCTACAGTGTTGAAAAATGATTCATCAATCTCCGTTTTTCCCATTTTTACATGGGGTCGGGGTGTTGCATCAACTATTGCCTCTTCTGTCTATTCAGAACCACTGTCCTACATTATTTCGACCATCATATCTGTCTGTCTCAGGTCTTCTCTCATGCAATCTATCCATCTATTGGCTGGATGTCCTTGTTCCTCTTGCCTTCTTCCGGTCTCTCCCAAATCTTATTTACCTCCTGCTTTCCTGAAAATATGACTGAACCTTTCTAATCTGTCCTCCTTGAATTTCTCTGTAATTGAGGTTACTTTCTCTAGACACACCCAATTACTTATTATTTACAATTTACCACTTAGGAAGACATGTTTTTTTTTTTTTTTTTTTTTTTTACTTAGGAGTGCCCTATATTTTACCACAAATTTCTCACTGATGTTAAGATAACACCCAATGAGATGCTGTACTTTATACACCTTGTTACGAGTTTCCTCTCAGTGCTCAGACAAAATCCAGTATAATTCAGTGCCATGTAGACTTATACTTCTAGTAGAGAAAATCCATCTTAACACTTACATTTTTGATATTTCAATATAGGTATAACAGTTCTCCCTTTGGTTTATCCTTGGTCAATAAATCAAACTTTTATATACTTAAAGTTGGTATAAGAGATCTGAGTCTAGGCTACTTCAGATAACTATGTGATCATTTTAGCTTCAGATTTACTCTAAGAAATAACTCAAAAGGATGGACATGAGGTGTAGGGAGAATGAACTCTAAGTTAGAAATACACCTACTGGCTAGACTGCTTGAATGGTAGCACTCACTCCATGCATTTATATGCATTTGTATTATTAATTTTCTAGTAGTTATCTTGTATTGTTTTCTTAATGTCCTACACATGAAGCACAGCAAGAGTTGAATCATAAACACTACAACTAAAAGCATTTAAAAAATCTTACCACCCCCCCCCCCCAACCTGAAAACACACTGGTTATCCATGCCATGGAATGCCATCAACATTTTTGGCACATAGGTTCATAGGTTGGTACTGGGCTATCTACCCGAAGGCATATATTAGCCCAGCCACATTGTGCGGTATTCACCGCCCCTTTAGTAGATCCCTAGACCCTTGTACTAGCAGCTAGTACACTTGGCCCCTATCTAGTAGTGCTGTTGGTGTGATCCCCGGTGTGAACTTTCTGTTACCCATCCACTCATCAAGATTCCTCTTGAAGAGTGATAGTGAGGGGCTCTGTCTTATGTAGATCGGGACCCTGTTCCATAGGGAAGTCTCTGCGAAGGGACTCTATCCCTCCAGCATGTTCTATTCATTGTTCTGTTGAGGTTTATATCCCTAGGCGTGTAGCTCGAGTAGATTTGGTTTTGCTAAGATGGAGCATGCTCAACAATTCTGGGTTGGACATGGCTCTGTCGTTAGACAGAGATAAGCCTCTAGAAAGCGGTATGCAACAGAGAACAGTCTTAGATTTTTCAATCGTGCTGCATAGGGCAACTGTTTGAGGCCAGTAATCCTCAGTAATATAAAATTTACAACTTTAAGATGTACCCAAATCATTTTAAAATCTCATTTCACTACCTGAAATGACTGTATAGTATTTTTATCATACATTCTCCCCTTTCTTATTGAGAGTTAATACAGTTCATTTACTTGTGTTAACTCCACAAGTACCTATCTACTTGATATCATGTCACAAAAGTCAGAACCTGAACTCCACAAATCCCGCTGCATATAACAGCCATTTTGCATTTACCCTGCATTTGTTCACACTAATGAGCCAAACTACAAAGTACATTTTTCTCTTTTTATCCTCACATTTATTAAACCATATCTATTTGTAACCATTTGCCTTTTAAACAAATCTGCATATTTATGTTAGGTTCATAGGTATGTACTAGGCTAATGGCCCTGAAGCCTTTACAAGCCTAGCCCATAGAGTTACCCTGGCATCATGCCTCCTGACCTTAGTTCCCAGTGCCACTGATGAGTAGAGCCACTGGAGTGATCCCTGGGGTGAATTTTCTATTTCCCATCCACTCATCAAGATTTCTCTTGAAGAGGGCCAGTGAGGTGCTCTGTTTGACATGTATGGGAAGTCTGTTCCATAGCATGGGCAGTCTCTGGGTTATGAACCTGTCCCTCCACATTCCGTTGATTGTGGTAATGAGGTTGAGGTCTCTGGAGTGTGTGGTGCGGAGGGATTGAGATTTCTTTAGATGTAGCATTTCTAACAGAGCTGGGTCAGACATGGCTTTGTAAGTCAAGCAGAGATCACCTCTAAGTAGGCGGTATGAGACAAAGAATAGATGGAGTTTTTTTGAGTCTCTCCATAAAGGACAAGTGTTTAAGGCCTAGGATCCTTTTTGTGAGGTACTTTTGCAGCCTCTCCAGTTGTTGCAGGTGTCTAGTGAGGTACATGCAAAATGGGGCACTGTACTCGATGACTGGCCTAATGAGGGAAGAGTAGAGGGAGACAATGACCTCTTTCTTCCTGAATGCAAAACTTTTAGTTATGTACTTACCATAACTTTAGATGTTTGGGATCCATCTCGCCTGCATTCAATACTGATGGGCTCGGAGCCGATCCCTCGGCTCCGACTCGGCACGCTATGCTATAGAGCGAGGCCTCTTATTGGCTGAGCTATTTCTTATCCCAGGATGCACCACCACTAATGCCCCAGATCTTGTTTGTCCGCATTCATGCACACATGCACAACTTGTTTATATAACATTGTCAGATGTTTCAAGATGAAACAACAGGATTCGGACCTTCTGATATCCTCTGATCTCCAAGGAAGGGGGAAGGAGGGTGGGTTATATTAGGAATGTAGCGAGATGGATCCCAAACATCTAAAGTTATGGCAAGTACATAAACAAAAGATCTTATGTGATCCTATATAGCCTACAATCAATACTGATGGGACAGTGTCCCTAGCACCTAAATCCTGGGTGGCTCATTGGAAAACACTCCTGAGCACTGTGGAACCAAATGAAGCTCGTCCTCTAGATGCCACATCAATTTGTAGTGGGAAATAGAAAGTGTCGGGGAAGACCATGTAGCCGTAGCACAAATGTCACTAATGGCAAGCTTAGAATGAAACACTATAGAAGTAACCATACCTCTTGTAGAATGAGCATTAATAGAGGTGGTAAGCTCTTTATTAGAATAAGAATAAGCTTGAGTAATACAGTCCCTGATCCATTTGGCAATAGTGACCTTCGTGACGGCTTTGCCTAATTTATTGTCCGCAAAGGATACAAACAACTGATCTGTTTTCCTTGTTTGTCTGGTCCTATCTAAATAAAAACGCAACTGCCTGTGAACATCTAGTGTGTGGAATATGAATTCCGCTTTGTTAGAATACTTCGGAAAGAAGACTGGAAGTTCTAATGACTGTTGTAGGCAGAAACTGGAACACACTTTGGGGACAAAGGATGGATTTGGCCTGAGAGATACTCTGTCTTTTGTGAAAAACCAAGTACGGAGGTTTTACAGACAAAGCTTGAAGCTCTGAAACCCTTCTGGCAGAAATGTCATACCAGAAAGGCAGTTTTCCACGATAGAAATTTTAAATCACATGTCGCTGCCGGTTCGAAGGGGGAGGAAGTTAGGGCGCGTAACACCACATCGAGATCCCATGGAGGAGCAGGATGAGAAATCGGAGGTCTTAAAAGCGCAGCACCTTTCAAGAAGGTCTTACACAATCTGTTGCTCATTAAAGGTGGATTTATAGATTCGTGAAAATTGGAAATAGCTGCCAATTGAACCTTGATGGTAGAGACTGAAGAGCCTTGATTGAAGAGAGAAGTCAGAAATTTCAGTACTTCTGATACAGCAATGGTGATGGGGTCCAGACCCCGGAGTTGAGCCCAAATAGCAAATCTTTTCCATTTGCTAGAATACAATTTCTTTGTAGCAGACTTGTGGGCCGAAGATAAAATGTGTACCACTTCTGGATCCAAGGTATGACTCCTGACTATAGTCGGAAGAGGAGGAGCCAAGCTGTCAATTTTAAGGTGTGCAGGGACTGGTGGAATAGTCCCGACTGATGAACCAATAGGTCTGGGATCTGATCCAGGAACCATGGACCTTCCAGAGCATATTTCCGGAGATAGGGAAACCATACTTGGCGAGGCCAGTAAGGAGCGATTAAGATCATTTTGCTCCTCAAGATCGATGCCTTTTGGATCACCCTGGGAAGGAGAGGAACTGGGGGAAAGGCATAAAGCAAGCCGGTGGGCCACGGACTGGCTAGTGCGTCCATAGGGCTCTTCCCCAGAGCCGGGGTGAGGGAGAAGAACTTTTTGCACTTCGCATTCAGTGGTTGCAACACGGAACTCCCCATTTGCTGAAAATCTGATTTGCAATTGTAATGTTCAGAGACCATTCGTTTGGAGAGAGGATAGTTCTGCTCAGTCTGTCGGCTATCACATTGGACTTGCCCGAAATATGAGTAGCCACTAGAAAGCGTTTGGTCGACACTGCCTATTCCCAAACTCTCATGGCCTCTCTGCAAAGGGGATAGGATCTGGTCCCTCCCTGCTTGTTCAGGTACCAGACCACTGACATGTTGTTGGAGTGAATGGCAATTACGCCCTGAGGGAGGTAATCGTGAAGGGCTTGAAGGGACAGAAGCACCGCCCTCATTTCTAGGATGTTGATATGAAGTAGGGTCTCCTCTGGATGCCATTTGCCTTGGAGTGACCTGCCCAGGGAATGCCCCCCCCCACCCCATCTGGGAGGCGTCCGTGGTCAACGTGGCCACAGGAGGAGGAGGAACAAAGGGTCGTCCCGATCCAGATTGGAGGGCACCAGCCACCAGCGAAGGTCCCGTTTGCAGTTTTCCGTGATCCATATGAGGTAACTGAGAGGGAGTTCCTGAAAGGACCACTGAGCTGAAAGAAGCCACTGTAGAATTCTCATGTGCAATCTTGCTAGGGGAACTAGAAGAACCGTGGCGGACATGGATCCCAGTAGCTGCAGTACCATTCTGGCTGGGGCTTTGGATCTGGGAAGTAAGGCTCGAACTTGAGCCTGTATGGTTTGTATCCTGTCTGTAGGTAGATAGACCCGCATTCGATTTGAGTCTATCTCTACTCCAATTAATCTTATGCGTTGAGATGGCAGCAACACAGACTTTGGCCAATTGAAGGTGATTCCAAGGGAATTGCCCATAGATATCGTGGCTTGTAGGCTCCGCAATAGTAGATGCTTGGAGGTGGCAGTTAGGAGCCAGTCGTCTAGATACAGAAACACCTGGAATCCTAGACTTCTCAGGTGAGCACTCACTACCGCCAAACATTTGGTGAACACCCTGGGGGCTGTGGTGAGACCAAAGGGTGCGCTTGTAGCGGAACTGAAAATGACTGCCTCCTAGGCTGAAGCGCAGATGTCTCCTGGATGCTTGATGTACCATGATATGGTAATAAGCGTCCTTGAGATCTATGGAGCACATCCAAACACCTTTCTCCAGCAATGGGAGAATGGTTTGTAGGGTGACCATTGAACTTGGACTTTTGACTGAACGGTTTAGAATGCTGAGATCCAAAATGGGCCTCAAGTCCCCGGTCTTTTTTGGCACCAAAAAGAACCTTGAGTAAGTCCCTAATCCGATCTGGTCTTCGGGGACCAGTTGGATGACTCCCTTTTGCAGCAGCTTTGAAACTTCTGAGGCTGCAGTTTCCCGTTGACTGGGTGGCGGGTCCGGGATTTTTGTGGACTGAGGTGGAGAGTGAGAGAAAGGGATGGCGTAACCTCCGGCTATAATTCGAAGCACCCATCGGTCCTGAGTGATACCTTCCCAGGCTTTTAGGTGCCTCGAAAAACGAACCCCGACTGGCTCCGGAGCTGCACAGTCGGGCAATCCCTCAGGGACTGTGAAAGGCTGAAGAGCCACGAAAGGACTCGCAGTCTCCAGTGTTGCGAGGGCCTCTGCCGCCTCTGGGACGGCGTCTTCTGGAAGAATTTCCCCCTCCCCCTCCCCTGCCTCTGGAAGGGGGATCGTCCTGCTGTGAGGGGTAAGACTTTTGAGATCTACGAAACCACATTTTCCCTCCTCTTTTAGCCTTGGGGTAAGGCCGAAAGGGAGTGGAAATCGTGCTTCTGACGGCAGTCAAAGTCTTACCTTCTTGCCCTTGCTTTCACTTAGCGGGTCAGTGTCCTTTACCTTGGGTCCAAACAAGGAGGACCCATCAAAGGCGTCGGCAAAGGAAGACTTAAGGCCTCCATAAAATGACACAAGCGGAGCCAGGCTTGTCTCCGTGAGCAATGCCTGTACTGCCGCTCTACCGCCTTCGGCCGCATAAGAAATGAGCCTCATGGACGAGTTTGAAATGGACGACAGCATAGCCAGCTGAGCCAACCGTCTGGGCCAGCTCCTCAGGCAGGTTACCCAAGAGGGTATCGGAAAGTTCTTTAATCAGATCCTCTGAAATCTGGTAAAGTGCGTGAGATAGTTCAAGGACCTTAATGTAAAGGCCGCTGAACTTAGGAATGCTTACCCGTGCCGATCCATGCTCCTAGACTCCTTATTAGGAGGATGGATGGACGTCAAGCCTCTGCTACATCTTGCTGGGTAGCAGATGCCACCACCAAAGCATCTACAGCCACACCTTTAGTCAGAAACTCTTTTTCGGGGTGCTGACAGGAACTTATTAGGACGGCGAGCAGGCACGGTTCCACAGAGTGTGGGTGTTCACGCCCTTCGACAGATCAAGTCCAAGAGCTGTCGAAGGCGGAGACACCCAGGAGGCGGAGGGCTGAGCCCCTTCCTAACAAACTTTTATATATTTTACTCCTCCCTTGCTTCTTCTTAGCACCCTGCTACTCTTTCGCCTTTTTCTTTTTTCCACGTCTTTATTTCTTCTTCCTTCTCTATTCTCTCTAGTTACTATCATTTTTTTTTTACTTTCCTTTTTTACCTCTCTTTCTTCCTTCCCCTTTTGCATTTATAAACTAACATCCTCTTTGCCTTTCTCTATTTATGTTCATATATTTTAATTGGCTGTTCTATTTTAATAACAAAGCCATATACTTTTCTTGTTGCTTATTACACTTTAATCCTGAATTAATTGGATTTTTCTCTGTATTATATCATATTATTATTGTCCTTCTATACTAGGACCATGTTCAACCTTTTTGTATTATCTCTGTTTTATAAGGTTTATATCATGCTACGCAATTTCTATGAAATTTTTTGAAATTTGTATACAGTTTTCTTTTTTGCGACTTTATGAAAATCTTTATGTAACTATTTTCTTACACTGGAGCTTTTCTCCCCGGGCCTCCACTAAAAATGAGCTATCCTGGCCCAGTGGATTTCCCCAGAAAACAAATGCCAATAAATAAATAAATTGCTTGTTTAAAGTACGGTTTGTTAAGTTAAAATATTTTGTTCTTCCATAAGATTCTTCCTTAAGGATAAGTGTTCAGCACCCTTAAGGCTGGAAAAATACATTTCCTTGGTACTAGGCTATACTGTCTATATAAATATGAGAGCCACAAATTTAGCTGAATGTCATTTTGTACAACTTCTGTTTAGTCCACCAAGAAAGAAAGACTTGCTGGAGCTGGCCAGAGTCAAAACTGACCAGTAGTGTTTAAGCTTGAACTACCACTGTCCTTTTAAGAAAACATTGTACCAAGCAGTGTGGAAGATGTAGCAATGCATAGTTATGGTAAGCAATTGTGCAGCACATTTGGTGTGCATGCGGGTGTGTGCACAGTCGACCAGAAGGCAAAGCTATGCTTCTCAGCTGTCTCTGATTTTCCAGTTGATTTTTGTCTTATATTTTTGCTTGCCATCTCTTGTAAAATGTTTGATTTTGGTAAGTTAGTGAGGATTGCCTTTCAAGTTCCCATATCAGGTCATTTTGTTATTTTTCCTTCTGATTTGTGATGTCTCTTGACTTGCCACTTGTAGGCTTACTTTGGTATTTTACTGTTTTCACATGTACAGACTGTTTAGAGAGACTTTTGGATAAATCGGCCATTTCTTTATTTCTTCTGCTTTGCCATGCTTTTGTTGGTTAATGTCAGCCTACAATGTTGAAAAATGATTCATCAATCTCCGTTTTTCCCATTTTTACATGGGGTCGGGGTGTTGCATCAACTATTGCCTCTTCTGTCTATTCAGAACCACTGTCCTACATTATTTCGACCATCATACCTGTCTGTCTCAGGTCTTCTCTCATGCAATCCATCCATCTATTGGCTGAATGTCCTTGTTCCTCTTGCCTTCTTCCAGTCTCTCCCAAATCTTATTTACCTCCTGCTTTCCTGCAAATATGACGAACCTTTCTAATCTGTCCTCCTTGAATTTCTCTGTAATTGAGGTTACTTTCTCTAGACACACCCAATTACTTATTATTTACAATTTACTACTTAGGAAGACATGTTTTTTTTTTTTTTTTTTTTACTTAGGAGTGCCCTATATTTTACCACACATTTCTCACTGTTGTTAAGATAACACCCAATGAGATGCTGTACTTTATACACCTTGTTACGAGTTTCCTCTCAGTGCTCAGACAAAATCCAGTATAATTCAGTGCCATGTAGACTTATACTTCTAGTAGAGAAAATCCATCTTAACACTTACATTTTTGATATTTCAATATAGGTATAACAGTTCTCCCTTTGGTTTATCCTTGGTCAATAAATCAAACTTTTATATACTTAAAGTTGGTATAAGTGATCTGAGTCTAGGCTACTTCAGATAACTATGTGATCATTTTAGCTTCAGATTTACTCTAAGAAATAACTCAAAAGGATGGACATGAGGTGTAGGGAGAATGAACTCTAAGTTAGAAATACACCTACTGGCTAGACTGCTTGAATGGTAGCACTCACTCCATGCATTTATATGCATTTGTATTATTAATTTTCTAGTAGTTATCTTGTATTGTTTTCTTAATGTCCTACACAAGAAGCACTGCAAGAGTTGAATCATAAACACTACAACTAAAAGCATTTTAAAAATCTTACCACCCCCCCCAACCTGAAAACACACTGGTTATCCATGCCATGGAATGCCATCAACATTTTTGGCACATAGGTTGGTACTGGGCTATCTGCCCGAAGGCATATATTAGCCCAGCCACATTGTGCGGTATTCACCGCCCCTTTAGTAGATCCCTAGACCCTTGTACTAGCAGCTAGTACACTTGGCCCCTATCTAGTAGTGCTGTTGGTGTGATCCCCGGTGTGAACTTTCTGTTACCCATCCACTCATCAAGATTCCTCTTGAAGAGTGATAGTGAGGGGCTCTGTCTTATGTAGATCGGGACCCTGTTCCATAGTAAGGGAAGTCTCTGCGAAGGGAATCTATCCCTCCAGCATGTTCTATTCATTGTTCTGTTGAGGTTTATATCCCTAGAGCGTGTAGCTCGAGTAGATTTGGTTTTGCTAAGATGGAGCATGCTCAACAATTCTGGGTTGGACATGGCTCTGTACGTTAGACAGAGATCGCCTCTAGAAAGCGGTATGCAACAGAGAACAGTCTTAGATTTTTCAATCGTGCTGCATAGGGCAACTGTTTGAGGCCAGTAATCCTCAGTAATATAAAATTTACAACTTTAAGATGTACCCAAATCATTTTAAAATCTCATTTCACTACCTGAAATGACTGTATGGTATTTTTATCACACATTCTCCCCTTTCTAATTGAGAGTTAATACAGTTCATTTACTTGTGTTAACTCCACAAGTACCTATCCAGTTGATATCATGTCACAAAAGTCAGAACTTGAACTCCACAAATCCTACTGCATATAACAGCCATTTTGCATTTACCCTGCATTTGTTCACACTAATGAGCCAAACTACAAAGTACATTTTTCTCTTTTTATCCTCACATTTATTAAACCATATCTATTTGTAACCATTTGCCTTTTAAACAAATCTGCATATTTCTGTTAGGTTCATAGGTATGTACTAGGCTAATGGCCCTGAAGCCTTTACAAGCCTAGCCCATAGAGTTACCCTGGCATCATGCCTCCTGACCTTAGTTCCCAGTGCCACTGATGAGTAGAGCCACTGGAGTGATCCCTGGGGTGAATTTTCTATTTCCCATCCACTCATCAAGATTTCTCTTGAAGAGGGCCAGTGAGGTGTTCTGTTTGACATGTATGGGAAGTCTATTCCATAGCATGGGCAGTCTCTGGGTTATGAACCTGTCCCTCCACATTCTGTTGATTGTGGTAATGAGGTTGAGGTCTCTGGAGTGTGTGGTGCGGAGGGATTGGGATTTCTTTAGATGTAGCATTTCTAACAGAGCTGGGTCAGACGTGACTTTGTAAGTCAAGCAGAGATCACCTCTAAGTAGGCGGTATGAGACAAAGAATAGATGGAGTTGTTTTGAGTCTCTCCATAAAGGACAAGTGTTTAAGGCCTAGGATCCTCTTTGTGAGGTACTTTTGCAGCCTCTCCAGTTGTTTCAGGTGTCTAGTGAGGTACATGCAAAATGGGGCACTGTACTCGATGACTGGCCTAATGAGGGAAGAGTAGAGGGAGACAATGACCTCTTTCTTCCTGAACGCAAAACCCTTAGTAATGAGATGCGCCAAATAGAAGAACTTTCTGAGCACAGTGGCAATGTGGTGGTCAAAAGAGAGGTTGCAGTCAACCTGTGCTCCCAGATCTCTTATAACGCCTTCTGTGTTCAGTGGACTACCATCAATGTGGTAATTCATGGGAAGTGAGTTTTTCCCAAAGGGGATGACAACACATTTTTTGGCACTGAGCTTAAGGCCATGGTTCTGAAACCAGTCGTTGCTCTCAGTGAGGCCTTTCTGTAGGATGTCAACATCACTTGGTAAGTTAATAATGGCTCCCAACCTGCAACTATCTGTGAACTTTGTCAGCCAGAGTCCTTTTGTGTTGGCCTGGACTTCTGAGAAGTAGATACCAAACAGGAGAGGACCCAGGAATTATCCCTGTGGGACTCCACTCATGACTGGTCAGCAGTCTGACTTAGAGTCAGCTACTTTCGCACTGTGGGTTCTATCTGTGAGCCTGTTTGCAACCCACCTAGTGATATAGGGGCTGATGCCTAGCTTAGTGAGTTTTTCTATGATTTCTGAGTGGGGAATGGTATCAAACGCCTTGGCCAGATCAAGGTAGGCTGTATGAACCACCTTGCCCTCATCCACAGCTCTGGTGACTGACACAAAGAAGTCGACCAAGTTGAGCAGGCATGATCTACCCTTCACAAAACCAAACTGTGTGGGATCCAGAGTTTGGAGATTCCTTATATCCTTGTTTATTAGGTCCATGATGATGCATTCCATAGCTTTGCATAACACTTGTCAGGCTAATGGGATGATAGTTCACAGGGTCTGTAGTCACTCCTCCTTTGTGGAGAGGGATGACTGTAGCAGTGCACCATTTGGTAAGGACAAAGCCAGAGGTGAGGCTGTGATTGAACAGGGCATACAGGTGAGGTGCCAGTTCACTCTGTAGTTCATGTAGTACACAGCCAGGGATACTATCAGGTCCCTTGGAAACTGTATTCTTGGCCTTGGACAGTGCTGTTTTAACCTATGCAGCAGTGATACTGGGTGCCTGGCAATCTACCGGTATTATGATTGGTCCTTTGGGGGGGTAAAGCTGGCACTGAATCTGTTGGCCAGTATATTGGTAATATCTGTTGGCTCGGTATAGGAGGTACCATTGTGCAGTAGCTCAGAGCAAATCTGGGTATTGCCATGGAGATTCTTTGCATAACTATAGAAGACCTTGTGGTTGTCTTTACTATCTGCTGCAATTCTGTTTTCATAGCTACCTTCAGAGGATTTGATGAGGGATCTCAACTTTTTGTTGAGGCTTACAAGGGAGTTTTTCCAGTCTTGGGACTTCACCTTATTTAGCAACAGTTTCCTCCTTTTGTTGTAGAGTTTGTTTATGGCAGGGGACCACCAGATTGGCTTCCTTTTTTTGGAGGAGAGCGTCTTGGTTCTATTGGGTATGGCGAGATCCATGCATTTGTGTACGTGTTCGTACGCTGCACTGCTGTATAATTCAGTGGTCATGCAACTACTGTCCATTTGCATGGGTGCCGTGAAGTTAGCCACCTCTGTTTTTAGGAGCCCAAAGTTAGCTTTGGAGAAGTTTTTCATGGTGGTTACCTTTGTGAGGTGGGGGAGGGGGTGGATTTCCAAGGTGATTAGTGGTGATTAGTTTGTGTTCGGACCTAACCAGGGAGGAGATGACTACTTGTGTAGAGCAATGGTCGCCCATGTTAGTAATGACCTTGTCAAGGATGTTGCTACCTCTAGTGGGGGGTAAGAACAAGCTGCTCCAGGGCTTTGGAATTAATGAATTCCAGGGAATGTTGGGCAAGTGTATTGGTACATGAGTAGTTAATGGATGGGTAGTTGAAGTCGCCCAGTATTAGAGTGTTAGGTTGGACTCTAATATTCTCCAGGGTGCTTAGGAACATAGAGTGTGAGTCTTGGGACATGGTTGGAGACCTAAAACAGGCTACTACCTGAATCACTGTCTTACTCAGTGTTAGCTGCACCTGAAGTGTCTCTGATGCTTTATGTTGGGTTACCAGTCTGGAGGTGTGCTCATCCTTTATAAATATGGAAACACCACAGCCTTTAGAGCTTCAGTCCAAGTTCTGGGGCCGAAAGGTGTGGAATGAGTTATAGCCTGGTAGCGCAGAGGTGCATTTTGCTGCCTTGAACAAGGTCTCTGTTACAGCACAAATGTCGGTGTTCTGCATTTTAAGGAGTGCTTTGAGCAAGTGCATTTTGAGATTTAGATTTCTAGCATTGAGCAGCATGACCTTCAAGGTCTTGCTAGTATTTGTTTATTTCCCATATTCCATGATATCTTATCCATTAAGATCTGATCTACAATATTCTGAATTTCATTTAATAACCTGTTATTGCTTGTTTTTTCAGGAAGTAATAACACATTTTAACCAGCATGTTACAATAAACATTTCACCTTTACTTTCAAACTGATGTTTGAATATTTATGAAGCTATTTGACCACATGCCCATGTGGTGCATATCAGGAAAACTGTATATACATCATGTGCATATTGTAAAACTCAGATACACATTCTGTGCATATATTGTGCATATCATGAAAATCACATGCATCTGCTGTGCATTTCTTCAAAACTGTGTGATACATTCAAACATAAAATAACTGTATTTCTTATTAATTGAATTTTACCAAAATTTTGTTGTGCTCTAATATATGCATTTGTTGACCAGGTAAGTTCACTGGACACAAAGCTTCTTCTCAGAAACAATCTGAAGGCAATGTCTGGTTACATGACTTACTCAAGGTCAAAGAGCAGACAAATGATAACCAAGGAATCAAACCCTCTACCAAAGGAACTGCAATTCAAAGTCTTAACCATCCATGCCAACTTGTCAAATTTCAGACCTATTGTTGATGCCTTTCCTTCAACAGAAGTCAACAACTGAATCTATTTTAATAAACTAATTAGTACAGTTGTGCAAGTTGAACTTACCATAAAAGTAGACACTCATAAAAGTAGACATTCAAATAATCACTGCTGCAGTTGCCTTAATTATACAGTGGATATA
This sequence comes from Protopterus annectens, assembly GCF_019279795.1. Classification (NCBI taxonomy): domain Eukaryota; kingdom Metazoa; phylum Chordata; order Ceratodontiformes; family Protopteridae; genus Protopterus; species Protopterus annectens. Next base: position 232,393,874 of record NC_056748.1, on the reverse strand, counting down.
AAAAGATTACACACTCCTTTTAAAATGCCAAATTTTTGTGATATAAAAAAATGAGACCACAATAAATTATTTCAAAACTTTAATGTGGCCTATAACCTGTAGAATTCAATTGAAAAACAAATCTGTTAGGGGAAAAATAAAAATAAAAAACATACAATACGTTGGTTGCATACGTGTGCACACCCTTAAACTAATACTTTGTTGAAGCACCTTTTGATTTAATTACAGCATTCATTCTTCTTGGGTAGGAGTATATCAGCATGGAACATCTTGACTTGGCAATATTTGCCCACTCTTCCTTGCAAAAGCGCTCCAAATCGGTCAGATTGCAATGGCATCTCTTCTGCACAGCCCCCTTCAGGTCACCCCACAGATTTTCTATTGGATTTAGGTCTGGCCTCTGGCTGTGCATTCTAAAACTTAAATTTTCTTCTGATGAAGCCATTCTTTTGTTGATTTGGATGTATGCTTTGGGTCATTGTTGTGTTGAAAGGTGAAATTACTCATCTTCAGCTTTCTAGTAGACACCTGAAGGTTTTGGGCTAAAAGTGACTGGTATTTGGTACTGTTCATAATTCTCTCCATCTTGACTAAAGCCCCAGTTCCAGCTGAAGAAAAGCAGCTCCAAAGCATGATACTGCCACCAACATACTTCACCGTAGGGATGGTGTTCTTTTGATGATGCAACGTGTTGTTTTTGCGCCAAACGTACCTTTTGGAATTGTGGCCAAAACGTTCGATCTTGGTCTCATCAGACCATAACACATTTTCCCACATGCTTTCAAGAGACGTGATGTGCTGTTTTGCAAATTTTAGCCTGACCTGGATGTTTTTCTGTGTAAGAAAAGGCTTCCATCTTGCAACCCTACCCCATAGTCCAGACATATGGAGAATACGGGAGATTGTTGTCACATGTAGTACACAACCAGTACTTGCCAGAAATTCCTGCAGCTCCTTCAGTGTTTCTGTAGATCTCCTGGCAGCCTCCCTGGCCAGTTTTCATCTTGTGTTTTCATCACTTTTGGAGGGGCATCCAGTTCTTTGCAATGTCACTGTTGTCCCATATTTTCTCTTTTTTCTTTAAAATTATTTTATTTTAATTTATCATTTTTTGACAAACATTACATGAAAAAAAGAATAGATAACATATATACAATCATAAAAACTTAATAACTTCAAAATATTGTATAACTATATAGACTGGTGTCTATACAGATAAAAATAAGATTGAAACTTGTGTGAAGACTGAAACATAAAATCATGTGTCTTTGTCCATTTTCTCATGTATTTCCAGTATTTTCATCAAAGAATTGTAATATAATGTGGGTCTGTTAGTTCTGTTATTCATTGTTGATATTTCCATATGCCCCACTGTTAAGGCTGTTTTTTTAAATTCCTTGAACATAGGAGAGGTCATACTTTTCCAGTGAATGGTAATGTTTTTATGAGCTACCGCCAGTAATGACCATAACATTTTAAAATCTTTTTTTTTGGAACACAGTCAGGAATGGGAAAGTTGAATAAAAATAATTGATTGGTTTAATTGATATTTATCATTAAAGACAATCTGGAAAAATAGTTACTATTATTCCAATATAGAGTAAGACATTTGCATTCATAGAAAACATGCTGCCAGTCAGCTTTTGTTTTAGTCTGACATCTCCAACATTGATCCTCACTAGCAAACAAACATTATAGCTAATGTATGTGGTACATAAAAGCTTCTATTTAAATATCTCTAGGTGAATAATTACCAGTAATTTGATAATGTTGAATTTTTTTGGGATTTTAAAATAATCTTTTTTTCTTCATCAGCTGGAGGGTGGTTATTTATTGATGTGTAATAATCCCAGTAAGATTTTACTTGATATACTTTTATTTTTTGTTTTTTTACAATTTTGCAAATATTAGATAAGTAACCACCACCTTGATATGGTTGTTTTGTGATTATAATGAAGTATTCAATGAATTTTTGAACAGCATGTCTAACTGATACTTGCATCTGTTCTATTTATAATATATTGTCTTAGATTTTGAAGGAGTAACCATAGATCACTGTTTATATTTACTGATTACTTGTTCATTAGTTAATACTTTTCCTAGTTCTATCAGTTGTTGGAAAAAGCATAATGATTCTTTCTTGAGTATGTTCATTTTATGAATCTGAGATGTATCAAAGACAGTAGGTATAAAAGCTATGAGAAAAATCAAGAAAAACCAAGAATTGATATTTGGAATATGTATTTTTTAAATGTTGTTAATATAAAGTTTATATAGTTTGATTGTCTTATCTTTATTTTTCCATACTAAATAATCTTTTAACATCCAAACAAGGGGTGTTGGCATGATGGATAGACAATTTTGTATATGATTGTGATTAAGTTCTATACAAATCTGTTCATGTATTTGCTTCCATATAGGTAAATAATAGGCATTCACCCATAAAGTTATGTTTTTGATAACAGAAGATACAATATATGTCTCAGTGTCTGGTAGGTTGATTCCACCATCTTCCCAACTTGATAGGTGTTTATTCAAAGCAAGTTGGGGTTTGTTTGGGAACAATAAAAAGCTCAATATTAATTTATTATATCTTTGAATAATATTTTTGGGAGGTGGCAGTGAAAAGTTTTGTATTAGGTAAAATATCTTGGGGAAATTTGATTTAATAAGAAATAATCTGTCTCCCATTGTGAATATGTATTTATTCCAATTAGACATTGTTTCTTCTATTTTATCTATTGTTTTATTATAGTTAAATATAAGAGAGTCAGCCAAATCATCAAGTAGATTAACACCTAAATAAAGAATTTTGTTATCTGTTACTATGTATTTCGAAATTGTTTTATTTATATATTTCTTTTTAGAATTGCAGGGCATGACTTTTGTTTTATTTTCATTGACCTGTAAACCCAAGGTACTGTGGAATGTATTTATAGATCTAAATAAAGCCTGTAATGATTAGTGTCTGATAGGGTTAAAAGTATATCATCAGCAAAGAGCTGAAGTTTAAGGTTTAATATTTTATTAATGTGAATGTTATTTGACTTAATTTGGTTTGCGAAAGGTTCTGTAAGTAATGCGAATAGTAATGGTGATAAAGGACGGCCTTGTTTGGTCCCTTTCTTTATTAATATGGGGCCTGATCTATGTGATCCTAGTTTAACATATGCTATGGAGTTTTAATATAGTGATTATATAAGAGTACTAAATGTTGTAGGCAATTTATATTATTTTAGGACTAGTGAAAATAGTTCCAGTTAACTGAATCAAAGGCTTTGTTAATGTCTAGAGAGATTATATTTAAATCAAGGCCTCTATGTTTGGTGTAATCGATTAATATCAGAATACTTTTAAAGTTGTCTGTAGTATTTTTTCCTTTGATGAAGCCCATCTGATCTTCATGAATTAACGAGGGAATTAATGTTTGTTCCTATCTGCACAGATTGTCATGAACATTTTGTAATCTATGTTTAATAAAGATATTGGTCTATATGACAAGCATTGTTTTCCATTTTTACCTTCTTTTAGTTTTGGAATATCGACGAATATTTCCATGAGAGGGGAATGTTTATATCTTGATTAACTATGGTATATACTTTTAAAAGTAAAGACAAAGCTTGGTTAGGTATTAATTTGTACATTTCTAGTAATATATTGTCTGGGCTAGGTGCTTTATTTGTTTTGAGCTTTATGATTTATGATTTCAATTCCTTCATAGTGATTGGTTTATTTATAATATCTATTTGTTCTTGTGTTAGTCTAGAAAGAATATTATTTTTAAGGTAATTTTGTATGTCTTTGATGGAGAATTATTGGTAATTTAAGGAATTATGAGAAGTGTACTGAAGTCTAAAAGCTTCTAAAATACCATAATCTATAACTTTCTTGCTAGTATTGGGAATACATAGCACTTTTATTTATTTAGATTTGATTATTTTTTGTTCTATTATCTAACTGTCTCTGCTGTGTTGGAGTTGTAGAATAAGAATTTAATTTGATTTTCTCTAGATTAATCATAGTCTTATGATGTAGTATTTCTATATATTTGTTATTGTTTTGTAAAAATTCTTGAGCTAAACCTGTATTACCTTTTTGTATTTCTAGTTTAAGTTTGTCCGCTTTATTTTGCAGTTCTATCATATCTTTATTCCATATTTTTCTTTTATTAATGTACAGATATAGTATTTTTCCATACATGTATGCTTTTAATGAGTCCCAGATATATATTTCAGAGATGTCCTCTGTGTTATTTAGTTCAATAAAAGTGTTTACTTCTTTTTCATAGAATTCTTTGAATTCTGTTAATTTTGTGAGATAAAAAGGTATCCTTGTGATGTGTTTTGCATATATAGGTATAAGTTCTATCTCATAAACTAGTGCATTATGATCAGATAGAGGGCAGTTTATACTTTTAACTTAATTTTTGTTATTAGGTCACTGGATACACATATCCTACCAATTCTAGAGTTAGACCTATATCTATGTGAGTAGAAAGAGAAAATTAAGGAATCTGGGTCAGCAAATTCATTTATACCTTTTATGCAAGCTGTTTCTATAAAATTTAAGAGCGCCTTTGATATGGGGGGCTTCCTTCTTATTGCTTTTGTATTTGTATCTTTGTCATCTATTATACAATTGAAATCCCCTGCCATTATTAGGCTATCTTTAGTTAAATGCATTATGTTTTCAAAGTGGTGATTAACTGTTTCCCTTCCAAGTCCTGAAGTCCAGTATAGATTAACTAATAGCACTTGGGCTTCAGACCAGTTGTTTTACATTAGGAAGGTTGTGGCCTGCACTGTGGTGGCAGGACAGGTAGCTTACATCCTTCTAAGGTGGGAACTGCTAACTGAGGGCTCAGTGTCTGTTATTCTAAAAGTGTATTAGTTCTGGTTAAAGCACTTGGGCTTCAGGCCAGTTATTTTACATTAAGAAGGTTCGTGGTCTGCACTCTTGTGGGAGGAGAGGCTGGACTCTGCCCTTCTGTGCTGGGAATTTCTGGTTAAAGGCTTATAGTGCCTGCATATATGAACAGTTTCTTACTAAAATTGGTACACCTTGTTTGCTGTAGCACAGACTATATCCAGGCCTGCTGAATCTAGCTTTGTATGCTTGTTGTTTGTTTGCTTGTTATTTCCCTGATACGCTAATTCCACCTAAAACGCGGCTTTTTAGTGCTTCTGTGGATCCCTAGTGATATCTGCATTGCTTACTGTACTTATTTCCTTGTTTCACTTGAAAGAATGTTACTGTTTGTCGTTTTTGCATTTAAGTTACCTGGCACTTGCTCACTAAGTCAGCACTAAAAAGTAAAAGCACTACACCCTCACAAACTCCCCTTGAGTACCTTGTTCCCCACTGGCCCTTTTTTTCAATTATAAAGGAATTCCCAATACTATTCTAGCATGTCCAAAGGTCAGTTGTCAATCTCCTCTCTGGTCCAGCTGGTGAATCTGGGAATCTTGAGGCAATGTTACAACTGCCTCATGTACACAGACAACCCTCTCCTCCTCCCAACAAATTCCAACACATGTGAGAGATGCAACCATATAGCCAAACTGGAGGCTAAGCTCTCTGAACTCAGTACTGGCGTAACCAGTCAGGAGGAGAAGGAAACCACACTCACTACAATTCTAGTCTCACACAGACCTACCATGACAGCAAACCAAACACATAAACACACAAATACATACTCGGAGGCTCTAAATAAAAATCTGCCTAAGCAGCAGAGACCTCCAAAGCAGACACCCAAGCAACCACTACCCCAAAACAAAACACGTGCAACACGTAGCTCACAAAGCCAGTGTGCCGAACAGTCACAGCCCTTAAGACTAAACAACATACCTGATACACTTGTAACAGGTGACTCTATCGTCAGGCACACTGACATCCCGCTCACCAGGCTGAACAAGGAGAAGGTCAGGGTGAGCTACCTGTCGGGCGCTAGGATCCGCCACATAACAAAAGCACTCAGGTCACTCCAAGGCAAGTACAAATATGACTCAGTCATTGTCCATGCTGGTGTGAATGACCTGAGACATACCTCCCTGGACTACATGAAAAGAAACATAGAGGAGCTCTCTGAGCATGTAGCCCAGGCCGGTATGACCCTGACCTTGAGTAGCATCTTACCCTCACCAAGAATGATGCCACAATATGAAGACAAGATAATCAATTTCAACAATTGGCTTAAGTACTGGTGTCATTCAAAGGGGATCCAATGCCTGTCAGCCATGGATGACATGCTCGACAAGTCACGATGCTTCGCCAGGGATGGCTTGCACCTGTCACCCCTGGGCTTTCAGATATTACCAAAGGCTCTTGCTACCCCTATAGTGCCTTTTTTAGGCAAGGCTCAAAAGACAAACCCACCTCCATAGGTATCACAAGGGATAAGAAACTAAGAGTAATGCTACTCAACGCCAGAAGTCTAAACCTCAAGATGCATGCACTCAAAACTCTCCTTAGCATGGAGAACATCGATATCTGTGCAGTAACAGAAACCTGGTTCAAGGCTCTCGAGAGCACCTCAGCACTACCAGGTTATACCTCATACCATGCTTTTCGGCCCCAAAACTTGGACCGAACCACAAAAGGAAGAGTATCAATATTCGTCAAAGATACCCACACCTCCAGGTTGGTGGCACAGCACGAAGCATCAGAGACAATCCATGTGCAACTAACAGTGGGTAAAACTGCCTTCCAGTTTATAGCCTGCTACAGACCACCCTCCCAAACCCAGGAACCCCACTCGGCCTTCCTGAGAACACTGGAAAATATGAAGGTCTCTCCAAACACCATTATATTGGGCAACTTCAACTACCCAAACATAGACTGGGAGCATTACTCTGGCTCCAACACCCTAGCCCAAAGGTTCCTAGAATTTATAAACTCAAATGCTATGGAACAACATGTTACCACTCCCACAAGAGGGGAAAACATACTAGACCTGATCATCACCAACATGGGGACTATATGCTCCAGACCAGAAGTGTATCCCTCACTGGTAAGATCAGACCATAAACTAATCTCACTGGATATTCACATCCCGACCCCATCCCCTGCCCAGAAAACCACAGTGAAAAACTTCTCTAAAGCAAATTTCTCACTCCTTAAAACCGAGGTGGAATCCTTCAAAGCCCCAGGCCTGTGGAAAATACAGCCGAGACGCAGAATCCTTTATAAATGCATTCTATGAACACCTTCAGGAATGCATGGATCATGCAATCCCAAATAAAACCAAGACCCAATCCTCCAAAGGCAGACGTCCTGTCTGGTGGACCCCAGCCATAAACAAACTATACAATAGGAGGAAGCTACTACATGACAGAGCAAAATCCCAAAAAGGGAAGGCATCTATGATCAGTATTAGCAAAAAAACTACAGGCACTCATAAAATCGTCTAAGGCCAGCTTCGACAGAAAAATTGCACAGGACACTAAGGATAATCACAAGGCTTTCTTTAGTTATGTTAGGAACCTGGGTGGGAATTCCCAGATATGCTCAGAATTAGTACAAAATGACAAAAAATACACCAAACCCACAGACATTGCCAACATCCTAGCTGACAGGTTCAGCTCAAACTTCTCCCCCCCCCTCCCCACCAAAAGGGCAAATATCTATCCCAGCAGAGTGCTGCCCCCCTAACATCTCAGATGCTCAGGTAAGAGCCGCCCTCTCCAAAGCAAAAAACACAGCATCAATGAGACCAGACGGTGTCCCGGGCTGCGTCCTACATGAACTCCAAGAAGAGCTAAACCCAAACATAAAACTACTATTCAATCTCAGCCTTACTACAGGATATGTACCCAAAGAGTGGCATACAGCAACAGTGGTTCCTCTCCACAAAGGTGGTGCCTCAACGGATCCTGGAAATTATTGCCCCATAAGCCTGACTAGCTTGGTCTGTAAAGCTATGGAAAGGATCATCATGGACCTCATAAATAAAGATATTGGGGACCTACAGACACTGGATCCTACCCAGTTCGGCTTTGTTAAGGGCAGATCCATCTCTTAAACCTGGTCGATTTCTTTGAAACAGTCACCAAGGCCATTGACGAGGGGAACGTGGTCCACACAACCTACCTGGACCTTGCAAAAGCCTTCGATACAATACCCCACTCGGGCATTATAGATAAGCTCACCAGCTTAAATATAAACCCCTATGTCACTAGATGGGTTGCAAACTGGCTCAAGGACAGAACCCACATGGTTAGAATTGCTGGAGCCATGTCAGACTCCAAACCAGTTACAAGTGGCATCCCACAAGGCTCAGTCCTGGGACCTCTCTTGTTCGGTATATATTTCTCGGAGGTACAGACCAACACGGAAGGACTGTGGCTGACCAAGTTCGCAGATGACTGCAAACTGGGTGCCATAATCGACTCTCCAGCCAACACAAGTATACTCCAAAAGGGCCTCATAGAAACAGACAACTGGTGCCAGAGCCATGGCCTCAAGCTAAACGCCAAAAAGTGTATAGTCATCCCCTTTGGCAAAACAAAGTGCCACAAATTACCACATAGGTGGTAATCCATTAAGTACAGAAGACGTAATTAGGGACCTGGGGACCCAAGTTGATAGCAATCTCTCATTTGACAACCACGTGGCCAAAGTGGTTAGAAAAACATTTTATATAGCCCACCTAATCATGAAGGGATTCACATCTAGATCAGGGGTGGTCATCATGCCTCTTTACTCATCCCTCATCAGGCCCATAATTGAGTACAATGCCCCTTTTGGGATGTACCTTACCAGACACCTGCAGCAACTGGAAAGACCCCAAAAGTACCTCACCAAGAGGATCAAAGGGCTCAAACAGATGCCATATGCTCCCTGGTTAAAGAAACCCCAGCTCTACTCAGTGGCATACCACCTGCTCAGAGGTGATCTGTGCCTGACGTATAAAGTCATGTTCAACCCGGAATTAATAGACATGCTGCACCTCAGAAAATCCAAATCCCATCGAGCTACGCGCTTAAGAGACTTGAACCTCAGCACTGAAATAAATAGGACATGCTGGAGGGACAGATTCATAACCCAGAGGTTCCCTTCACTCTGGAATAAAATCCCAGTCCAGGTTAGGCAGAGTCCCTCATTGACTCTCTTCAAGAGGAATCTTGATGAGTGGATGGGAGAGCGTAGGTTTAACCCGGGTATCACTTCTGTGTCACTGTTAGACAGAGGCACAGTATACTAACCTCGAAAAAGGGCATAGCAAAATTAATTTAAAATGGGTGGCGAAAGCCAAACACACTCTGGCTAGGCTTATAAATGCCCTAGGGCAGATAGCCTAGTATGAACCTATGAACCTATGAATGTATATATTCTTATATTTAATTCCATAAATACTAGACAAAACATACCAGAAGTGTCTTTATAAGTGTTGATTAATTTTGGTGATATGGTTACGTTGCAAAGTAATACAGCTACTCCTCTCTTTTTCTTTTTGCATTGACAGCTCACTAATACTGTACAGTTATTGACATTTAAACTATTTATATCCTTATCTAATAAATGTGTCTCTTGAAGAAATACTATTTGTGGCTTGTGTAAATGTATATATTTGAGTAGACTTCTCATTTTATTGCTATTATTCAGACCATTTACATTTATAGACATTATTTTGTGTTTGATTTATATAACAGTGCATGTAAGTAACTTTGATTCTTGATTTTGAATTGGAAAAGTGATTCAAATATTTTCTTTTATATAAATTCTGTATATTTCTGATAGACATCAGATCATTATAGAATAACAAATAAACTTCTAAACCTGAAATTTTAACTGCATAACCCATTTCCTATTACTATAAGGTAATATACATATTTGCTTGATTTGTAAAACTACCCAAGCAAACGTTCTTATTCTGCATAAGATTTCTAGATCAAGCTCTCTTAGCCTCTTAACTTGTGTAACAACATTTACATATTTAGAAAAATAATGTAATCAGCTGGTAATTATAATATTTCAGTTATTTCTAAAACTAATGTTGCTTTATATCTGCTAGACAGCCTATTAATCCAGCTATAACCAATCTTAACTGATATTATTTTGATTTTATAGAATTAACTAGGACTAGAATGATTTTTATATTTACAGTATCTAAAATATGTCTATTGTAACATAACTGTTAAAATAAAAGTCAAGTTAACAATTGTTAAACAGTAGATTGTCATCTTCAGTGTTCTTTTCTCCTCCTATTAATGTTTATCAGTTACTATAGTTTAATTGAATTCATCTGATACTCTTTTATGAGGTTTAAATGTAAGTACTTGTATCAAAATCCAAATTGTTTTATATGTTTTCATATCATAATCTCACTGAACTCAAGCAATCTTTGAGGTATATAAGACTTAAGTGAGTCCTTTAAAGTATTTCTACATTGAATTTATTAGTTATATCTATTATATATAAGCAATTTAGATCTCAGTAGTAATTTTAACCTTTTGTTTAGTAATAACAGTTTGAATGTACATATCAGCTTAGCAGTTTAGTTTCAAATGTTTCATAATATCTGCATTACTGCTTTAAATAAATAATATATTATACATGATTCATTATCTTATTAGGTTTTGTGTGTTTATATGTGTATGCATACATATGTCTGCAAGTGTGTTGGGATTTTACATCCAGTATCTCCAGAGTATTTTATATACCAATGTTGAATTAATTTTTACATATGCCATATTGCAGAAAATGTTATCAAGTACATAGTATTGCAGCTGACATATCACATTCTCCTCATTATATTAATAAAATGTGTTAGAGCTTGTTTCCAAATAAACATTGGTAAGCTAGAGTTCTTATTTACCTTTGTAGTTACTTCAAAAACAATGCAGCAGTTTGTATGACGATATAATACAACACAGTTATACACATTTCTGTCTAACAGAGTATATATGTTTATGCATTTTGGCTTTCCTTTTTCTTCTTCTTTTCTCCTCTCACTTTTTAAACAAACAAAAAAGCTATATGAATGTGAATGACCCATCCAGCATATAACAATATCAGAGATCAATACAACTTGTAATTCTTAGTGACATTCTTATATTGTGTATATTCAAAACAGAGATTACACAGAATTTTCTAAAGTAGGTCCTTAAAACTTATATGTTTTGACGTAATAATTATTACTAGATAACAGTTATCTTCTAAAGGTAACAATTCATGTTAAACAACAATCCTTTAAGTAAGAGTGTGTGTATATATACTATTAGTATGTAAAATATTTATTAAAATACATGTCATAATGTTTGACTGTTCTATACAATTCTTTAATATACACAGAGTTATAGATGAGATGTAGCATTCATGTTAAGAAAAAATACACTCGAACATCTACATTTATGCTAAGTGTACACAACTGTACTATGTCCTTTGTGTTTCACTGTTGCAGTCATCACATTTGGGTAGATTCTCAAAGCTGAGGAAAAGGGTGGAGGCAATCCAGGAAGCTAGGGGCTGACTAGCATGCCCTGTAAGACTGCAGAGGCAAACCCTGCTCTGAATTTGGAGAAGAGAGGCAGGTGGTAATGCTTGGTAAAAGTATGAACAGATGTCCAGGTGGCAGCCTCCAAGATGTCCCTGGTGGGGACTCCTCTGACATAAGCTGCAGAGGTGGAGGATGCTCTGGTGAAGTGTGTCCTGACCCCCTTGGGGGAAGGCTTGCCATGCTGTTTGTAGCAGAAATGGATGCAGTGTGCTATCCATTTGGAAATGGTTTGCTTGGAGATGGCTTTGCCTTCTGCCCATGAAGCAAAGCTAACCAGCAATCGATCAGACTTTCTGAAGGGTTTAGTCCTGTCCAGATAGTATCTGAGCTGTCTGTGCATCTCTAGAGAGTGCAGAATCCTTTCCCCCTTGTTTTGGGGGTTAGGAAAGAAGGTGGGTAAATGGATGGATTGGTTGAGAGCCACAGTGGACACCAGCTTGGGCATGAAGGATGGATTAGTTCTGAGGGATATTCTGTCTACGTGGAAGATGATGAAGGTTCCACAGCCATGAGTGCTTGCAGCTCAGAGACTCTTCTGGCTGAAGTGAAGGCCAGGAGGAAGGCTGTCTTCCAGAAGAGAAATTTTAGCTCTGCAGAAAAAGCTGTTTCGAAAGGGGGCAGGGTGAGCTTTTCCAAGACAAAGTTAAGGTCCCAAGCTGGTGTTGGTGCCCTTCTGGGGGGGGGGGGCTCAAGTTGCTAGCCCCTCTGAGGAACTGTTTAATCAGAGGGTGTGAAATAAAGAGACTGCTCAGTGGGAAAATGAGCAGAAAAAGCAGAAGCATGAACTTTTATAGAGGAGAAAGACATACCACTGTGTAGTAGATCAACTAAGTAATCCAGGATGAGAGGGATGGAGGGCTGTGACATATTGGCCCCCTTAACCTGGATCCAAGTGCAGAACCTTTTCCATTTATCTCCATAAGACTTTCTGGTGCTAGGGCGTCTGGCCTCTCGGATAACATCCAGAACCCGTTTACTGAGGATGGCAGATTGGTGAGGGGTTAGGGTATAAGCCAAGCTGCCAAATTGATTGTCTGCAATTGGGGGTGCATGAATTCCCCTTCCCTCTGGGTTAAGATGTTTGGAATCTGAGGAAGATTCCATGGAGGTAGCAGGGACAGGCTGCACAGCAAGGGGCACCAGTGCTGTCTGGGCCAGTCTGGAGCTATGAGAACGGTCCTTGTTTTTTCCTCCCTTATTCTGAGCAGTATCCTGGGAATGAGAGGTAGGGGAGGAAAGGCATAGACCGAGAGGTTTACCTAGGGGAACGACAGGACATCCACTTTTCAAGCCATGCAGTGATGCTCCCTGGTGCAGAATTTGCTGAGCTGATGGTTGGTGTTGGAGACAAAGAGGTCATCCTCCTGGGTTCCTCATTTCTGAGTTATTAGGAAGAAGGTGTTTCTGTTGTGCTGCCACTTGTGGGGGTCCAAGAGCTTTCTGCTCAATTGGTCTGCCAGGGAATTGAGAGAGCCTGGGAGGTATTGTGCTAACAGGTGTATCTGCATAGAAGAAGCTGTGAACCAAAGGGTCATCGCCAGCCTGCACAGTGGGTAGGAGTGCATCCCTCCCGGCTTGTCGATGTACCACATCACAGTGATGTTGTCTGTTTTGATCAGGAGAACCCCTGGAGAGAGAGAAGGGGTTTGAAAGCTATCAAGGCCTGCTGCACAGCCATCATCTCTTTTTGATTGATGTGCAGGGGGAGTTGCTGGGGCTAGTTCCATTGGCTCTGTATACACCTGCCATCCAGGTGTGCACCCCAAGCACAGTCTGATGTGCTGTGGTGAGAGTCTGGGTGGCTGGGTGTGGGGAGTAGGGCAGTCCATTGTTGTGGAAGCAGACTGTTGCCCACCAAAGAAATTCCTTTCAGGCAAGGAATAATAGGCAAAAGAGTTTCCAGATCTTGAGAGTGTTGACACCAAAGTCTCTTTAGGTGCCCTTGAAGTTTCCTCATATGCAGTCTGGCATATGGAATGAGGAGCATGCAAAAAGCCATGAACCCTAGGGCTTGCAAGATTTTCCTTGCAGAAAGCTGGGGCCTGGTGGCCACTTGAGAGAAGTAAGCTGATAGGAAAATTTGTTTGTCTGGTGTAAGGCATGCAATCTGGGATGCTGTGTCCAGACTTGCTCCCAGGAAGATTATCCTTTTGGTGGGTACCTGTTTGGATTTCTTTTCATTGATTGTGTACCCTAGGAAGGTTAGTAAGTCCTTTACAAAGGCCAGGTCTTTGAGCAACTTTTCCTTGCTGTCTGCCTGAATAAGATAGTCATCTAAGTAGGGGTAAATCTGAATATTTCTTTGTCTGCAAAAGGCAATGGCCAGAGCCAAGCATTTTGTGAAAACTCTGGGAGCAGTAGATAAGCCAAAGGGAAGCACAGAGAACTGAAAGTGTTGAGATCCTGCCCTGAAGCGGAGATATTTTCTGCAGGAATGTGGAAGTAGGACTCTTTTAGCTCCAGGGTGGCTAGCCAGGCATCCTTGGAGAGCATGAGTAGCACCTGCTGGAGGGTGAGCATTTTGAATTTTGGGAACACCAGAAAGGTGTTTAGAATGTGTATGAGAATGGGGTGCTAAGTGCCCTCTTTTCTGGGCACCAGAAAAAGTCTGGAGTAGAATCCTTGGCCTATCTGCTCTGCAGGAACATGTTCTACTACCCCCAAGGAGAGCATGGAATGGATTTGCTTTTGAGCATCTGCCCACTGATTTGGTGGTAGATCTGGGAACCCTTTTGGGGTTGGTCCTTGGTAATGGTGGCCCAGGCTCTTGAGTGAAAGGAGAGTTTTACTCCTAGGGGTATGTAAAGGTGAGCAGAGGTGAGGCTGGGAAGAGGCGAATCACTGTGAGTACTTACCATAAGTGAGTGGCTTAAAACTCCCTGGTTTTGAAGTGGAGGTAGTCTACTGCTTAGATCTCTGCAACCCCTGGGTCTGCTGTCTGGAGGGTCTGTTTCACAGGGCCTAGGCTGGCCCTGTCTACTCGGAGCAGGAAAGGACCAGTGCTTGGAGGGAAAATGCCTGCTGAACATAGGGGGCTGGACCTGTAAGAAATCTTTAACAGTCTGCATAGATTTTGCTTTTTCTTCCATTTTTTTAAGACCTCTTCTGCTTTAGTGTCAAATAAGTTATCGTTGTGCATCTTAATACACTGTTCAGTCTCAGCCTCTCCACAGGATATGTGCCCATAGAATGGCACACAGCAATGGTGGTCCCGCTACACAAGGGTAGGGCCACAGCTGACCCTGGGAACTACCTGACCAGTCTGATCTGTAAGGCTATGGAGCAAATCATTATGGAACTCATAAATGGAGAGATTGGGAACCTCCAGTCGCTGGACCCCACACAGTTTGGCTTTGTCAAGGGCAGATCATGCCTCCTGAACCTGGTGGATTTCTTTGAGACAGTTACTCACACTATAGATAAGGGAAATGAGGTACACACGGCTTACCTTGGCCTTGCTAAAGCATTTGACACCATTCCCCATTCAGGTATTATTGATAAGCTCACCAGCCTGGGCATAAACCCTTACGTCACAAGATAGATCGCAAACTGGCTCTCAGACAGATCCCATAAAGTAAGAGTAGCGGGATCTATGTCCGAATCCAGACTAGGAATGAGTGGTGTGCCTCAGGGCTCTGTTCTGGGGCCCCTCCTGTTTGGCATATACTTCTCAGAAGTACAGGCAAGCACAAAAGGGCTGTGGCTGACTAAGTTTGTGGACGACTGCAAACTGGGTGCTATAATAGAGTCTCCGGCCGACATGGAGATCCTCCAGAAGGGCCTAAATGAGACTGATGCATGGTGTCAAACCCATGGTCTCAAGCTAAATGCAAAAAAATGTGTAGTAATTCCCTTTGGAAAAAACAGAGTACCCACAAACTACAACATAAGAGGTAATCCCCTGAAATCTGAAGAAGAGATAAGGGATCTAGGGACCCAAGTAGATAGTCAGCTTTCCTTTGATAACCATGTTGCCAAAGTGGTTATAAAATCCTTCTATGTGACCCATCTGATCATGAAAGGGTTCGCATCAAGATCTAAGGATGTAATGGTGCCCCTCTACTCTTCCCTCATCAGACCCACTATTGAGTACAATGCACCAATTGGAATGTACCTGGCTAGACATTTCCAGCAGCTGGAGAGACCACAAAGGTACCTAACCAAGAGGATTACTGGCCTCAAACAGATGCCCTATGCAGCACGATTGAAAAAGCTAAGACTGTTCTCTGTTGCATACCACTTTCTCAGAGGCAATCTCTGTCTAACGTACAGAGCCATGAACAACCCAGAATTGTTGAACATGCTCCATCTTAGCAAAACCAAATCTACTCAAGCTACATGCTCTAGGGATATAAACCTCAACACAACAATGAACAGAACATGCTGGAGGGATAGATTTCCTTCGCAGAGACTTCCCTTACTATGGAACAGGGTCCCGATCTACATAAGACAGAGCCCCTCACTATCACTCTTCAAGAGGAACCTTGATGAGTGGATGGGTAACAGAAAGTTCACACCGGGGATCACACCAACAGCACTACTAGATAGGGGCCAAGGGTACTAGCTGCTAGTACAAGGGTCTAGAGAACTACTAAAGGGGCGGTGAATACCGCACAACGTGGCTGGGCTAATATATGCCTTCGGGCAGATAGCCCAGTACGAACCTATGAACCTATAAGGGTGAATCCAACTGTTTTGATTTGACATGGTCTGGCAGGGGTTGTTCCTTAAGCCATGCATGTCTTCTAATGACAGATCCAGTGACTGCTGCCCTGCAAGTAACATCTAGGGCATCAAAACCACAGTTCAAAGTGTGTTTAGTTACTTGACCAGCAGAATGCATTAAGTCCTATAAATATTTAGATTCTGCCCATGCAGGAAAGGAGGAAACATTTTTATTTAAGGAGGTCCGAGGTATGTTGCTGATACTTTAGCATATGGAACTGACAATTTAGTGCCCTGATAGCAAGAGTAGCTGAGGTGTATACATTTTTACCCCATCTGTCCAGTGCTCGGGAATCCCTGTCTGAGGGGTGGGATTCTTATCTGAGGTTGCTTTAATCCCTTTTGGCCCTTGAGTAATGACCTCAGGGTCAGCTGTTGGATTTTAAAAAGATATTTGTGTGAGTCAGGGACTCTGTAGTACCTGTCTGGTTTTCTGGGAGCAGGAGGGATGGCTTCTGGAGTCAAGCTGGAGTCAAGGAAGACATCCACCACATCTAGGACTGGGGGGGAATGGCTAAGGGCCTGTGCTGTGGAAGGTCCAGGAACGCTCTGATTTTTTTTTTAGACTGTGGGTAGTCTTGACTCTCCCATTGGAAATGCTTTCTTAACATATGCAGGGGTTCCCGAAAGGAAAAAACCTCTGGGGGAGAGGCTGAAGGAATGGATTCCTCTATATCAGAATCCTCATATGTGGAGAGGGGCTGCATGTCTTCATAATCAGATGCATAGGATTCATCTGACTCTTGTCCCGACAAAACTACTAGAGACAGATCTCTTTTCCTTTTTGAGGGAGTGGCTTGGCTTCCCCTAATCAGCATGATAAGGTCTTCTGCCATTTTAAGCATTTGAGATTGAGGTAAGGGAGCAGGCGCCTGAGAATGGGTAGTCAGTTTGTTGGGTGTGGTTCGACCCCTGGGCCTAAGGAACTCAGTTGTTTTTGAAAAAATGGTAGCCGTGAAAGAAGGTGTCAGTTTGTGTCGGGATTCAGTGTAGCGAAGGACTTCCTCAGAAGCTGGTGCCTGCACAGCGGCTCTGGACCCATCCAAGGTAGAGACGACCACAGGATCCTTAGATAAAGAAGAGTTCTGCAGCATACCAGACTCCGAAAGGGTCTCAGTAATGGCCTGCGAATTAACTGAAGTGGGCGTCAGGAGCTGTGAAAGCACCTCACTGAGTTCTGGAGGACTGATGACCAGCTTAACGGAAGCGTCATCAGAAGGTTTGGTCCTGTGTGGTCTCTCTCTCTCTCTCTCTTATCTTTACGTTTTTTCAGAAGATCTACTGTCAGATGGCTTACCGAAGCCATATTGGAATTCGGGGACATTAAATGGAAATATCTGGCTACAATAAGGGCCTGACAACAAATAGTTCTAGCATTAAACAAAGCACAAAAGTGACAATGAGGGACATCGTGGTCTGGGATTAGACAAGTGACGCAGTAAGAGTGGAAGTCCCAGTGGGGTATTTGTTTCCACAGATGAGACAATTAACTTTTTCTGACATCGGTTAGTGCAAGAAAAAAGTATCCCCAATGGGGTACTTAGCTTTCGAAGACTTCAATTCGGAAACTAAACTTAGGTAGTGGCCGACCGGCACTCATGTGAACTGCTTCTGGTTTGCGCTCCACAGCAATAAAGACTGATGTAATGGCATTGGATGCCTTCTTTTATACCACTGATTACCTGACATCAGTCCTCAAGCAACAGCAACTGACGCAGAAATACTAAGTCTCTGGTATTCAGGCAGGCTGTGGGCTACCCCGGCAGGGATAACTCAAATGTGATGACTGCAACAGTAAAACATAAAGAACATCAATGTTTCCATTATTGACAGTATAAAGAAAAGTCTGACTGACTTGGATGCTACTATTAGAGTGAAATTGCAACATTGTAGCAATTTATAGCATGAATATGACACTTTTTTAAACAATGTATCCAAGTTTAAGCTGTATTTCGTAAGCAGAAGACAATTTAAAAGGATGTGGCAGGTTATGAGTCTGGCAATGCCTTCCTGTTAGATCAGGAGAAAAGACTTAATAATAACAAGAATACCTATCAGAAAAGATATCACAGAAATAATACTTTTTTTAATGCACAGACGTCTAACATGCATAGTATGCATACTTCTAACACAACAGGTGGTGATCAGACTCTCTCTTTAAATTCAAGAACTACTAAAAGCATAAATGGGGCTGCAGTGTCATGTGACAGAACTCATGCAGAGAGTAATGGAGGCCCAGGAACCTCTTAGCGTACTAATACTCAAGAGTTTAAAGACTTGCCAGGTTTGGTTCTGTACAAGAATTTGATAGAATGACCACTCGTTCAGCTAATAGTAGTTTTTTCAGGTAGAGGAGCTGGAGTTACAACACCAGGATTCAAGGGAGAAGCCGCAATAGGAAGCACTGAGGGAAAACATAACAATAAATAAGTACAAAGACTTTTAGAAATGTTTATAATTTGTCTGATGTTTGTTTGCAAGATGTTCCTTATAAAATTTTAAACTTAGGCTTGAACTTTGTTCCTAGTCAACGTGCTGATGAAACCAGAACTATTTTTGAATTTAAAAGGTATGTTAGGAAGCTGAATTCAAGTTTTATTTTGAATGGCATCAGTTCTAAGATTAAGTTCTGTAAAACTTCCAGTTATAACCCGATTCTACATCACACTATCAAGGTATTTGAAAGAAGTTGTGAAGAAAAAAATAAGGCGATGTTGTAAGAATACATCTAAAAATATGTTTTTTAATTTAAGTCAGAGTGAAATTAGAGCACTAAATGATTTAAAGAGTTTCAAACATTTTAGATATATAAAGGCAGACAAGGGGGGATTGTCAATGACACGAGAGTTATGATAATGCAATTGAACAAATACTCAGTAATGAATTAGAATACACAGAGGTTAGAAAATGTGATGTGTTGAAAAGTCATAGGAATGTATATGACAACTTATAGGAGTTATTAATGAATGCTGATATTAATCTGGAATTGTTCAATTTTTTGCATACTTATTCTTCTTTCGGCTTTTTCCCGGTTAGGGGTAGCCACAGCAGATCACCTGTCCGCTCATGACTGGCAGTGGAGTTTTACAGTGTCGAGTTGCCAGCCCGGCGCCCAACCTTCCACAGAAGGCACACACACGCACACACTCACACCTAGGGCCAATTTAGAGTGTCCAATCCACCTACAGCATGTCTTTGAGATGTGGGAGGAAACCGGAGCACCCGGAGGAAACCCACGTGACCACACAGAGGACATGCAGACTCCGCACAGTAGGCAATTGAACCGGAGAACCTCTTGCTGTGAGGAAGCAATGCTAACCGCTGCACCACCGTGGCCGCCCTAAGAACCAAAAATAGGTGCAGTGTTTGGTATCCCTAAATTACATAAAAACTTTCAGAATCCCCCTTTTAGATTGATAGTTTCTGCGCCTAGATGTAGTACAGAAAATATTTCTCTGTTTCTCAATTGTTTTTAACCCATTGGTTAAGAAACTGGAATTGCATATTAGTGACTCATGGGATTTCCTTAACCAAATAAGAGAATTTTATGTGAGGACAGAAATTTCTGACAATACTCCTCCTTTTACCATGATTACAGTGGATATTTCTTCCTTTATACGTAGATTCCTGTAAAAGAAGGGTTAGAATTTTTAAGTCATTTTTTACAAAAATATGGGCACTACGACACACATCAAGTATATCTATACAGAACTTTAATGGATATTGTGTTAGTGAATAATTATTTTATTTTTAACACTAACTTTTACAAACAAAAGAAGGGGGTAGCAATGGGGGTGACAGTAGACCCTCCTTTGCTAACTTAGTTTTAGGATGGTGGGAGAAAGAACTGCTACCACACATTTCTATGTATGACACGATTTTGACGTACTGCCGTTTTGTCGTTGATTTATTTTTTATTGTTTTAGAAGTTGATTTTGATTTGAGTAATGTTATGCTAGAATTAAATAATAGTAGTTTTTTAGAATTTACAACTTGAAACTTTGGTCTTCGTGTGAATTTTTTGGACATAGATTTAGAGTGGGATGGTGCCAAATTTATTTCTAGAATTCATAGAAAAGAAACTTTTAGCAATAGCTATGTCCACTTTAAAAGTGGGCATCCTATGTACATTAAAAGGAACATTCCATGTGGCCAATACATTAGAGCCTCCAGGATGGTCACTAATGGCCAAGGCTTTTTGAATGAAATAGAACTTATCAAGAAGTTTTTCTTGGAAAGAGGTTATAGCTTGGACTTACGTAACAATACAGCAGATGAAATTATTAGTGTTAGAACCAACACATATACACAGATATCCTTCAGAAGGGTCTCACAGAAACGGATAACTGGTGCCAGAGCCATGGCCTAAAGTTAAATGCCAAAAAATGCATAGTCATACCCTTCGGGAAAAACAAGGTTACCCCTAGCTACCAAATAGGTGGCAATCCACTGAGTACAGAAGAAGTTATCAGGGACCTGGGGACCCAGGTTGATAGTAGTCTGTCATTCGACACCCATGTAGCTAAAGTAGTTAGGAAGACCTTCTACATTGCCCACCTTATCATGAAGGGATTCTCATCTAGAACAAGGGAGGTCATAGTCTCCCTATACTCATCACTCATCAGACCAATGATTGAGTACAATGCCCCATTCGGAATGTATCTGACCCGACACTTGCAGCAGCTGGAGAGGCCACAAAAGTTCCTCACCAAAAGGATAAAGGGTCTCAAACATCTGTCCTATGCTGCCCGACTGAAAGAACTCCAGCTCTATTCAGTCGCCATCGCTTGCTCAGAGGTGACCTTTGCCTAACATACAAGGCCATGTCAAACCCAGATTTGATGAATATGCTTCACCTCAAAAATCTAGATCCGTCAGAGCCACAAGGGCGGAGACTTAAACCTCGACACGCTATTAATAGGACGTGCTGGAGGGATAGATTCATCACCCAAAGACTCCCTATGCTGTGGAATAAAATCCCGGTATATGTGAGGCAGAGCACCTCGCTGGCCTTGTTCAAGAGAAATCTTGACCAATGGATGGGAGATCGCAGATATACCCCAGGGATTACCTCAGTGTCACTGCTCAACAGAGGCACAGCAAAATAATGGGTATAGTTCCCCATACTAAAGGGGTGGCGTAAGCCACAAAACTATGGGCTAGGCTTGTAAATGCCCTCGGGCAGATAGCCTAGTATGAACCTATGAACCTATGAACATTTCCACCCATTATTATACATGGTTTCACTAGTAAACAGATAACCAATGAAGCAAGAGATGAATCTTTCAACTCCCATTTTGCTTCAAGGTTTTGATGGACATGATGGTGGATTCCATGACCATTAAAAATATTGTCTAAAACAACTGGAAAATTTTGCTAGGACATGAGGACCTGGCAAAAGTAGTGGGGGATAGACCTCAGTTTGTAGAAAAGAAAAATGTAAACATTAAACAACTGTTAGAATTTTCAGGGACAAAAATTATAACACCTTGTACTAATAAGGTCTTTGGTACTTATAAATGTTTGAAATGTAGGATGTGTAGGTTTACTTCTGAGGGTCCCTTCATAGACTTATCACACTGTAACATAACTCATAACTATAAAAGTGCCAGGTAGATTTGATTGTTTCTCTACTGGGGTTGTTTATGTTACTTTATGTATATCATACCAGCATTTTAAGTTGGCATGACCACCAGAAGTCTGGATACTAGAATTAGGGAACATGTATATGCTCTTACGACAAATGATGAGAATAATGCGTTGTACAAGCAATCTGTAAAATGTTCCAGTTTTAAGAAATTCATTTTTTCTGTTTTGGATGTGGTACATATGGACTTAAGAGGAGGAGATTTTTAAGAAGGAAGTTGAGTGGCAGATTTGGCTGGCTGCTCACCTTCCTCCTGATTTAAATGAAGCTGTAAACATCAAGTGTTTTAGTATAGAAAAGCTGTCATTTACTCTGTTTGATGCATAAAGGGTTAACATCAGTGTTTTTCTATTGGTTAACTGTTTAACAAATTTGGTTTAAATATGGCTGCATTATTATGTGGTTGCTTGTTTCTGATGAAGTGTTTGGACGAATAGCGGATTAATAAATTTGGTTTACACTAAATAATCGTGTCGAGCACCTGTTTCCACCAGTGTACTTTACTGTTTGGTTGCTTCTCTCTAGTCTCTGGTTGTTTTGGTTTTTCGTTGTTGAAAGCAAGGTAGCAACTCATGCAAAGATTGTAAAACCAGAGAACAACTAGCCCTGAATGGGTGCTGGTTATGTTATTGTCACCAACTAGAAAATCTTTTCCATATACCAATATAAGACTTTTTAGTAATAGTTTTTTTTACCTCCATTAGTACCTGATGCACATCAGCATTAATCAGGAGCCTAAATGGAATTAAGGCTCTATCATCCTGGCAGTCAATGAAAATTATTGATGATGGAGTGTATCAAATACCTCTGTTTTGTGTGAGTAGATCCAGTCTGTGAGGCAGCTTGTGGTAATTACCCATGGCCATTTCTGAAAAACAGAAGAAACACAGTTGCTCAGGCCAGGAGGGAGTCACCACAATGATCTTGGGGGACTCCTTTCTCAACTTTAGAAGTACCCTGAATATTGGTGGAAAGGGTGGAAAAGCATATAGGAAAATTCCTGTCCTAAGAAAATGCATATGTCTTCCAGGCCTCCTTACGTAGAGTTCTGGAACAGCATATTGTCAGTTGACTGTTCAAAGAAAAAGCAAAAGGTTTACTTGAGGAACTCCCCACAGATGGATCAAATGTTGGAAGACTCCCTGATCTAATTTCCATTCATGAAGGTCTGCCCAGGTCTTGCTCAGGGTGTCTGCAACACAGTTTTGCTCTGACGAAATGCAGAATGCCTGCAGAGAAAGACTGTTCTGTGAAGCTGCATCCCAAGCTAACATGGCTAGTCTACAAAGGGGGTATGACCTGTTTCTCCCTTATTTGTTGATCCACCACCTCACTGAGATATTGTCGGAAATCTCTTGAAGAGGTCCTGGGGGCCAAAGATGGATCAGAGATTTGAGTGTTTTGATCAGGGCAAGCATCTCCTAGATATTTAAGTGCTTGCATCTGTCCTTGGTGTCCCATACCCCTTGCACTTTTATCCCTCCTGAAAATGCTCCACAAGCAAAGTCTGAAGTGCTTGTGGTGACTGACTGCTTTGCAGCAGGAAACAAGAAAGTGAGATCTGGATTTAAGGATATCTGTTGTCTCTATCAAAAGTTTTCTCCTCTGACAAAACCCAGCACTGGGATTTCAAAAGCTAAAGGGTGTTGATTCTGGGACCAAAGAGATTTCAGATATCACTGTAGCTTTCTCATATGGAGTCTTACCAGGGGTATAATAAGGAGCATAGATGCCAGGAGACCCAAAATCCTGACATATTCCCTCACAGTGAATGAAATCTGAGTGGAAAACCTCAGACACAGATCTAAATAAAGAACTATTTTTTCCTGTGGAAGAAAAGCTCTTAGAGCTCTTAAGAGGTGTGTAGTTGACATCCCAGGAACACAATCCTGTGTGATGGAGTCAAGAAACACATCTGTATGTTCTCTTTAGAATCCAGCTTGTGTAAGAAATCTTGCACCCAAGAGAGAGATTCCTGACAATTTAAAAAAAGACAGCAAAGATGAGCAATTCATCTAAATATGGAAAAAATGGATACCTTGTAGCCTGCAATGAGCTATAACTGGAGCTATACAGTTTGTGAACACTCTTGGTGCACTGGATAGTCCAAAAGGTAAGCTAGAGAGCTGACATGATACAGACACACAAAACGTTAATAAACATCCGAAGTCTGAATGAACAGGGATGTGATGATAAGCATCTTAAGTCTAATGTTAACAGGAAACTTAAAGAGGAAGAAGAGGTAACAGGTTGTAAAGTGACATCAGTTTGAATTAGGGCACTATCATAAACAAGTTTAGGAAAGAAAGATCTGGAACTGGTCTCTAAGCATTTTCTTTTTTGGCATTAGAAACAAGCTTGGATAACATCCTCCCCCTCCTGGGAAGGAGGACCTGGTTCTAGCACTCCTTACAACAGCATATGATGAACAACATGAGGAATTTTATTTATTCTTTTGCTGACTGGGTTAATCCCACTAGACTAGCAGCCTCTTTTCAGGGGAGACCTAAGGTGGTACTTATACTATTAAAGGCAAATAAAACAAAAGAGACCAATTGGGAGGATGAGGAATGACCCCCTGGGAAGGAGGAAATTCCTTCCACTGTCGTCTGTGTCCTTGACGAATGATATTCATAACCCATTTGTCTGAAGTAATCTGTTGCCAAAGAGAAAAATGAAGATGAAGACTTTCTAGAAAAGAGGTTGCCTGGTGGGAGTGTCAACAAGCTCTCCTGAATAGTCATTCAGACATGCTGGACTGTCCTTGGTTTTGAGAGGTTAGAGACTTCTTTTTGGAACTCCCTTGCCATTTCTTCTTAAACATCTTTTTACCTGAATTCTGTTGAGACTGATCATTCTGTGCTCTGTCAAAACTGGCAGAGAAGAAAGAAAATCCCTTGGACAATTTGGAAAAGGAGAGAGATTTCATGGATCAGCTTGCCTCTTTCATTGCACCTTTTGATCACATCTGCAGCAGAGGGGTCAAACACTAAATCTCTATCTAAGAGAGAATTTAAAATATCATTTTTAACAGCATCTGAAAGATTCTGAGAATGCAGCCATACAAACCTGCTTAAAACAGTGCCAATGCCCATAGCCCAGGAAGAACTATCAGCAGAGTCACAAACACAGCGAATAATAACTAGTGACTTGTGCAACAGAAGAAACTAAGTTATTTAAAGCAGATTTTTTTTCTTGCAAGAGAAAACTGCAGATAAAACATTCCTTATACTTTCACAATTTCTCAGAATAAATTTTAACATATGAGTCTGACAATTCAAAGATTTGAAAACCAAAATTGCAGAAGTATATAGTTTTTCCCATACCTGTTAATAATTTCTAATCCTTATTAGAAAGAGTTGGATTAGAATTAACTAAGTAGTTAGCAGCAGTGGAGTCGGTTATAGCTGCTGGGTCATGTTTGAGAATAGTGTATAAAAATTTTATTTTATACATCCTATACGCCTTTTTAGAGGCATCTGGCTGACTGACAGGAACACTGTAGGCAGTAACACACACGTCCTCTAAAGCTAAAAGAGCAGGAGGAATAGGTATAGGTTCTGGAAAATCCTTCTGTAACAACTCATAGTATTTTCTGAGGGGACTAGAAATGTCAATGTTCTCCCACTGAAAATACTGGCACATTCTAGCAATAGTCTCACAGAAAGAGAACCCCCCCTCCCTCCCCAACAGGCAGAATCAGAAACTAAGGTCACATCTAAGTTTGAATCAAAAATCTGAGGAAAAACCCTGAATCTGTCCCTGCATCTTCCTGTTCAGATTCAGCATCTTGCATCTCTTTCAAGCTGAATAAATTAAACTATGACCCAGGTCCAGTAAAATACTCATATCTAAAGAAATTTGAGGAGAAGTAGATAAGGTGCTTGATTTTCTGTTTCTTTTTGACCAGAAAAATGAGGCCATCCATATAGCTAATGCCAACAGCTGCATCCCTAGGGATGGACACAGAACTCTGACACATGAGGGAAACTTACCTTGTTCCCTCTCCCAGGACCGACAACAGTGGCTCTTCCTTGCCCACTGATGGGACTCCAACAGCTGCAAAGGCGTCACAAATCCCTGGTCCATAGTAGTTGTAGGGGCATCCTGAGATGATCAAGGTTAAAAGATGAGTGGTCTCAGGTACAACAAATGGCCACAGCAGACACCACCTGCAGCTGACGCAAATAACTAGCCTGCTGTAGTGGCAAAGGCTGTTTGCTTAACTTTTTTATTTTGTGGCTGGAAGAAGGACAGACCATAGGATTGATAGTCTGTTATATGGTCAAGCAAAAAACGTTGACTGTTTCCCCAGGGAAGGCAAGCAGCAAATGATGGTAAAACGTCCAATCCATAAAAGTTACTTTTTTGACAAGAAATGCAGTAAAAAAGCACTTTTAAAAAATATGCCTGCCCCACCAAAGAAATAGAAACAGAATTTCTCCCAAAATAATTTGTTTTCAGTAGGTTAACACTATTTTTAAACTTAGAGAAAATATGACAGCACAATTTAAAAGTATGTTACAGTCTCAAGACAGTACATTAAACACACAACACTCCTGGATTTAAAATAACTTTACTGAAGAGGAAGGTAATAAAACACCCAGAAGTATAAGAAAATTGACATTTTTTCTCTAAAGGGAACTTATTTGCCTAGCAAAGGAAAATACTAGTTGCCCGTCAATCCTTAAAAGCCTCAGAGAAGCATTTTCTTCAGTGACATGAAAGCTCTGAAGGGATGTGTGCCCAAACATGTTTTAGTCAGCTCTGCTCAACCTGCATGACAGTTTGGTACATGGAAGCTTTGGAAGCTGGCCGTCAGGATATAACCCATACAGCCAAGGCCACTGCAGCAGTGATCAATATAATGAATATCTACAACCAATAAATGTGTTTCATACTTCCTAACTAACCCCCTGATGCATAGCCAGCAAAATATGCTTTATGCTGGCTGATGCATCAAATTTAATTCTGCAAGTAGTCCTGCTACTTTGTCTCATGATTTTCAATGTATTCCTCATTATTTTCCTAACCTTTTGCAACTAGGTTACTCTTTCTCTCTTTGTCCCTAATTAATATATCAATTAATTATTTTTATTTTACTTACATGTTCCTCAATAGGATTTGAGAATTAGTAATAACACATCACTAAAATCATGCAAGAAAAAAATATCCATTGAACATGTGGGAGAAACAGACAAATGTAGGTTTTGTAAAACAGTGTTGCATCGGGGATTATGCAAACATTATAATATTGCAGTAGCTGAAAAACACTGGAAACAAGAGCCACAAAGGATTATAGACAATGATGAAGTTTAGATCACATGGGATCACCCATTACCAAAAGTTGAAAAAATAGATGCGAGAAAACCAGATATAGTAGTCCATGAAAAGAAGACAAAAGTATCATTGATCATTGAAATTGCTACACCCAGTGACTACAGCGTCTTACATACAGAGACACAAAGTCATAAAATACCAGAATTTGCAGGCAGAAACAAGGACAGCATGGAAGAAGTATACCCAGACAGTTTCAATTGTAGTAGGAGCAAAGGGTCTCATAAAAAGAATTTATAATTGTACTTAGATATGTTACCGATACATGTGACTCCATGTAAATTGCATAAGGAGTCAATACTGGTCAAACTGAAGGTGCTGCAAAGAACACTTCTGGCTAACGTCAAAGATTGAAACAATTAAATTTCATGAACTTTAATTATATTTTCACTTAGGAATGCGCTCCATTCTCATCATGGTATTAGAAACACAAAAGATTAGCCCCAGGATTCAATAAAATCCATGTAGGCTCCGTGTAGAGCCTACACAGAATATATCCATGTATATGGCCAGAGTTCCTCATGGGCAGCATGCCATACATATTAATTATGGTGCACTGCCAAGGAAGATGACAGTAACACAGACATTGAATACAGGCAATCAGCAGTGTTGAGGCTGTCCCGTACTTGTGGACTGTCCTGAAAATGTCTGGACAGGCAGTAAGCACAGGACAGTATTGTATTCTTTTTTAATTTTATGTGTTTGCTCAGGTGTGGCATGATGCTTAGTGATGCCAAGCTGCGCTTATACATATACAGAGACATCTGCTATATATCTAAAAATAGAAAATGGATGTAATCCAGTGTAATTTTTTTTGTCTCTCTCTCTCTCTCTCTCTCTCTGTTTGCATGGTGTGGCATGGTGCTAAGCGATGCCACATTCTGCTTATACATATACACATGACATCTGCTATATAGCTAAAAATAAAAACCTGATGTAATCAATTGTGTATATTTTTTGTCTGTCCCTGTTTGTACAGAGATCTGAGGGTGCTTAGCAACACCCTCAGACATCTAAAAATACAAACCAGATGTACTTAATTGTTGAAGTTGTGCTGTGCTTAGCAATGCACAGACCTGTTCAGCTTCCCTGCTCAATGCTGAGAGGCATCTTAGTAGTATAGCTGAAGATATACTGCTTTCCTGTACTAAGTAGCTAGATAGGTTGAGTCATGACATATAGTGTAGTAGGTCCCGGGTTTGAGTCCTGACCAGTTATATGTTTTACATTTATTGTTGTGAAAATGTGTCAGTTGACTGAAACATCAGTTTAATTTAAAATTAAAAAAAAATGTTACATTTAGAAAAACTGCACAATGCTAAGCACCGCTTAAACATAATCAATGGTCTACAATGTTTGCAGGTTGCTAAGCTACACTTAAGCAAGGTTTGTATGAGTTTGCACGATGCTCAGATTCGCTGAAATGGTTTGTGTGAGTTTGCATGAAGCTAAGCAATGCGGTGCTTTTTTGAAAGTTACAGTATGATGTGTAAGGGCAGGAATGCAGCCTATATAAAGGCCAAATAGGTGGGAATTTCACACCATTCAGTCTTCACTTGGCTGTTGATATGCCTGGTGGTGCTGGAGAGGGAGTGCACTTTTGGGTGCAGAGGTGGGGTGTGCAGGAGTCCAAAGTGTTTGTTGGACTCCTGGTGAAAAACAATGAACCCCAGCTGCTGCAGGGCAGTTACCAGGGCTCAGAGTGCAAGTCTGAGGCTTAGGAATGGTTGGCTAGGGAACTTACCAGTGCTACTGGTATCCCCCGCACTGGTGAGCAGTGTTGTCACCCTATGATGACATGAAGCAGAGGAAGAGGGGACACCTGGGTCCAAAAATCTCAGGCTGGGCAGACCCCACAGATATGCAAGTATGCTTGCCAGTACTTTACAAGTATACAAGTGGAATCCATGCAAAACTGGTATGCATAACGGTTTGATTCTCTTTCAACAGCTCGCAAGGTCCAGTCTCATGCAGGACGCCTGGCCAGGATGAGGCAAGAGTGTGGTAAGTAGGGAAACATCAAAGTAACAACGTAATGCATAACTTAATCTTATAATTAGTTACAGAGCTTGCAGTCTTAACAGTCAGGTATGACATAGCTAGGACATGTAATATGTTTAGTAATGTGTCACTGCCTACCTGAAATGGTAGAGCAAGTTAAATCAGGTAAACATGCAGTACTGTGTTGTATAGCTTCCAAACATCAGTTAATGTTGTGGTCTACCAATATTAAGAGTCAGTGTTCTGGTCTGCCCATAGTCTGAAATGTGCTGTAGGTTTCACTCAGTTAATGGACAAGTTATGTGGGTTATCTATTAGAAAGCTTTCACAGCTATCCATGGTCTACATACCAGACTTGCAGCAACATTAATCAATAAAATCTAAATACAATTTAAAGGGTGATGGTGCTTTGATATGTAATGTTTTCAAATAAAAGTGTTCACTATTCCTGTATTCACTGTATGTATGTTCTAATCTGACACTAGTCAACTGTGAAATGTAAATGAATAAAGAATGCAGCCAAAACTGTCTGAAATAAATGTACTCCATTACCCAGACTAAGGTTCAAGCCTGTGTTCTGCTCATTTTGTCTGAAATAATGCTGTATATTCCATCCAGGCAATGAACACAGTTATATGGGTAAGGTAACAGAAGTCCTGGACTGCTATCTAAGTGTCTAAATGCCAAATTTAAAGGAACATTATCAATAAAGTTTAAAACAGGATTGTACTTTGATAACTAATCTTGTCAAATAAGTTTTCATTATTCCTGTATTCACTGCATTTGTGTTCCATTCAGACACCAGTCAGTTAACTGTTACATATTAACTATGATATAATGCATCATCACATTTCAGATATCCATGTATTGCAGTACCCAGAATAAGTGTCAAGCCCCAGTTCAGATAATTTCCCCAAGATATGCTGTACATAGCACTCAGTAAATTAACAGGTTATATGGTTAGGTCAACAGGTGACCTACACAGCCATACATGTGTGCAACTGCCAGATTTCATGTGACATTAATTATTAGAGTATAAAAGAAGATGGTACGTTGATTACTATATTCAACTAAAGTGCTCATTATTCATGTGGTATTTGGTTTCCAATGTGATACCACACACAGCCATCCATGTGTGTAAATGTAGGGTTTCACACAAAATGTTGCAATAAAAGTCATAAAAAAAGAGTGTTTTGAGAATTCATGATATTGAAATAAAATGCACAATTCCTGCAGTCGCTGCTTGTGGGTTCTAATCCCATGGCAGCCAGCTGACAAATAACTAGCTGTCTAGTGTACTTAGTGAACATGAACATACCTCTCAACTGTCACACTTTTGAAAAATGTAATGACTAGTGCCCCATATGACTGGCCGTTGATCATTAGATACATGACATTACTTGAAATGCAATTTATTGGCAATTCTATTTACAGAACACCTTGGTAGTAATGTATGAGCACACTATGTAAAACAGTTTCCTGTAGTTGTGGCCTGTGCACCAGCATTTGTTAGTGCTTGGCCCATACTGTCCCATGCTAACAGGTTGAGAGGTATGTACATGCAAAATCGTCTATACAAGAATTGCAGTCACTGTACTCACAACTGAAATTGCACATCTGTAGAAGTATGTATTAGTAGTCTGTGTACTAATATTACCTGCAAAATTACTAATGGCATGTTTTTCAATCTCTCACCACCCCTTATTTTCTTTAATTTATTAATGTCATTTATTATTATGATTTGATATCAATATATTATTTGTAACTAACTGTTATGTTGGCCTTATGTATTATTTCATACTGGGTTACTGTTAACACAGTTTCCTTATTGTTATATTTATTTTTGTGTTCCTCATAATATTCCTTTATATGTCATTTGATTAATCAATATTATCTTCCATTATAATATTAACATTTGTTTGGTTATTTCTTTTAACTTATGTTTATAATAAATTTACTACAGAGTGACAAGGTAGGCTGGCTCCTGGTGATCCACCTACCTTGGCTCCTTCGCCTGTGGCACCGGGGCCCAGCATGTCTGGGCTGCAGTCTGGTGGTGGCCCTTCTGCACTACCTATGGCTTCAGATACTTCAGCCTTACAGGCTGGGGCTGGGCCCCCTCTGGGTTCAGAGGTGGAGTGGGTGATTTTGTCATTCATGAGGAGCTGCCAGGTATGGTGAGTGGGTTGCTGTGCAGAACTGTCAGTGCAAGCCTACGCCAGATGGAGAGTATGCTGTCTATTCTGGTGAGGCAGCCTTGCCCTGGAATCTAGCGTCCACCACTGTTACTGCAGGGGCAGTGAAGGAGCAGTGCTGACAGTCCCATGGGTAAGGACTTGAGTCACACTGCTGCCATGTGTGATGCTCATGTGACTGAGATTGCACAACACCCTCCCCATCCAAGGTGTTCAACCCCTTGTGCCACACACTAATCCTGTCTGCTATCTTGTCTTTCTGCAAAAGCTTTCTCACATACCCAACTTACCTCCTCCACACATAGCTATGTCCCTTCCCCAACATTCCACTCTATCTCCTTTAAAAAAAAAATGGGCACCTGTCTCCCAAAAAAAAAAAGAAAAAAAAATTGTCCCATACATAGCTCTCCATTTCACACATGTCCAGTGGACACATGTAATTTCGTCCAGTTGGCTTGACAACACACTTATGTTGTCATCACCCCTCTCTCTGGGGGGTGACACTCTGAAAGTGCACACCTGTTTAAGAAATGGATACATATGCTTCTATCCTACACCCGTCCTGCACATCCCTACCTTCCTTTCATAGGTTCATAGGTAGGTAGTAGGCTATCTGCCCAAGGGCATTTATAAGCCTAGCCAGAGTGTGTCGGCTTTCACCGCCCCATTGATTAACTAACTGATCCTCTGTCAAGCAGAGCCAATGAAGTGATCCCAGGCGTGTATTTTCTGTTACCCATCCACTCGTCAAGGTTTCTCTTGAAGAGTGTTAGTGAGAAGCTCTGCCTGATGTAATTTGGAATTTTGTTCCAAAGCATGGGGAGTCTCTATGACAGGAATCTATCCCTCCAACATGTTCTATTTATTGTTGTGGTGAGGTTTAGCTCACTAGAGCGCGTGGCTCGCAGTGACTTGGATTACTTTAGGTGGAGCATGTCCATCAACTCTGAGTTGGACATGGCTTTGTAAGTCAGGCAGAGATCACCTCTGAGTAAGCCATATGCCACTGAGTACAGCCTGAGTTTTTTCAGTCGGGCTGCATAGGACATATGTTTGAGGCCAGTAATCCTCTTGGTGAGGTACTTTTGTGGTCTTTCCAGCTGTTGGAAGTGTCTTGTGAGGTACATCCTAAATGGGGCATTGTACTCTATGATGGGTCTAATGAGTGACGAGTAGAGGGGCACTATAACCCCTTTAATTCTAGATGCAAACTCTTTAGTAATTAGATGGGCCACACAGAAGGATTTCCTAACTACTTTCGCAATATGATTGTCAAAGGAGAGATTACTATCTACCTGGGTCCCCAGATCTCTTATTACCTCTTCTGTATTAAGGGGCTGCCACCTAAGTGGTAATTTGTGGTAATTTTCACTATGTTTTCCCCCCTGCTTGCACCCCATTTCACCACCATCCTATCTCCCCATTTTTCTTTTGTTTAAAGATTTTTTGTGTGACACAGCAAGGTCCACCACGTCGCTTAGCTATGCTAAATAGCACTATATTGATATATGCTTTTGAAAAAAAATATTAATCACATTCAAAATCTACACCTGCAACCTATTTCGAACACAGGACCATTGCACCTGCAGAACAGTGGATCAACCTGCCAAGCCACACAGCTGCTAATTAACACAAGTGTTTTAATTAAAACAGAATAATACTGAAGCTCCTGTCATTAAGCATGCTGAAGCGATGCTGTGCATTGCTCTGCACCATGCAAATTAGCTAAGAGATTAATAGAAAATAGTACTGTACTTGCCACTCTAGTACAGAAATACATCATTATAATGCCACACACATAAGCTTAAGTGAAGTATCTAATAGTAGGTA
The DNA here is from genome assembly GCF_019279795.1 of Protopterus annectens. Lineage (NCBI taxonomy): Eukaryota > Metazoa > Chordata > Ceratodontiformes > Protopteridae > Protopterus > Protopterus annectens. Next base: position 232,360,642 of record NC_056748.1, on the reverse strand, counting down.
ACCCTGCAATTATATGTACAACATGTAAGAATTCATTTGCTAAAACATTAATGGAAAATAAGTTAACTGGGACTCTGCTATACAAATACAGTACTCTAAAGCCATACACATACTAATAGATGCAAGTGTATTATTTCACAGCAGTTAACTGTGTAATGATAACTACAACATGTAGAAATACACCTGCTATAACAGTGACTCTGTAGCTCAGTCTGTAAAATGCATTGAGAACATTACTTTTTGGTACACATGGTCCTAGGTTCAATTACAGCTGAGTCTAGCAATGAAAATACATGTATGTGGACATCAACATTATAAACTGTGATGTGTATGTCTCTTCACCTATTTATCCACCCAAATCAGTACAGCTGGAATGTCTGCATCTAAATAATAGAGGTCACAGGCCTACAGATAGGACCACTGTTAACTAGCCCTAGTACAACACTGGGAAGTGCAGAGAATGTCAGGACATACATTAGCCTGAATTCCAAGAGGATGTGTGTACTGAAATTGTGGCTCAGTAATATCACACTGCAGCCCACAATGATTTGCTGGTGGTATCGCACACAACCACAGCTGCACAAGTAACATACATATATGGAGGTTGAGCTAGACACAAGGGTTGCCAGCACACACTGAACAGGGGACTACCATGACATAACACATGACTTGTTAGTTGTCCAATTGCATAACAGCATGGTTAATGCATCCCCCTACTTTTTTTCTAGGACATACCAAGCATTTTGCCTTGTACTGTGTTACTGATACCACTGGCTGACATACTTACCTGAAACACATACCTTAATTCTCAGTGGGATGCGTACCCTCAGTCTGGCTCTGCCTGTACAATTTTATTTATTTATTTATTTTATTTTATATTTGTTGACCAGGAAAGTCTGACTGGGTATATGCCCATTTTCAGCAGAGGCCCGGGGAGAAAAGCTCCATATATTCAGACATATGAGATTTACATAATATAAGAGTACAATCTAGCATATCAGATGAAAAAAGAAACAGTATAATTATAGTAAAGATACAGTTCAACAGGATAAATGACCTATATGTCAGAGTACAATATCACAAAGAAGGCTCCATATATTCAGACAAGCAAAATTTCACATAATATAAGAGTATAATCAAGCATTTCAGAGGGAAAAACAGCGTATTTATAGCAAAGACACAGTCTGACAGGTAATGACATATGTCAGAGTGTAATAACAATATAAGGGTCAAGACATTCGACTAGTAGTATTAATTTCTCACATAGAGAAAAGAGTAAACATCATACTGAAATCATCTGCTAGTTAAAGGATATGAAATAGTAATAAAATACTGATAACCTGTTGACGGCTAATAGTAGAGCTGGCAGCTAATTAGTGGTACAGGAGAAAGGGGGGGTTAGTGGGCTGCCACAGGTCCCACACTTACCCTTAAAGCTTGTTGTCCTGCAAAGTGTTCACCCTCTCTGCTCATTGTCTGCAGCATCATCTTTAGCTTCAGCCTGTAGCATGCACATTTGTATGTAAAAAGTAGCTGTACCCCAGTAATTTCCAACCCAACATATGAGAAAAGGGTTGTGATCAACAATGAGGCCTTATATCCTGTTCAGTGGTTGCATGGGATTGGCTGATTATAGTGCAAAGCAGCTGTGTTGGCTGCAATTATCATTTCAGAAACACAGATTGGTTCAGAGACAAACACTTGCTAATGAGAACCATGTTAAAAAGGCAAACAGCTAGCTAGGGGAACCATTGTGTATGAGAGTTACTTCACAGGGTGAACTTGTTGGCACAACATTTATATATCTGTACCTTTCAACAGAGGAATACTGTACTCCATCAGTTATGCAACCAGTTTGTTTCCAACATGATGGATACAGACAGAGCACAGTTACCCCATCCGAGAGCTGCTGAAGACAATGGCAGGCTGTGGAACGTGGGTTACCTGGACTTTCAAGGCACATGCATGGGGTTTTCACTGGTAGCAGCACGTGAACCGAGCAAGGGCCGAACCTGATCTAGGAGACCTTCAGACTTGGTCATCCTCCGATGATTATTTCCCATCCGAAGCCTTCTGCTTTTCCTTCTGACACCATCTTCTCCAAAACAACAGATAGTCATGGCAGAACACATTCCACAGGATGTTGACAAGATTACCACTTTAACAGCCGCACCAATTCAGGCTGATAAATTGGCAAACACAATGGGAACAAAACAAAACAAAAAAAGTAGAAGATGTTGTAGAGGAGGAAGAGTATGTGGTGGGGAAAGTTCTAGATAGATGTATGGCAAAAGGAAAGGTTGAATACCTCTTGAAATGGAAAGGCTTTTCAGATGAGGACAACACTTGGGAACCAGAAGAAAATCTTGACTTCCCAGACCTGATAACAGAATTCTTGCAGTCCCAGAAAGCAGCACTTGACACAGAAAAATCAGAGGGAAGCAAGCGGAAAGGAGAGACTGACACTGATTTAGGGGAAGAAAGCAGATTAAAAAAAAAAGGAAAGAGGAGGCAGAGAAGCCTAGAGGATATGACAGAGGTTTGGAACCTCAACGTATCATAGGAGCAACTGATTCAAATGGAACACTTATGTTCCTTATGAAATGGAAAAATTCTGATGAAGAAGACCTTGTTCCTGCAAAAAAAAGCCAATATCAAGTGTCCACAAGTCATCGTTTCATTTCATGAGGAAATGCTCATACCCCTCAGAGGAAGATGAGTAAAAAGATGATAAAAAATTAACATTGAAAAGCCGTCCGTCTTTCTTTATACTGATGCAGGTTGTTTTTAAAAAATGAACTTCCTTTGTAAAATAAGATATACAGTTCTACAAATATGTTTCAATATACTTGGGGGGAATGGAGATTAGATCATTACACCTTTCTTACAACTGTAACGATATGTCACTGATCTCTAAATGTGTTACACCAACAAAGGAACTAGAGTACAGTAAGGGCAGATTGTTTTTTGTTCATTAGGTACACTGGTTCCCTGGAAATTTCTCTTGATATCAATTGTAATACTACACTGCTATTTGTTTGGCACTGTTGTTTTTATATATTATAAGGGGGGTTTACACCTAGGGGCCACACTTTAATGGACTCCTCTGCTGGGTGTGTGATCATACATCAGTATCTGTCATGGCACAGACAGGAATATCTGCCTATTGGTACTATCCTAGTTGCAACCACACCCTTACTATGTCTGCATAATGTGGAATATGAGATGTGTAATCAAGCAGTGAATACTGGTTGCCATCTGTTATTGTTGTATCTCTACATACTGTACTCCCACATATGTAATCCTGACATGTGTTCCCATTTTGTTGTCTGTCAGGAAATATGTAACTCTGACATCGGGTCCCTATTACAGATGATGAAAATGACATCATCCTTGAGGCCTTGCGCCAACACCAACAACTCCTGCTGTCCAGGGGGAGGCCAAACAGGGAAGAGCGGGCAACCATGTCAGCTGACCTAGTTCATAATGTGAATGCTGTCAGTCACCAGAGCAGGACATATGACGAGTTGCGAGACCATGCCACCGATATGATCAACACCACTTGCAAAAGAGCAGCAGATGTGTCCAGGGATCATGGTGTCACTGGTGGAGGGCCTGAGGCGGAACAACCACTGTCAGCCACTGAGAAATTCCTTGCGAACCTAAGAACACAGGACATCTCCTAGGCATCCATCACACGGTATGTCATGGATGTGGGTGCCACCATTTCCATGCAAGAGGAGCATCCAGGTATACTTAGTTGGATCAGCAGTGGAATACTGTACTATTCAGTGTGTCAGGGTGTACATAGTTTTATGTGGGTGTCAAGTATTTTTTTGGCAGGGGAGGACATTAGTTTCAGTTTGAATCCCATGCTCAGATTGTGACCAACATACCAATTAACATAGCAGCTACTGTAAATTTGAGATATCTGGACGTATTAGCCTGTTATAGTGCAACATGTGGTGCTGTGTACATTACCTCTCCCTCAAATTTTCACAGGACCATCAGGAATCGGATGTGGCCATGCACCTGCTCCTGGTAAGCACAACACTGTTTTGTAAGAGATGTAGATTTAGTGCAATGTATTCGCTAAAGTGTCATCACAGGCCTGCCGGCTGGATTGATGTTCTGTCTGCATGATTGTCAACTGCACAGATATTCTCTAACTGAACATAATTTAGAATCATACCTATTGCTTTGTAGTTGTGATCACACTGATAGACTTGACAGTATTTTCAGGGTATTGCAGATTGTCACATGTGTCAACTGTGCAGAGGTTTGCCAAATGTTAACAGTGTACATCATTGCTACTCATGAGATTCCCAATTAAAGAGCTTTTTATTTAAAAGTAACTATAGATGTTTGTTAGAAAATGATGTCCTCATGTTCTAGTATATGAGATTGGGGGTTAAACAAGTCTAATACTTGACAATATTGTATGCAGCTTAACATACACTGCAAGACAGTACTGCAGAGCATAGTAGTGCAAGTATTAATGTACTGCTTTTCTCTTTTTATCACAGGTGACCAAGGGGGTTAGTCTCTGTCCCATTCACAACCTGATGACAGTGTCTCTTCAGACTCTGGCAATGACGATGGTCAAAGTGAGGCACAGGTGGGGGCTGCAGGGGCTGAATCTGTCACAAAGGTTGACATCCCTCTTCTGCCCTTATTATCACTGTACATAGTCGGTATGTCTATGCATACCCAGTCCCCTGAGGCCACAGATAATGGACATTCAGAGGGTGGGGACACTGAACAGGAAAGTGTGGCTACTGTGGCTGCAGTGAGTGCTGATACTGGCCATAGCCAAAGAGATGGCAAGGTTCCACACAGGTAGACTGATAGAGGTGCTCATAGGAGGCCTGCTGTCCTCCTCCCACCTGTTGTACATGTCTTGTCAAGTGTCACACGGCATATGTTTAGGGCTATCATGAAGACACAGGCATGTTCTGACAGGAACTCCAGATTTATGCTCAGGATTATGGATGCAGCATAGTCTGACATCTGTGACTGCCTCCACTGCATTGCTGATACCCTGGATCGGTTGATTGACGCAGTGTAAAGACATTGGTCTGAGACAGATCACAGAATATCTGTCTAGGAATATCTGGTTGGAATTGAGCATTGGACTTGTGAACGTGTCAGCAACTACATCTGCTGAGAGTCCACGTGGCCATGCACAGTCATGTTCCCATAGTGGCAGTACATCCAGTGTTTCAGAAGGGAGTGTGCTGTCCACACCAGAACATCACTGGCCATGGGCTCGTGGTCCTGGGTGTTCCTGTGGAGGACATGGTGCCAGCAGAAACCAGTCACCCTCAGGTAGGCTTCCCATCCACGTGAAGCATACTCCTGACCTTGGGCATGGAGGTGCCAGTGCAACTCCTGGAAGAGCCAGTTCCCGTGTTAGGAGGCGGAGACAGTGAACTGTCAGCTCTACCATGCGCAGTTCAAAGCTGTCCAACATAGTGACACACAGGGCTAGCACTGAGCTTGACTGTGTTCACACAGACACTCACACACCACTGTCGCAATCAGGTCACTTAAAGACACACACAGCACTTTTCCATGGTCCATCTTGCCTGCTACATTCCCATCATCCTTGTCATCGATGCAAGAAATGAAGCTGTGTTGTCTAATGCACAGGGTAACTATTTAAATTACTATGTATTTGTTTAATCCATTATTGCCTTTGACATGCCACTTGTACTAGTCACTGACAGACATTGTTTGCTGCCATTTGTAATGAGTAAACCACATTATTTTGTGTATATTACGTTGGATGATGTAATGGCTGTATAGTTACACAATAAAAGGTGTCTCCTGGAACTGTTTATGTTTCAGTTTCAGGATTGTGTGGGATACACCTATGCATACACAGGTACAATAAACCCATAAACATCAGAGCACAGGATGGAATGTCAGCACAAAAGAAAAATGTCTTCAGAAAGGTAAAGCAGTATAGGTACATGGCTCCATAGGTACATATGTATATAACAGGCTAACAAGAACAATAGCTTCTTTCAGCCTTGTCATGCATCCCTAATCTCTGACAAGGTCTGGTACCCTTGATGAGTGTAAGCAGGGTTTTGGAAGCTGACACATGTACAAGCTGTGGCATACAAGATGAATCATGTACAATTTCCCTGTGTCCATTACAGACATTTGTCCTAAACCAGTTATGAATGTCTTGTTCTGCATCCCACTGTGCAACTTGCACATGATGTGTTATGGTGGAAGTGTGCCTCACATGGATGGGGAGCCTATTACATATAGGATGTATTGTGTGGGTTACATACCTGTCTCTCCAGCATGTCCTATTTATATCACAGTCAAGGTGTAGCTGTGTAGAACAGGTAATTCTCATGCTAGTCCTTTCTTGGATATGCAGGAGGTACACAGTGGGATTTGACACCTCCCTGTATGGTAGCCATACATCTCCCCTCCAAAGCATGTAGGAAACAGAATACACAGTTGCTATTTTGACATGGTCTGCATAGGACATGCTATGTATACTGTGTACTGATCTACTGTAGAACCTCTGTGTCTGTTACAGTTGTCGGATATACCTGTGTAGTTACATAGCAAAGGTGGCATTACACTCCATGATAGGTGTGATGAGTGCTAAATACAGTGTAACAATGGCATTCTGGGATTTACATGCCATTCCTTTCTCTATAGGTTGTGCAACATTGAATGAGTCCCACATCTTACCGACCAGTGAAAATCAAAGGCTACATCACACTCTGTGTCCATAAGGCCCTGCCTGTTGGAGGTATGTGGACAATACAATATTTTCCAGGGGTGGATGACTTCCAGAAGTACAGTATTGTGCATTCCTTGGCATTTAGTATTTGTCAGTGGCTCTGACAACAACTGAATATGTGTGTCACCCCATCCTGGATAACTGTTGGTTCTGTGTGGGATTCAGTGACAACTCCTAATTTGCAATCCTTTGCAAATGTACTCATTCTGAGGTCATTAACAGTGGTTGTGACTGCAGGGAAGGGTATAGTTAGGAGGAGTAGTCCCAGGAATGATGTGTGAGGGAAGTCCAATGGTGACTGACCTCACTGTAGCAGTGGACTACCCAATGCTATCTTCCCAGATAATGACTGTCAGACATTTGACTGTCCACCAGCTGACACACTAGTTTGTAAATACCCTGTACAGTGTTTCAACAATGCCTGATGGCCTAATCTTGTCAAATTCCTTCTCAGGCCATGGTAGGTAGACTGAGTCATTTTCTCCTCATCCATTGTGTAGTTTAACACTCACTGAGGTCCACTGGTTAGGGTAGGCATGATCTGACACTGAACAAAACAAACTGGGTTTGGACCAGTGTCTGCTGGTGTTCTACATTGTTACTGATCATTTCCGTGATGTCTTTTCATGGCTTTAAATATAAGAGTACTGAGACATCTGGGGAGAGTGTTTGTCACTGGATGCTAGTTGTCCTGTGTGCATCAAAGTATTGCAGTATATTCTATCATGGTTTCCAACAAGATAGTCATTCAAGATGTCTGTGTCTGTACAGAGCACAAGGAAACAATGGAGAGAAAAATCATACGTACACCCTGTGAAAGTATGGAGGGCGTGTTCACACAGTTATTCTGCAGTTGGACACTACTCAAGCAGTGTGTACTGAAATGCCACAATTACTTTCTGAGGAATGCTGATAACAGGGGAGTCCTCTGCAGTGCTGGTACCCGGCTACTACTACTGCTGGTCTCAACACAACCACTCTCTCCTGGGATACCATGCTCCTATACTTTGTGTCTCACCAGAAGTAAAATGTTAGTACTAAGCTCAACATGAGGAGCAGGCCACAGTCTGTTTGTTCATCCATATAGTTGTCCCATGTCATGCAAGGTTCTCTAGGTTTCACATACCCTTTTCCAGGTAGATGCCTTAATTAGCAACTAGAGCACTCGTTTAAGTTTGGCACGTATTATGCCTTGTATTCCAGGATTGTTAGGATTTCACTAGGGTACTGGCCAGATGGTGAGTCAAGGCACAGCTGCCGTGTCACAATATAATGTTCAATGTCCAGTGACATAGACATCCAAGGTTGCTCAAACAAGCACCAGAGTGGCAGTCATCCCTGTTGGTGATAATTTCACAGCAGTTCATGCAGCCTGACCTTCAACAGCTTCATGGTGCACATCTGTGTGACATGGATCTGAGGCCTACTGCAAAGGAGTGGCCACCTTTGGCCAAAGTGTATGTATATCACATGTCCTAGGTATGTCATACTGTACATTTATGTAACCAAAACATATGTCTGTGTTCCCACATCATATCACACAACATCGAATTTGCTGTCTGGTTGCTTGAGAGGCACTGTAGACTAGAAAAGCAAACATAATGACAGCAAAGTTGAACAAGTTCTCTGTGCAGGCACAGATATCCACATCTCCACTGCAAGGAGTGCCTACAGACAGTGTGTTTGAGGCTGTCAACCCCAAAGGTGTAGCAGCATGACCCTAATTTGGCTGGAGGTGTACATTATCACTTTTGTAGGCATGCTATTATGACCATGCCTAATGACAGGATTATGGTTAATCCAAGGGCCACATGCCTGGCAAAGCATTGTACTCACTCAACCATGTTATGGAACACTGTCAGGTGCTGTGTTACATTAGGAAAACTACATAAAGGTGATAACATGTTACATATCAGCATCTGTCAGGCCACTGCCTAAGGGCTGCCTTCTGTGACGTACACACAAGCAAGACTCTACTACTAATGACATTATCGATGACCACTGTCGAGATGTGGAAAGTGTCCCCACCCCTATACTCCTATGCCATGCAAACACAATATGTGAGAGATGTGAATATACTGTTTACGCATATTTCTCTTTCTTTCAGAGAACAGAACAACTCTTGTTCTTAGCACAATGTTGATATTCTCATTGTGTGTAAAAAGCTGTCAGCTGATTAGTGTCACTTTATTAGTTTTGTTAATAATTATTAATTTTTTATTTTATTATATTATTTGTTTTTATGTTCAAAGAAATTTAATTTTTTTTAAATTTAAGTTTCAGACAGCAGCCACAACTGGTATTTTATTTGTAAAACATTTCTTTATAACAGTTTGACTAAATGTTTTAATCTTTTTGATTTTTACTTTTAATTTTTTAATTGTTTAATTGTTTAATTGGCTCAGCAGTTTAGTATAAATGTGTACCATTGTAACAAACAACTGTAAACTGATAAAGCCTAGGAGCCAGGCTTAATTTTGTTTTTTGCATGCAAGATTCTCTTTTTTCTAAGCTTTTTCTGGGTTGGAGTTGGACTCCTTTTAGCTTCTTTGCAAGGAAGGAGGTTTCTCAGTGAGATTTTTCAACTACTGGCATATTGCTTTACAACTACAATTTGTCTTAGAAGCCTTGGTATGCTGAGTTCTCGCCAGCACTGTTTCTAAGTTTGTTTTTTGCCTTATTTTCTTAGAGATGTGAATATATTATAAATCTTAATTCCATGCTGTCTCACATACAGGTCAGTACATATGACAATGAGCAGTTTGCCAACATGCACACCTCACCACATACTCCACCCACACCCATGTCAGAAACACCTGCATGTGTGGAGCTCCTTACTAGACAAATACACAAACTGACAGCTCAGAAACCCAGTTGCAAGCTCACTACACAAAAGCAAACATCTGCAGAAACAAGTACACATAACAGCAAATGCACCACTGTCTCAACGATCAAACACCTGAGTCAAAACACAAACTCAAATCTATTATTCATAGGTGATTACATCATGAGACACATTGATGTCCCTCTCACCAGGTTACATATGTGAAGGTCACATTTAGCTGTCTGTGAGGTGCCAGAATACGCCATACCACACATGCACGCAGGTCTGGCAAAATTAGGTAACATTAAGATGACTTCATAGGTCCTGTTGGTGTGTACAACTTGAGACATACCTCAATGGGCTGTATGTAGACACATGACTGAGCTTACAGACTCTGTGTTTCTGGCGGGTATGCTCATAGCCTTCAGCAGCATTTCACCTTCACCTAGGATGATGGCTCAATACACACAGAAAATGATTGAAGTCAATAATTGTCTTATTGTGTGGTGTCATTGTAAGAAGATCTGGTACATGTCAGCTGGAGATGACTTGCTCAACAGACCTCCATGCTTTGCCACAGATGGTGTTCATCTGTCACCCCTGGGAGGGAGTTTGTGTACTGACCAAGGCTTCTTACATCTCCATAGTGCATCTTACAAGTGGTGCCTCAAGGGAAAATTTCCACTGAGTAAACACCATCTTCAAACAACATCACAGTTATGCTGCTACACGCTAAGAATACCAACATTACACACCACTCACTTTAAGGTGTCCCCACCTTGGAAGATGAAGACATTTTGCACAGTCACACTCACCTGGTTCAAGTTTATGGACAGCACCACAGCCATACCAGGCTACACGACCTTCCACATGTTTAGACCTCAAACTGAGTGTGTGTCAGATAATGCAGGTGGTATATCCATATTTCTTAAAGATAGATACATATCCAGATTGGTTAAAGGCTGTCATTCCCTGGAGACACTGCAGGTGCTATTCACTTCTGGAAGGGCACCTAATCAAGACATTGCCAGCTACAGGAGCAACTCCATGAATCAGAACACCCATTGTACTTATTGTAATCTACTTGTGTCTATCAAGATACATCACCCTAGGATGATGTATTAGAAAATGTAATAACTTAATGTTTTTTAATATGTGTTAACTATATACTCTGTACTAAATACTTTGTACTATTTGATAGTGGAGCTTTTCTCCCTGGGCCTCCACTGAAAAACAGCACATGTCCAGATGGACTTTCCTGGTTAACAAATGTAAAATAAATAAATAAATAAAATAAATCACAACACCATGGAGTGGGGTGATTTTCACTAACCAGCAACTGTGTTGTTACTCGTGCTCAAACTTACTTGCCCAAAGGTTAGTCCACGTCCATAACTACAATGCCCTGAACCAGTAGAGTGACATCCCATATAGGGAAATGATGTACTGCATCAGGTGCTTACCAGTACAGGTGACCACTGTAGCACCTCCACTGTGAGGTACCCCCCTGGTTAGATCAGACCACAATTCGGTCACCTTAAAAGTAAGACTCGCACCTGACCACACACACACACACACACACACACACACACACACACACTTGCAGCAAACACAGTAATAAACTTCAACAAATCAAATTATAACTTCCTAATGGATGGTACAAGCAGCTTGACTGCTCCTCCCCCCCTCAGATGGGACAGGCAACTATGCCAAGCTCTACACCAATGCTTTATGCAAGCACCTGTACAACTGAATAGACTCTTCTGTACCTGACAGGAGGAAAACAATGTCATCACGGCACAGCAAACTGTAAGCGTTTAGTCAATCTCCTACAACAGGGTCACAATGAACACATTCATGGGTGATGGACCTGGCCAAATAGGCCTGGCCACACAGATTTACCCCTACTTTACCACAGATTACCGTGTCGCCTCAGCAGTAAGAAGAGAAATATATCATGCTCATGTCATTACTGAGGGCACTGCCACCTGATAATGATGAAGTTATAACCTCCGTTTACTCTTCCCTCAGCATGGCAATATTTGAGTGCAATGGCCATTTTGTCATGTACCTTTCCAAGCACCAGTGGAAACTGCACACAACACAAAGGTTCCTCACAATGGAACTTCAAGTCCCCAGTATTTGTCCTATAGGGATCACCAGAAAACACTGTCATTGTAGCTTGTGTCATATAGACTACTCAGACGTGATCTCTGCCTTGCATACAGGGCAATGTCTAACCCTGCTCTACTGGAAATGCTACACATCTGTAAGTGGAATGGTACATGGATAACTCACTGTAAGGACATTAACCTGGTATGTGACATTACTAATACATGCTGGTGTGGGAGATATGTCTACCAGACTTTAACAAAACTTTGCAACAGACTCCCACCTAATGGCAAACAGTACACCTCACTGGCCCTCTTCAGATGCAATCTGTATGATTGCCTGGATGACCATCATTTCAACACAGGGCTTCTGCCTGTGTCCCTCATGGACAGGGGCAATATGTGCTGATCGTGTAAATAAGGGTAAGAACTTGACTAGGATTTTAAGGAGCCTACGGCCATTAGGCTACTAAAATCCAATGATACCATGATCACATTCGCTGATGTAAAATGGTCTAATATCCACACACATAAACCTGGCTACAATGAGAATAGTACCACTATCAATTAATGTTTTCAGAACACTGCAGAGCACACACACTCCAAGATGGCTGCAATTACATTAGAACCCCTACCTATCTAATGGTACATACTACAGAGCACAATATTTAATGCACATGCCACAGTTCAGGTCTGCTATTAACATCTCTTTAGATAATGTTATGCTAGATGACATCAGCAGGCCTTGTAGTGGTCAGAAATTTGGAAACCCACGTCACCTGCTACAACCAAAAACCTGCAAAACCCTAGCTCTTTCTAAGTCAGTGTAATGATCACACACACACACACACACACACACACACACACACACACACACACACACATATATAAACACATATATTTATGTCTATAACAGGGACATATATATAAATGGAGGTGTGTGTTATGTAGATATATGGAAAGATGCAAGAATGTATGTGTTTACACACACAAACCCACACACACACACACACATAGTATCATATATATATATATATATATATATATATATATATATATATATATATATATTATTTAGAGGGAGAGCGAGACAGTGACAGATATGTATACATAGATGTATGTATCTGTAGACATATCTATATATAACAAGTCAATTTGAGTGGGGACCATCAGAACTGCCTTCGGCTTAACTAAGTGTATTTGCATGCACAATGTGATTTTCGCTAGTTAAAACCTGACTCCAGCCCACATCTACCTGTACTCCAGTCCGGGATATGTGTGTTACACAAAATTAAATCTGTCCCTTTTTCTTTAGTGCTGCATATTACTGACATTGGCTATGATTTTCTAAAGTTGCCTGATGTAATTAATGTGACAGAGGTTAATAATATTACACCACACACTGACAGTCTGTAAAACACAATGTAATAATACCGCACATCCAAAAAAAGTGGATACTGTTACATTAGAACCATCAATGCCATAACACATGCTAATTGCCTTAGTCCATTGTGCCACACAAGCTGCCTTACAGAGAGGGGTCATTCATCACACAATTATCTACATACATATGTACACTGTTATTTCTGCATTAAGACATACGATGTATGATCAATTTCTATGTTACTGTCCTGGGAATGCCTGAACTGCTGATATACCATTGATGAGTTACTGTTACAGCAGTAACAAGGGTACACTGCTATGGTGGGGTAGAGGAACACCACCACATGTTCTGCTGGGATACACAATAATGCGAATACCATGTCACCCCACTGTCTAACATCTCTCTTGACTGATGTACCAGTAATCTGTTGCAGTAGGACTGCATGAATATTCCATGCATGAGGCCTAATGAATACTAATGGAAATATGAAAGTGGAATGGGTATCTGTAGTCCCATGTGGTTGTTAATTTTGTCCAAGTAGCCCACTATATTTACTTGCGTAATGTAGCAGAGACATACACAGAATGCCATATCAGAATAATCCTTTCAAGTACTGTGTAGGTTACGGATTTACCTTGCAACACAACTGTAGTTCAGGGCTGACTCTGTCAAATGTAAGAAGTACACAGCCAATACATGGATAGATACAGGATGTGTGGGTTGCGTGCCATCATTTTTAATTGCTGTATGTCAGTAGGAGTAAGGTGTCAGTCTCTAGGTTGTCAGTGAATGTGCTGTGTGTTGCCTCTTAGCCGAAGCCAGGGCATACTGAGCACAGTTCCCTATTATGCTGTCACATATGCAGGTTGTTGAATGTGTCTTTGTCGAACTGAAAAGTGCGAAAAGGCAAAACAGGGAAGCGGTTTTCAGCAAATTGTTTCCATGGGAAAGAATTTGCTTGGCTGCTTTTGCTACTTTGCCGTTTTCGGCACTGTAGTGAGATCTCGGAGTTGGTATATTTAAGTGTGGGGGGGGGACACATTATGTAATGTTTTACAGTTTTTTGTTTTTTTTTTAATTTTGGAACAGCGATTTTTTTTCCCTTGGAAAAAAAATCACTGTTCTGAGGTTTCAAAATTGTAAGCTTTCGCTTACATGGGGTTGATTATGTTGTTCGCTCTTTGAGCATGCAATATCATAATATAAACCCACTAAGCACGCCTATGTCTGCCTACAGGGACATCAGCATGGGGTTACTCCTCTGAGTCCTCCTATGACTGTGGTTGTGGTGACCTAGGCACTGTTGGGGGGCTATGTATCCCTTCCCTTTATTGATCCTGCTGCAGCTGTTTCCGCAAGATCATATTGTGTAGCATAGCACATACTGTGAATATATGTACACATGTGGCTGGAGAATACTGCAGGGCTCCACCTGATGTATCTAGGCACTGGAACTGTGACTTCAGAAGCCCAAACACATACTCTGTGATGATTCTAGTGTGTGTGTATGTCTCATTATGGTGTTCTTCTGTGGGTGTGTGTGCATTTCTGATGGAAGTCATCATCCACGGTTCCAGGGCGTAGCCAGCATCCCCCAGGAAATGCCCTTGTGGGATGTTCCCCCTAACAAACATCTGGTACAGCTGTGATGTGTGCCAGACATGGGAGTCATGATAACATCCAGGGCTGCCAGCACACACATTCAGAATTATCCCCTAGACATTGTACATGACTTGGCAGTTGATGGAGTGATACCCCTTGTAGTTAACATTTTATTATTTGTTTTATTTATTTACATTTGTTGACTGGAAAAATCCAACTGGACACAGGTCCTTTTTCAGCGGAGGCCCGGGAAGAAAAGATCCACAATAAAAACAACAATTAAAAACAATTACAAGTTACAAGAAGTATAAGTAGGTTTTGTTTAACAATAGTAGTAAACAGTTATAGTTCAAAATGAAATTATTAGTTAAATGGTACAACACTTATATCATTGGTGCCATAAAGACTAGCAAGTACTTTAATAGCTGAGCTAGCTAGTTTGAATGTAAAGAGTATAGGTAGTGGCAAAGATTACAGCTGAGATATAGGTTTACAAGCAATGTATTTGGCTGCAATCCGAGGGAGTGAGAGGGGTGAAAGTAAGGGATTACAGGTTGGGATAGAGATGTTAGAGAGGTTTGTTAGAGGGGCATGTCCAGTGCTCTTTTAGATGAGATTTTAGAGCAGCTTTGAAGTTAGTGCGTGATGACACAGACATTATAGTGTGAGGAAGGGTATTCCATAATTTTGGTATGAAGTAGGAGATGAGAGCTTCTCCAGCACAGTTCCTGCTTTTAGTTACCCGTAATTGATTTTTGTTGCTGGAGCATAGTGGTCTGGTGGTATGACAGGGCTGGAGTAGATTTTGGAGGGAGGGGACTTTTAGAGGATGATTTAGTAGTTTGTGGGCGAGTGAGAGTTGGTACCATTGAAGGAGATGAGGGAGTTCTAGCCAGCCTAGTTCAGTAAGTGAGGTGCAGTGGTGGCTACGGTAGTTTGTGCCAGTAGCAAATCTTGCTATTTTATTGTAGCAAGCTTCAAGTTTAACTCACTTTGCCTTATGTTGGTAAATATTGGAGAGGCATAGAGTAGGGTGGTGATAAGGTGGCTATTTGCAACTGAAATCTTGGCTGTTTTGGTGAGGAATTGCTTATTTCTGTATAAAGCTCCTAATTTTTTGTGTATTTTTTTATGGTTAACGAGTTGTGGATGTCAAACTTGAGGTCATTGTCAATTTCAACTCCAAGTAGTTTGGTGTGGTCTACTGGGGGAATAATGGTGTTGTCATTGGCTTTAATATTCAATTGGTGGGTGTTTAGATTGTGTTTGGTGGGTTGGAAGATGAGGAGTTTTGTTTTGTTTGAGTTAAGTATTAATTGTGCAACTGAAAATAGAAGTTATGTTCTTACCATAACGTTCCATGTTAGTTGTCTTCTTCTCGCCTTCTTTCTTGCTGGATGGACTCTAAAAGCTCGAGAGTTGGTTCCACCGGCTCGAGGCTCCCCTTATATCCCACAATGCTAGGTGTGAATTACCTCAGATCTCGTTTGTGAGCTAGGCCCAGCTAATAATAAAACCAGAAATACTGGAAAAGAGAGTCCACCTCTATAAACAAAGGGGAAGAGGAAAGGTGACTTGAAGCCTGATCTAGGAAATATGCACAGCAGAGCATATACCTATAGCAAAGAGGTGGTAGAAAGAGAGGTCACAATCAAACTCCTCTAGGTCTGTCCAGGCCAGGGGAAGGAGGGAGGGAGGCAAGAAGAAGGTGAGAAGAAGACAACTAACATGGAAGGTTATGGTAAGAACATAACTTCTATATGTTAAGTTGTCTATCTCGCCTTCATTCTTGCTGGATGTCCTAGCACCTTGTCCCGGGTGGCCTAACGGAACAGACTCTTGAGAACAGTGGTACCAAAGTTAGCTCTATGTCTAGAAGCTAAATCCAACTTATAATGTGAAATGAAAGTGTGAGGAGTAGCCCAAGTAGCCGCTGCACAAATGGTGTCAATAGGCAGTCTGTCTTGGAAGGCTATAGAAGTAGCCAAAGCTCTGGTGGAGTGGACCTTAGGTTTGTTAGGCAGCTTTGGTGTCTAATTTCATAAACAATGGAAATCAGAGATGTTAGCCATCTAGATAGTGATACCTTGGAAACAGAAAGTCCCTTTCTGCCTTCTGCATAAGAGACAAACAGCTGGTCAGTTTTTCTGAATTGTTTGGTCCTATCAAAATAGTACCTTAACTGACGATGAACATCTAGCCAATGCAATTTTTGTTCAGACCTATTAGAATATTCTGGAAAAAACACAGGGAGGTCAATGCTTTGATTTAGGTTTGACGAGAGGCTACTTTAGGTAAAAGGTTGGTTCGTAAGCATACCCTGTCTTTATGGAACAACAGATATGGTGGTCGACAGCTGAGTGCATGAAGTTCTGAAACTCTTCCAGCTGAAGTAATAGCTACCAGAAAGAGAGTCTTCCATGATAGCAATTTTAATGAACAGGAAGCTGCAGGTTCGAAAGGGGGAAGAATCAAAGATGTGAGAACTAAATTAAGGTCCCAAGAAGGAGGAGGGTTTCTTATAGGAGGTCTGAGAAGAAAAACTCCTTTCAAAAAAGCTTTGCAAAGCTTGTGAGACATGATGGCAGAATCTGAGATGCCCACATGAAAGTTAGAAATAGCTGCCAATTGAACTTTAAGAGTAGAAGGAGATGAACCTGCATGGAAGAGTTCAGCTAGAAAATCAAGGACTATCTGGATGGAAGCAGTGAAAGGATCTATGTCCCTTCTTTGAGCCCAAAGATAAATCTTCGAGTGGAAGATTTATGGAAGCTATTAAAATATCTCGAACAGAGTGAGATATTTGAGGAAGCCTGGCTAAGGTTGGAATTGGAGGAACCAAGCAGTGAGCTTCAGAGAGGGAGGGCGATGTAACTGACCCAATTGATGGATCAAAAGATCTGGAACTAGGTCCAGATGCCAAGGTTGCTCCAACAGAAATTGATGTAGAAACCAAACCTGTCGAGGCCAGTAAGGAGCAATGAGGATCAATGAGGCCTTCTGTAGCTTTCTGTATCACTTGAGAGATTAGTGGGAAGGAGGAAATGCATACAGAAGTCCCGGGCCAAACTTGGACTAGGTCTCTGCTGGGCTGGCCTGGTAACGGGAATAGGGTGAAATAATCCCTGCACTTGCTGTTTTGGGGAGTACCCCACTTGAGAAAAATTTTCTCCAGAATAGAATCTTTCAGAGACCACTCGTGAGGCATGAGTATAGCTCTGCTCAACTTGTCCACAATCAGATTGGACTTCCCGGGGATGTTATCAGAAACCGCTGAGAAGAAATCGCCCATTGCCACAGTCTGCATAGGGATAGGACCTGGTTCCGCCTTGTTTGTTGATATACCACACTACAGACATATTGTCCGTCTGGGAGAGTCTTGAAGGGCTTGCAACGCTAAAAGCACTGCTCTCATCTCTAGAACATTTATATGCAAGTGGCATTCGTCTGGTTGCCATATGCCCTGGACAGTTCTGCCCTGATAATGCCCCCACCCGATCAGGTGTCAGAGTAGCAGGAGGAAGGAACAAAGGGTCTTCCCAGGAAGAGCTGAGGGAAGACATCCACCACAGAAGATGATTCTTGCATGTTTGCGTAATCATAATGGTGTGGGACATTGGAAGCTCACGACCATTGTGTGAAGAGCATCCATTGAAGGATTCTCATGTGGAATCTGGCTAATAGAAGTAGAGGGATAGCAGCCGCCATAATCCCCAATACTTTCAGAACTAACCTGGCTTTGACTCTGTTGCTGTTGAAGAGAAGAGAATGTCTGTTATTCTCTGATCTGTTAGTCTCACAGACATGTTGACTGTGTCTAGATTAAAACAGACTTTAATTTATTGATATGCCTAGCTTTTGACAAATGCGAAAGGTGTAGTCTCTGGCCACTAGAAGAAGATGCTTGGTGGGAGCTGTGAGGAGCCAGTCGTCCAAATATGGAAACACCTGGAATCCTTGACGTCTCAGGTGAGAAGCTACCACTGCCATGCATTTGGTAAACACCGGGGCAGTGGTGAGTCCAAAGGGCAGGGCTCTGAATTGAAAGTGACTGGTTCCCAGCCTGAAGCGGAGGAATCTTCTGGCATCCTGATGGTCTAAAGAGCACATCCAGTTTTCCTTTCCCAATAGGGAAGGATGGACTGTAGTGTGACCATCCGAAATCTTGTTTTCTTGACAGACTTGTTCAAGATACTGAGATCCAAAATTGGTCTCCAGTCCCTGTTTTCTTTGGAACTAAAAAGAACCTGGAGTAGATTCCGGATCCTTGCTGGTCTGCTGGAACTGGCTGAATTGCTCTTTTTGCAAGCAGCTTTGAAATTTCCAAAGCTGCAAGATCCCTTTGGAACATCTGGAAGGGATTTTTGATTGGTTTGGAATGCAAACAAAGGGAATGGAATAGCCTTTGGAAATGATGGACTGTACCCACTTGTCTTGAGTTAGGGATAGCCAGGCTTCTGGGTACAGTGACTTCCCCGACTGCCTCCGAAGGTGGACAGTCGGGCAACACCTCAGGGATGCTGGAAGGGCTTATCGGAAAAGGTTTCTCGATTGCCCTGGTTCTGGACCCCTCTGCCTCTGGGCGACATCTACCATTATTGTTCTGCCTCTGGAGGGAACCGACTCTGCCAGGCAAATTCCCTTGAGATTGTTTGCGGAACCACATTTTCCCACTTTTCTGGCCTTTGGGGTAAGGTCTAGAAGGAGCAGACAGAGTTTTGCCATCCGCCTAGTCAAGGTTTCTTTCACTTGAGGACCAAAGAGAGATGATCCATCAAGAATTAGTGAATTGCATAGTCGCATCCAGGCATGCCCCATCAGCCGCATATGAAAGGAGGCGCATGGAGGAGTTAGCTATAGAATTCAGGGTAGCCAGCTGTCATCTTGTCCTGAAAACCGATCCTTCAACATCTCACTGATCAAGTCTCTTTGAAATGGCATAGGTAGTTCAGCCTGTCCATAGACCTAGATTCCTTATTAGGGATGGACAGGCACTGAAGGATCAGCTAGTTCCTTCTTGGTGGCAGCAGCTACCACCATAGCATCCACAGTAACTCCTTTGGTCAGAAATTGTTTATCAGTCGGTGCTGTTATAAACTTTGAAGGTCTCCTGGGAGTGGGGTCCACTGAGTCAGGAGCCGCCCAGGCCTTCTTTGCTACCACCTGCATGAGGGGACACCCAGGAGGTGGAAGGGCAAGAGCCAAATGCCTCAAGATACACAGATTCATCCTCAAGGGTTAAGGGCTGGCCAATTTCCCTCTGTTTAAGGATCTCTAGAATGTGAGACATCTTCAGAAGGGGAACGGGGAACCTCGAATCCTCTAAATCTGTGTCAGAGGTGACAGACTCAGGTGAGTCTATGTGTTTCCTCTTACACTTTCTCTTAGGGGGCTCCCCTGCCAAATCAGGAGAGGCCTCGAAGAGGATGAAATCCCCACAGGGGATTCTTGAAGAGTTGGCTCTCTGCGGTCAGGGATGAGGAGAGTAGACATCACCTGAGGCACGGGAGGGGCAGACGGAGCCGACTGTGGAGTTGAACCAGGTTCCAACACACTCCGCATGACCTCGATGTCAGGCAGAGCCAGAGGTCCCCCCGAGAAGCTGAGAACCTCCGACAGAGATGGCTCGCACCGAGAGGACAAGGGTCCTGGAAGTCCGCGCCAAGGTTCTTCAAAGGAAGCCGATGACGGAACCGAAGACAATTGTATCGGCTACCACAGTCTCAGTAGCTCAAAGGAGTCGGAGGAGGAATATTTTGAGGAATAGGTTGAGGCATCGACTGATGAGTCGGGCTCTGAAGCATTTGGGCCAGTGCCTCAGACTTGACTCACTACCCTCTGAAGGTTATGATCCGAGAGCCTCGATGATCTAGAGGAGTGAGATCTATGGCTCCATTCAGACAGCAAGCGCTGGAGCCGAATGAACGGAGCCAAGGGATGGTGACCTAGACCTCTTTCTAGATGTCGGCTCCGATGGTCTGGGAGCCGAGGGAACCACAGAAGCTGTAGTCAAAGAGATGTAGCAGTAGGTTTCAAAAGGCCTCGACTCAGAAGCTGGAGTCGAGGACCTAGAAGCCTTGGAAGGTTTTAGCAGTAAGGAACCTTCAGGCTTAAGCAAACCTCTTAGTATAAGTTTGTTTTTCTTTCCTGCAGGACTCTAGGGCTGAAGCCATGGCATACAGCACAAGAGTCCTGCAGTGTAAAGGTCCCAGGTCTGTCAGAGACATTTTCTGACAGCACGAGTCACACCTTTGAATCCTTAGACATTGTAAAGGAAAATGTAACCAAACACACAGTCAAGCACACTGATTACACTTTACACAAACTAAATTTCAAAAAATTATAACTAAAAATTATACTATCCCAAGTTTCTAGTTCCCTAACAAGAAACACAAACACTCCCTAAGGGGATGGAAAGGCCCAAAGGCCTGAGGGAAGAACAATAAGTTCTTTGTGGAAGAAAGAGTGGAAAACAGGAGAAAAGGTGGTCTGAATCCACTAAACTAAGGGAAATAACAATAATGAATTAAATTAAAGGGGTTTAAGTAGACTATACTTTATTCTACAATAACTCACCTGAAGCCGGTAGAAACCAAACACCTCGATCGCTGTAGCGGCAAATGAGATCTGAGGTAATTCCGCCTAGCATTGTGGGATATATGGAACCAACTCTCGAGCTTTTAGAGTGGCATCGGCCAGGTCGGCCCAACCCATCCAGCAAGAATGAAGGCGAGATAGACAACTTAACATGCCAAGTTTCAACTGAGGAAAAGGCTTACTGTGTAGTCTTTTGAAGTTCAGGTAGGGAGTGGGCTGAGCAGATGATGGTGGAATTGTCTGCGTACTGTATGAGAGTGGCTTGTTTGGTAGCAGAGGCTAGATTATTAGTGAATATGGAGAAGAGTAAGGGTCCAAGGATGGATCCTTGGGGAACACCTACTGAGGCAGGGAGTTGGGGGCTATATCATTATGCCAAACAACGGATTGATGGCGGTCAGTCAGGTAGCTCTGGAACCAGTTTGTGACAGACTGAGAGAAGGACAGAGTACTAAGGACCTTGATGAGTTGTTTATGAGAGACCATGTTGAATGCTTTAGATAGGTCTAGAAAAGTTGCAGAGCTGAAATAGCCATTGTTTTTATGTTGAAGGATTGTATTAGTGAAAGCAAATAAGGCAGTGGTTGTGCTGTGGTATGGTCAGAAACCATGCTGTGTGTTAGATAGGAGGTTGTTAGCAAGGAGGTAGCCTAGAACTTGAGAGGGAATGCATCTCTCAAGTATTTTTGATAGAGGAGACAGAAATGCTATGGGCCGGTAGTTGGTTAATTCTGTGGAGGGCCCACCTTTGTGGAGGGGGGGAAATGTGGGATATTTTCCACTGTGAAGGGACATAGCTTTCAGATAAAGATCGGTTAATCAGGACTGCAACTGGGTAGGCTAGGGCTTCAGCTGCAATTTTAAGGTACTCAGCTGGGAGGTTGTCAGCTGCTAGCTTTGTGGGCTTTAGTTTCAATAAGAGTTTTTTTATGTTGGAGGTAGGGATAGGAGAAAAACTGAATGCAGTGGGCAGGTTACTAGGTGTAGTTGGAAGGGGTAGGGGAGAGGGGTTGTGTTGTTTTGCTAGCGATAGAACGGTTTGTGTGAAGTGAGTGTTGAAAGAGGTGGCAATGTTATTAGAGGAGTTTGTTTTGTTTAGTGGAGGGGTTCCTACTTTTCCTGGGTGGGGGATGGCGTTGATGGTTGACCAGAATTGTTTAGGGTTGTTTGGGGTGGAGTTCAGGGCAGACTGGTAATATAGGATTTTGTCCTGTTTTATTAATTTTTTGACTTTGTCACATAATTCACATAATTGCTGTCTATCAGAAGGGTTTTTGGTCTTGCGCCAGTGATTCCAGGCTCTATCTCGGATTTTCATTTCTGATCTACTTGCTGCTTGTAACCATGGGGAGGACTGGGCTTTAACTCTAGTAAATCTTGTAAGTGCATGGGTGTTTAGGACTTTAAGGAAGGTGGTACTGAAAAATTGGACAGAGTCATCAAGGTTGAGGTATTGTAGTGGAGTCCATTTGCAGTTTTTTTAGGGCTGAGATGAAGTTGTCAGTGGGTTTAGCCTGATATATGTGTTTTTTGATAGGAAAGTTGGGGTTTGATCACTGAGGCTATCTGGTAGGCAGCCAGCTGTGTATGATTGGGGGCTCTTGCTGACTAGTATCCGGTCAAGAGTAGAATGCTTGCTGGAATTCTTATTTATTCTGGTGGGTGTCTGGATAAGTTGGAAAAAACACGAAGATTTAGATGGTGGGCTGGATGGTGGTTGGAACAGGATAGCCAGTCTATATTAAAATCACCTGATATTATGGTTTCTTGTGGAAGGCGATGATTTACCCAGCTGAGGAGGTTTTCTAGTGGAGGAATATTTTTGCCAGGTGGGAAGTAGCATCCTATTATGTTAATGGTCTTGTCTTGGTTTACTTTTAGGTAGGTATAGATTATTTCTTCTTTGTCAATTGGGGGGGGGTGATAACTTTAGGATGTGAATATTAAGGTTCTGTTTATACATTACAGCTACACCACCCCCTTTTTTGTGCAACTGATCTTGTCTTAGGATACTGCACCTGAAGGGAGAATTTGCTCACGAGTAATGTGAGGTTTGAGCCAGGTTTCCGTTAGAATGATAATATCAGGGGAGTATAAGTCTATGGTAGCGTGGAATTCATGGATTCTATTGGTTATACTTCTAATATTTAGGCTTAAGATAAGGAGTTCAGTTGGTTTCCTACTGGATGCAATTTGAGGGTGAGTGAGGTTGTTAGGCTGACTATCAGTGGAGGAGTTGTGGGGTCCAGGGTTTGGGTGGATGTCCCTGCTGAGGGTAAGTACTGTTATGGCTAAGGATGTTTGTTTTAGTAATGAGAGAATTAGTTTAATTTTTATGGTAGCTTTTTGTTTGGGTGAAGTGGGTGATACATAAAATAGTTTGAGGGATAGTTTGTAAGGCATTAAGGATGCTTTTTGTCTGTGTGGTGGAGGTGATAGCTTAAGTGGGTTGTGCATTGGGGTGTATTTGTTGTGAGAGGTGTATGAGTAGTGTGATGTTATGACATGAGGGGTGGTGACTGTAATTGTGCAGTTGAAGTTGTTTGGTGGGGGTATACAGGTAATTTGGTAAGATGTAATGTGTGCAAGAAGGGTGCATGTAAAGAGTATAGGTAGTGTGTGTAGGATCATAGTACTCAAGGTGGGGGGGGTTAATGGTAGGCTGGAGGTGTGGTTAGAGTTGGTGTTGCAGATGTGCTTAGTTATGACTGTAATGGGAGGGACGTTTGGCTAGAATAAGTGTAGGTGTACTGGGGTGGGTGGGATATGGGGGCAGGGAGGGAGCGGGCAGAAACTATTTGTTGTACATATCCGTTGGAACCAATCAATAGGCTAATACAACTCACACGCATCACAATTATAGTATAGGCTTAGGCAGATAATGGTATAAAAATGACCTGTGTCTTTAGCATTAAACTGCTGGGTTAGAGTACACTAGCAATGGGACACAGGCTGTAAAGGAAAGGGGAAAGAGAGATTGAGTGAACAGAAATGATCCCTGGAAACCTTAAGGCAGCTTGCCAGACCACAGTAGAAACAATCATTTAAGGTGTTAAAGTATGCCTCAAGACAGTGGCGCAGTTAAGAGTAGCAATTCCTAGAGGTAAGAAATGTACGCATCTAATAGCAACCTAACATGCTGCTTTATTACATCTGTATAGAACATAGATTCTACCCTGCTCACCAGGTGGTGCCTTGATGTGTACATGGGTGCAATCTACAGCAGCTAGTACTTCAGGGTAGTGTGCTACACATTAGAAGCATTGCATACTGCTGGCCCTCACCTCAGGGGAGAGGGGAAAATATATGTGCTCAATGGCATATGGTAGCACAGTATCCAGGAACTGGTGGAGTATCCTGGATGGAAATGCCTGTGACACCCCCATCATGCCCCAGCTGGTCTTTGAAAAGTACCTGTAGCTAGTACCCTAAGGGCTACACATACCTTTGTTTCTACTGGGATGGGTTCCCCTCTGTTGGCTCTGGCTCTAAGTTGAGGGTGGCAGAGTTCAGTGAGTTCTTGTAATATGTCTCTGTCCACCCTGTATCACACTAGAATCTCCAGCTCATGTAGCTCCTGGAAGGTTACCCTTGGCCTGAGCACTCTTCACCTTCTAAGCCTAAGCCTACTGTCAGCAGCACCAACAGCACTGACTTCATCATGTAGCACATACAGATGTAGCAGACCTGCAGCAGCCCCTCACATTATCTCAGTTAAAATTTCCAAGTCTGTACTCCAATGGTCCAGAGTACTGAGGAAAAATCAGAATGTAGGGTGTATGCATACTTTATACAGGTCTGAAGTAGGTCCAGCATGTGTGATTGGCTAATTACTATGCAATCCACCTGCCTAGAATATAGTCGATATCACTTAATGCCATACTTTATTGTGTGACGCAGTGCTATGCACTGCACCATGTAGCATAGCTTATACAAAAGCCCAAAAAAGCAATAATTGAAGATATCTGATTTTAATTACTTGCTGAGTACGTCATCACTGTGACTTGGATGGTCTTTCCATGCGAGCATGCTCAGCTATGCAGCACACAGTGCAAACACGCACAGCAGATATTAAACAATTCTAAAAGTGAAAGGCCACACCCCCCTGCTGGCAGCTACTTCCAGGAGAAATATCAACATGGTGTGGGAGCCTACACAAAGTGGATATGTGAGCACGCTTACTCCTTTTTGCTATTCAAGACATCCACCTCATTTGCATACATATCTGTGCTGTCAGCCTGGAAACTTCACGGTTCATAGCTGTATGACCTGGGCAGCAGCACCACTGCACCATTTTACAGACCCGACACAAAGTCCTATAATACATTTCTGACAAATATCATAAAATGTTTTTTCCCCTATTTTTTTTTTATTTTCAACTTAGTATATTTGTGCACTGTAGTGCATAACACAGGCATGCAGAAATTATTAAAAAATGTATTTATTTTTACATATTCCCTTCCTTTTTCAGACAGCCACAATGTATATTTTTATGTGTTCTAACATTTACTGGGGAGTTATGTCCATATTTCTGATGTTTTACATCCCCTCCTGTCCAAGTAGACTCCTGCACACAGACAAGTTCCGCGTTCACTATGGACACGGACATGGGTTCTACACAGATGCCTTTTCTGCTTGTTGGATTGCTCCACCTGGGTCATTTGCATAAGATTCACCTGCTTATTAGGTAATTTGCATTACACAGAACTTTCCTTGTATGCATGTGCTTCAGTGCTGCTAAGCACATGTTTAAGCTCATATACACAACGAGGTGTGATGCATACACTTAAAAAAAATTGTGTAGCCTTTACTGAATTCCCCCTTAGGAGAAATAAAAGGCAAAAAATATGAATGTGAAAACTTGATATAACATTCAAAAGGCAGTTATCTGTAATTTCAAGAAAATTACATTTTTGTGAAAATTCAAGCATGCCCATATGTGTAAAATGATCTAGACACAGTTACAGTACAATAGTTACCATCAATCTGAAGCAATTACTAATTTCTGTTAGTTACCAGTCTCTACATGAATGAAGGTTTTCATATCTCTACCCACAATTTTACAATGTCAAAATCATCTTGTGAAATTCATGTCAATTTATTTTCAAAATTCATAAATAAGCATAAATACACTGTTGTTTCCTGGCACTTAGTGTATACTACCAAAAACCTGATTTCTTATTAGCAGTCACTGGTTAACCAGAATCAAACCTTGAATCTTTTGATCTACATAACTTGAATATGTCACTTGGTTTTTATTGTGAACACAAAACCTTTGTAGTTTTAAACATTTCAGCTATAAAACAGCTTATCCTTGACTGCCTGCTTAGTTTTAACTCTAGCTAATTAAGAACAGAAACAACATAATTCTTTCCTGTTACAATTCTTTGTTTTTTTTCCTCAGTTATTGATTTACAACTATGGCTAGAATTTAAAACAGTAATGACTTTTCTAGGCTCTTGTCTGCATCATGTGTTAAGCCATGATTTCTTCTAACTTGACTCAAAATTCAGTCCTACGGTCAGGAGATATGCCTACCTTGTCTTTACATCTCCAGCCTGTGAAAGCATTATCAGTAAATGACTGTTTCATACACTTGTATGAACAAACTTGTCCTTTTCCCCTTTTGCAATGCTGATTCATTAAATCTACTGCTGATTTAAGTTTATTGGGATGTTTACCCTGTGACAACAAAAAATAATCTAAATTTAGACTAACAACCTTTGCTAAAGAATTTACATATATTTTCTTTCCCTTTGGCAATAATGTTATTTTAAAAACTTTGGTCTATAACCACACTAAGTGGCATAATTTGATATTCTGGTGTCATAAAGCTCACAAATTATTCTCTATGTAACTAGAGTGTTGTACTAAATTTTCAGTGTTAAATATGTAACCCACTTGCTGATTATTTTTCTATCAACCAATAACCAAAACATAGCATTCATTATTACTGTCCCTCCCCCATTGTCAGGCTTTATAATATTAAAGGAAATATCCATGGCAAGATTATTTAACACCAGGAGAACACCTTAGAATATAAAGAACTTTTGTGGCAGCTTAGGTTAAATGCCACTGTACCAGCAGGATTAAATGACCATGCTTCTTTAGCAAGTCTTTTAAAGGGGGGTTGTGGATGGATGGATGTATATGTTTTTATGTGCTCGAGTTTTTTTAGGTTATGTATTAATATTTACAGTTTATTTACATATTTCCTTTTGGGTCATGGAATTTTGAACATCACTGGTTATCCTGGCCTGTGAGGTCACATTATTTGCTTATCTGATTGTGTGATTTTTTCCAGTTCTGATGTTCACTTTGTGAATGAAAATGCTTAACTGGATTGAAATAAATTTGCATAAGCTTTTATTTTGGCATGTCTTATTTGCTTGGTGTTCTGTCAAATTCAAGGAGGATATACTTTGCCTTTTTTTGGTTATCAGTTACCTTTGTCACAGTATGGATGCTTGGTTTGGTTATTTTCCTATCAACAAATGCAGTTTGTAAAAATTACATTTTACCAAGAAATCTGATTTCTCTCTGTTTTCAGTAGACTAAAATGAGGTACATGCTCTATCTACATCTACGGGTCCATTAAGATATATAAAATACCTTGCTCTTTTTTTCACTGCATTTTCTAGAACAATTAAAATATTTTGATTTCTGTTCAGTATTTATAAACTCTACATTTTTGCATGCTGCAGATACTTATCAGCAAATCATATTTGAAATATACCTGAATTTTTGTTACCATTAACTGAACAGCCCTGCATGAATCCATTTTTGCAATTACATTTGGCGGTTTATTAAAAAATATTAAAAAATCAAAGATACCTGCATAAACCTTAGGTCATCTTTTTCATTATATAGGGTGGAGGTAACAATCCTTGTATGTCAGTGTGTGTGCTGTACTTGTGTATGCATGCTTGAGTGCATTTATGATTACATATGTACAACCCTGCACAAACCTTTTACAGTCTAGAAAATTAAAGCATTACCTTTCATGCAATACACGTTTCTGTGTAACTGATGTCTTGTATTAGCATAACAGTATAACATCAGCACTAAAAAAGGTCCAAACTGCAGCTTTGTATAACTGTGGAGAATTAAATTTAACACACAGTAATGTCACATTTAACCACCCATGACAGTAATTTTCCTTTTTAACTCGTGAAAAGTTATTGATGAATAATAACTGTGACAACATTTGGGACATTGCCTAAATCTGGAAGTCATTACATGTTAATGACTGGAGAAACCTAAATAGAAAGACTTTTGTTGGCTTAAATAGTTACAGGATTTTTGTAGTTGGTATAACAGTTAAGGTGTTTAACTCTGAAACACAAAGTAATGGGTTTGATTCTCACCTTTCCAAGGAAAAATGGCTAAGCTTAAAATGATCCACAGAAGCCATTAGACTAGTACTTGCCTATGAACCTTTTCTTTATTTTCACTGGTTCTATGTGCAGTGACATTTTAAAACAGTCATATTCAGGCACATTGCCAAAACTTATTAAAAAATTCTTTAGAATATACCACTCTGAATTTCATTCTTGGTTGATTTGCATGAACTCAGAAGCATTTTATTCCATCTCAATTTGTGATGAATTTCCATACTGCAAAAAGTAGCTTCTGAATTTTTAATTTAGAACTGAAACCACTGAATTATAAAGCACTGCATTCTCAAATCACGTTTGACTTGAGATATAAAAGCTTGGAAATTTGCCTAGTGAACTCACAGTGTGGAATAGGGTGCTTAAAATGCAATCTAGTAAGTAATACACAAACTACTGGAAAAAAATTTATGACAAAAGAAAATATATGTGTAATAGTGCGCTGGGGGATTATAATACTAGCTTTTCACTTTTTTAATTTCTCCAAATCTTTTGGGTTTCCAAAACGATGATGAGAATGGACCCCATTCCTACGTCAGAGTACAATTAAAGTTCATGAAATTAATATTGTTTCAATCTTTGATGTCAGCCAAAAGTGCTCTTTGTAGCACCAGCAATGTGCCTAGTAATGACTCCTCCTGCAATTCGTATGGGGTTACATGTATTGGTAACATATCTAAATACAATTGTAGATTCTTTTTTATAAGACCCATTGCTCATACTACTAATGGAACTGTCTGGGTATCTTTCTTCCACATTGCTTTCATTTCTGCCTGCAGATCCTAATATTTTATTACTTTGTTTCTCTCTGTATGCAAGACACTGTAGTAACAGTATTATTACTATTATTTTTAATATTTTTATATTTTATTTTATTTTAATATTTTTTATTTTTTATATTTTTATATTTTTTTATTATTATTATTTTATTAGCTATTTCAATGATCAATGCTGCTTTTGTCTTCTTTTCATGGACCACTATATCCAGTTTCTAGTATCTATCATTTGAACTGTTGCTAATGGGTGATCCGATGTGATATAAACTTCATTTTCTGTAATGCTTTGTGGTTCATATTTCCAGTGTTTTTCAGCCATTTCAATACCATAATGTTTGCACAATCCCCAGTGCAATAATCTTGCAAGATTATTATGCCTTTGAGTATACAGTCCTTCTGCCATTAGTTTGTCACAACGAGCAACAAGGTGTGCGACTGTTTACAATTCGGTTTTACAAAACCTACATTTGTCTGTTTCTCCCACATGTTCATTGGACTTTGTAAATCAGCCTGTACGTAGCCCACTATCTTGGACCGCCAATATTAGCCTTTCATCTCTTTTCTTGAATTCGCCTCTCCTTAAGCATTCCAGCATTTGTTCCTGATCAACATGAAATTTTTCCAGAAGTTTTCTATACTTGCAGCTATATTTCTGCTTTTTCCATATTTCTTGCCTTCTCATCTGGTCCTTCACCTTCTAGTCTTTCTTTTGTTTTTTGGCACATTCAGTTGCTGCCTGATTTTTATCTACTTCTGGTTTGATTTCCATTCCTGCTTGACGCCAATATGTTTCTGCTAGATTAAGCAGAGATGTCATCTTAGATTTATTTTCCTCATGTTTCAAAACTTTCACTACGTTTGGGTCTTGTGAGGTTAGCAGATGTGTGTGGAGTCTCACAACTGCAGATCTATACATGTAATCAATTTCAAGGAGGCCCATCCCTCCTTCGAAATGAGGAATATATAATCTTGGTAAACACTGATTTTTATAAATTATTTGGTGAGCATGACGCATCCATCTAGCTTTCCTATCTAATCTATCCAACACATTTTAGGGCCAGTCAATCACTGCAAAACTGTAAGTTAGGACAGAAAGAGCAAATTGGTTTATAGCTTGGATTTTGTTCCTAGATGTCAATGCTGTTTTCAGGATTAATTTAAGTCCTTTAAAGTATTCCTTATAAGTTTTATTTGCATTTCTTCATGTTTTACTGCTGATCCTTCATCAATTCCCATATATTTATACACCCCCTCTTGCTCATGTTTTTTTATATAACATTCTTGTCCCAAACTGATGTTTTCCTGGTGTTGCAGTTTTCCTGCTTTAAAGGCTGCTTTTGCACATTTATCAAGACCAAATGACAATCTTATATCATCTGAAAAAGTTTTGATAACTTGCAGTTGTGTTTTCAGTTCCTCATCTGATGAGCTATACAGTTTTAAATCATTGACAAAAACTAGATGAGAAGTCTTTATACTTTGTTGTTTTCTACAAGCCAAATTGTAAGCTGTTAAGTAGATAGCTTAATGGGTTAAGGACAAGGCAAAGTAGCAGAAGTGACACAGAGTCACCCTGAAATATCCCCCTTTGAATTTTTATCTCTGGAATAATAATTTGTCTTTTATCATGGCTTAATTGCAGAGTGATCTGCCACTGTTTTATGGTCACTGTAATGTAGTCGATCAGTGTAGGGTGTATCTTATACATTTGTAAGCACTCTTTTATCCATTAATGTGGGATACTAGCAAATGCTTTTTGCAGTCAATCCATGCTGTACTTAGATTCTTCCCCTTTTTACAGTTCTCCACTATGACTTTATTTAACAAACAATCTTTTGTTCCAAATGACTTTCCTTTATTGCCCTTTTGTTCTACTGCCATAATTGATTTTCTTCCAAATTACTATAAACTCTGTCGGCATCAATTCCCATATATAGTTTATACGTCATCAGAAGGCAAGTCATTGGTCTATAATTTTTAGGGTAGCTTTCAGGTTCACTCTTAAGTAAGAGCATTGTTTTTCCTTTTGTTAGCCAGGTTGGTGTCAGTTCAGAGTATGCATATACATAGTTCTTACTCATGGCTAAATCTTCATGCAAAGATGTCAATACTTTTAACCAAAAGTTAGGTACTGCATCTGGGCCTGGGGTTTTCAAATTAGAGGCTTTTCTTAACTTTGTTTCAATCTCTCTTGCTGTTACTTCATCCCATTTCATATCCTGTACATTTAAACTTCTTATTCTTTCTTTTACTTCTTCTATCCATTTAGCATTTTTATGTTTCACAGGATCTTCATAAGTACTTCTCCAAAATGTATCTATTTCTTTTTTTTGGTGGACTTTCAATTCCTTTTACCTTGTTTCCCAATTCTCTGTAAAACTTTTTTGGGTCATCAATAAAGTGCTTATTTTGTACTTTTTCTTTATATTTATCTGTGTATCTTCTAAATTTTTCCACCTATGCTGAGATTTTCAGCTTGCTATTTGCGATAGTGCATGATAGATCCTGGTCTGTTCTAATAAGGCACATTGCTTTTATTAAGTATATCATTTCTTAGAACTTTTGTTGATCTGTTCCCTCATCTATACTCGTCTAAAAGTGGCACTTCTGGTCTTAATTGCTTTATAGTTTTCTCTATAAGATACTTCCATGATGGGATTTGATTTCTCCCCTTCCTTTCCCTCACTACCCTGTGTTCTTATGATAGAACTTTAGCAGTTATTAATTGAGCTGCACAGTAATATATCCTGTTTACTTCTGTTATATCGCATGGATTTCTTTGGACAGTCCTAATTACTGTGTTCATTTGTTTTATCAAACTTCTAACTTTTTGGGTTTTATTGACCTTCTGCAGTCTATTTCTTTAATTGATCTTAATTTGTCTATCTATCTACCTATATTAAATCAAGCAACTCTTCTCTTAGCTCATTTTCTTCTAAACTAAGAACACATTTTTTATGTTCCATTTCCTGCGGGCAGTCTATAGAAGTTTTATAGCATCTTCCTGTGGCACATTCTCTTCAGTTTCATCCTGTCCCTCCATTGCTCTGTTATATGGGAACTCAATGGCCTATCACTCCTCAACTAGCTTTTCTGAGAAAATTGTTATATGTATATTGAAATATCAAAAATATAAGTGAAAGGATGGATTTTCTCTATCAGTGTCAGTGACACAACAGGGAGCACTTGCCTTTGGAGCAGAAGGCTGTGCTTTCCAATCTTACACCACAGAGATTGACTGTTGATACTGTAGTTCAGTATAAAGGGGTGTGGCACTCCTGAGTATACCATCCTTTGGATGAGACACTGAACTGAGGCTCCATCTGTCTGACTTAGCGGTGGCTCAGGTGGATGTAAAAGATCCCACAGCACCTATCAGACTAAGTAAGGGTACTTTATTTTACACTATTTATATAATATCAGTCTAACATTATTTATAATCATCTTTTTTACAAAATTACATCACACAAAACAAAATATTGTACTTCAAACAGTTATTCCCCTCCACTCTTTTTGCCACAGCCATATTCTTATTTTACTTAATATTTCCGCTAAGTTCCATTTCTTATTAAACAATGATTCTTTCACCCTAGCCTCACATATATTTCAAATAACCCTAAACAAAATTGTGTCTATTTTTTTGTCTAATTTATCGTATATTTTGTATTTAACCCCTTAGTACCTGTAGAAAATCATACTAATCTATCTTATTTGTATTTTCTAAAGAAGACGACTCAGAAATTTTATTCCACAACTTCTTTACCCAGTGACACCCTAGAAATACATGCTCTGTTGTCTCTCTCATCACAAAATAAATATCTTTGCAAATAAACTTTGTATAACATATTAACTTTAACAGGTAACCTTTTATACACAGTCTCCACAAAAATCTTGATGTTGTACATTTCTGAATATCTTTTTTTATCCTTAATTGCATGAAGAACTTCATTATGCAATCCTTCTCAAGGGTTTTCCCCATCTTTCCTAGACATGTTAGTATTCCTATTAACAAGCCCTGACATTCTTATTTTACTTTGATATTCTATAATTTCCTCTCTTTCATAACTCCCTCTTCCATCACTCTCCATAATTACTTTTAAATATATCTGATACTAAAAATATAACAATTTCATCTTTTTCACCCAGCATTTTAAATAAATTCATATAAGCCCCATAAACAAGTGAATTAATTAAGCCTAATCCACCATCTTTCTGATTCATGTATAAAACATCCCTCTTAACAGGACTTAACCTACTAACATAAAAACAAAAAAGAACAACTGAGTTAATTTAAAACACCTTTGACTTATACAGCATGCTAAATACCTTCCAGAACCTCACTACACTAAGATTTTTTTCAACCAAACCTTTCTTTTGATCATAAATTACTTCCTTCTTTTAAAATCTGAGTCCTAATACATTTACTTTGGTATTTACACATTTAATACTTCTATAGCCCCTACTTTACCTAAACCATAACTCTTTTCTTTGGTTAATTCTAAACCTACTTCCCCCAAGCAATCACAAACACATCTAATAATTCTAACCATACAACCTTCTTTTGCTATATCATCTGCATATGGCAAGAAACCTGGAATATTCGCACAATTGTTTAAAACATACTTTCAAAAGTCCTAATTAACATCATAGTTATCACTACATTCATAACTAAAGAAAACAAATTTCTACTCATAGGACTACCTTACCGCAGATCTCTGTTCATGTTAATACCTGATCCTAACCAGCTATTAACTAATATCTTCACTTTGGTATTTTTATACACAGATTATACTTCTTTTATAATTCTCCCATCTACACCATACTTCCTTAGAACACCCCATAAACATTCTAGCATCTCCAAATGCTTTCTTAACATCAGCTACTAATAATTTTAATTCTTCCTTTCTATTTACTACTTCATCTACCGTTTCTCTTACAACAAATAATAAATCCTTACTGCACTCTCCCTTAATACAAAAAATACCTTACACCAAAAGTTTTTCAATAACCTCATTCAATCTAGTTTGTAATTATTTCATGAAAATCATATAATCCATAGTATTTAATGTTATTGGACTTCACTTCTTAATTCTTTCACACTTCTTTTTCCAAATAAATTTAATAAGTCCTTCAACCATATCCTCATCGACTATACCCTCCTACAAGTGTTTATTGAACACAGTAATTAATGTTTTTTGTTGCTCCCTTAAGTTTTTATAAAAAATCATACCCTACACCATTCAAACCTGAAACAAATTCCACATTAACACTATCCAATCATTATCCAATTCTTCCAACATAATTTCTCTCATTAACTTTTCATTAGATGCCTTAGAAACTTAACTCCCCCAAAAAAGAAGTTATGTACTTACCATAATGTTCCATGTGAGTTGTTCATCTTGCCTTCATTCTTACTGATGGGTTCAGAGCTGATCCTCGGCCAAATGCAAAAGCTTGAGGTCTTCAACCAGCTCATGACTTGTTCCCTATCCCATGATGCATTTGTGCTTCCCTTGGATCATGTTTGCTGCCAACTATGGTATAAACCATCTACCAATATAGTAACAGCATAGAATACATTAGAAAATGTCAATCACAGTCATACCTCACCTCAGGTTCTCAATCCTCAAGGAGCATGGAAGGGGGTTGGAGGGTGGGATGTAAGAATGAAGGCAAGATGAACAACTCACATGGAACATTATGGTGAGTACATTTATGTGAAGTTGTTCTATCTTGCCTTCATTCTTACTGATGGGATAGCATCCAAAGCAATTTTCTTGGGTGGCTCACGGGAGTATGTTCTTCAGAACAGTGGAACTAAAGGAAGCCCTGTCCCTGGATGCCCTGTCCACTTTGTAATGAGTGATGAAGGTATGAAGCCTAGACCAAGTAGCTGCTGCGCATATTGTATCTATTGATAATTTGGCAGAAAAAGCAGAGGAAGCGAACACAGCCCTAGTAGAATGGGCCTTTATCTTTTGCTGTAAAGGGGTATTCACTAAACTATAAGTAAAGGAAATACAATCCAATAACCATTTTGACAAAGTGGTTTTTGCAACAGGTGCACCTTTCCTGGATTCTAAGAAGGAAACAAAAAGTTGATCTGTTTTCCTAAAATCTTTGGTCCTGTCTAGGTAGAAGTGAAGTTGTCTATGAACATCAAGCTTGTGCAGCATGTACTCTGCCTTATTGCCATACTTGGGGAAGAATACAGGCAACTCTATAGTCTGAGTGAGATTTGTTTCTGAACATACCTTTGGTAAAAAAAGAGGGATTTGTCCGGAGAGACATTCTGTCATTATGAAATATCATATAAGGGGGTTTAATGGACAAGGCTTGTAACTCCGATACCCTCCAAGCAGAAGTAATAGCTACCAGAAAAAATTGTTTTCTATGTGATATACTTCAGGTCACATGAAGAGGCTGGTTCAGAGAGAGGTAGAATTATATGTGACAGGACAAAATTTAGATTCCACGGAGAAATACGGGATTTAATGTGTGGTCTTAAATGTATAGCACCTTTTAGATATGCCCTTGAGAGTCTGTGTGAAATGACATTGGACCCTTTCTAACCAAGATGGAAGTTGGAGATTGCAGCCAAATGAACTTGAATAGTTACGGTGGCTGGTCCCTCATTAAAAAGTTTTGTCAAAAATTCCAGAATAGAAGCTATTGGAGCTAAATAAGGATCAATATGATTTTGTAAGGCCCATATTGAGAATCTTTCCCATTTGCTGAGATATAGCCTTCTTGTGGAGGATTTGTGAGATGTTGTCAAAATGTACTGCGCTACAGCTGAAAGATTCTGAAGCCTGGCTTTGTTTGGAATCGGATCAGCCAAGCTCTCAATTTGAGGGACTGAAGGGACAGAGGAACAGCCCCCGATGAGTGGGTCAGGAGGTCTGGAACTGGGTCCAAGATCCAAGGCTCTTCCAATAGATGAGGCCAAAGAAAGGGGAACCAGATCTGGCAAGGCTAGTAGGGGGCTATCAGAATGATGGTCCTTCCCAGAGAACTGGCTTTCTGCAAAACCTTGAGTATTGGGGTAATGATGGAAAGGCATAAAGGAGACCTGGAGGCCAATCATGTACAAGTGCATCCCTTGGGGTTTCCCCAGGCTGGAGAATTAAGGCAAAATAGCTGCTGCATTTCATGTTTGGTGATGTAGCAAAGAGATTGCAGCAAGGCTGGCCCCATCTGTGTAATATCCTTTCTGCAACTTCTTTCTTCAGGGACCACTAGTGAAGCAATAGAATTGCTCTGTTCAGCTTGTCTGCTATCACGCTGGACTTCCCCAGGATGTGCGTTACTATCAGAAAGCGATGGGTGGAGTTTGCCCATTGCCATACTCTCAAGGCCTCTCAACATAGGGAGTAAGATTTGGTTCCCCTTGTTTGTTTATGTACCAGACTACTGACATGTTGTCTGTCTGAATTGCAATGGTCCCAAGAGGGAGAGAGTTTTGAAAGGAATGCAATACTAGAAGTACCGCTCTCATCTCTAGGACATTTATATGCAGGTGAGCCTCGTGTTCCTTCCAGGTGCCTTGGGCTGTTTTTCCCTGATAATGTCCCCCCTACCCTATCAGGGAAGAGTCCATGGTCACTGTGGCAACTGGAGTGGGTAGAGCAAAGGGACGACCCATCGTTACACAATCCAGTGTTAGCCACAACTGGAGGTCCTTCTTGCAGGAGTTCATTATTATGATCTGATGAGACATTGGAAAATCTTGAAAGGACCACTGCATGAAAAAGAGCCATTGAAGTATCCGCATATGCATCCAACCCAGTGGAATTGCCATGATTGCTGCCGCCATTGTTCCCAACATCTTGAGAACTGTGGAAGCTGGGGCTTTTTCTTTTGAGAGAATGGTTAGAACCTGTTGTTGAAGAGTGTAGACCCTGTCTGATGGAAGTTTTAAAGTCATTGTGGTGGTGTCCAGATCTGCACATATAAAAATGGTATGTTGGGAAGGCAATAAGACCGACTTTCCTAAATTTATGGTAATCCCCAACTGACAGCATAGATCCATGGTGGTGTCCCTTGCTTAAATGAGTTAATGCCTGGTGGTGGAGGTTAGGAGCCAGTCATCTAGCTATGGAAACACCCAGAATCCTAAACGTCTCAGATGAGTCATGACCACTGCCATGCATTTGGAGAACACTCTGGGGGCTGTCATGAGACCAAAGGGCAGTGCTCGAAATTGGTAGGGACTGGCTCCCAGCCAAAAGTGCAGGTGATCTCTGGATGGTCTGTCCATTTTTATGTGATAATACGCATCCCGAAGATCTATTGAGCACATCCAGTTGTTTTTCTCTAGAAAGGGAAGTATTGACTGCAGTGTTACCATCTGGAACTTCCAACCCGAATTAATGGAAATCATCTCTGGTCACTGCTGGACAGAGGCACAACAAACTAATGGGCACAGTGAACTTTGTTTTCTTCACAGATTTGTTTAGTCTGCTGAGATCCAGAATGGGTCTGCAGTCCTCTGTTTTCTTTGGAACTAAAAATAACCTTGAGTAAGTTCCGGATCCTATCTGGTTTGCGTGGACCAGCTGGATGCCTCTTTTTCCTAGCAACTTTTGAATTTCTGCTGTTGCTTGTTCCCTGAGACTGGGTGGAACGTCTGGAATTTTTCTCGTTTGGAGAGGTGGGGAGGAAAAGAAAATGGAGTATCCTCTGGATATGATGCTTTGTACCCAGCTGTCTTTTGTTATTTTTACCCAGGCATCTGGGTACAAAGACAAGCAACTCCCGACTGCCTCCAGAGATAGACAGGCGAGCCTCCTTTCAGAAGTGCTGGGAGGGTTTCCCAAAGAACTGTTCTCTGTTGCCCTGATTCTGCGGACCCCCTCTGCTACGTGCTCAGTGTCTTCCATTACTGCCCCTTCCTCTGCTTCTGGAGGCGGATTCACCACATGTGTCCTGAAACGCTCCTTGAGTTTTCCAGAACCACATCTTTTCACCCTTCTGACCTTTACGACACGGTCTGGTAGGTGTGGAAAAATGGACTCCAATGGCAGACAGAGTCTTTCCCTCTTGTTCACACCTGTTAAGCATTTCTTTTACTTTGGGTCCAAAAAGGGATGAGCCTTCAAAAGGGGTGATGATAAAAGAAGACTCAAAGAGCTCCACAAAAGAACATAAGTGCATCCAGGAATGTCTCCTAAGAGCTATTCCTGTGCCTGCTGCCCTGCTCGCTCCATCAGCTGAATACAAAACCAGATGCATGGACGAGTTTACTAGGGAATGGAGGGTGGAGTGCTGGGAGGTTACTTTATCGGAGACCTCAGCAGCTACTGAACCCTGAAGAGTATCTCCTAGCTCTTTTAGGAGATCTCTTTGCAATCTAGTAAAATGCATAAGATAATTCAGCGAACTAAGGGCAAAGGTCACTGAAGTAAACCTGCTCTTTCCATATCTGTCCAAAATCCTTGAATCCTTATTCGGCGAATGGACCGATGTCGAAGTTTCGGATAACTCCTTCTTAGTGGCTTCCGCCACCACCATGGCATCAACAGGGACTCCCTTAGTGAGGAAGGTCTTGTCCTGTGCTGAGGTAATGAACTTATTTGGCCTCCTAGGGACTGGCTCTAGTGTATCTGTAGACTCCCACGCCTTTTGACAAACTAAGTCCATAAGCGCATTGAAAGGCGGAGACATCCAAGTGGTGGAGGACTGAGACCCAAAAGCCTTCAGGTAGACTGACTTATCATCAGTAGGGTTGATGGGCTGCCAGCCAACCCTCTGTTTGAAGATCTCTAAGATATCTGTGAATCATCTAAGTCAGTGTCTGAGGTGACAGATTCCTGTGGGGAGTCCAGATGCTTCCTCTTGCATGGCCTCTTCCGAGGTAACTCCTCAGTAGGAGCTTCTGATCAGGTCTCAGAAGAGCAGGGCTCACCCAATGGGGTTTTCTGAGGCTCTGGATCTCTATGCTTTTGTGGAACCTGTGATGACGAGGTAGACACCAGCGCCTTAAGGGGAGAAGCTGCTAGTCCTGATGACGTGGTTGTCTGACTGGACAGTGCTCTCCTCATGGCGTTGAAGGCCCCTCGGCTCCAATGCAAAGGAACCCCTGCTTCCGAGTATACAGCCGATTCCCCCCGGCACCAAGACGGTGGGCTCCGAGCCAGAGGAAGGTGCTGAGCTCACCCGTGCCGTATCCCAGAGAGGCAAAGTCAGACCCGAAAGATTGGTTCAACTATCCCCCGTCAGACCCGACCAGTGAGTGTCAGCTCCTAGACTCTTTGGTTGGCACCAAAGCAGTCCAAGAGGTCGGGTCCAAAAGTCCTGTAGAAGGTCTCGGTACCGATGGCTCCACTATCATCAGTTCTGAGCACTCTGGCTCCGAAGCTTCTAGTCGGATTGGAGGAATAGATATAGGGGGAAGAGGGTTGGATGGTTCTGAAACCCGAGGGGTTGTCCCCGACAAAAGTTTGGTGAACACCAGTGTCTGCAGAGAAGCCTCTGCACCACATGATCCACATCCATATCTGAAAGGCTCCTTAAGGACTGAGAAGATGGAGCCAAAGAAGCTCCCGATTGCAAAACTGGTGATTTCAGAGTAGGAGAGAATGACTCTAGTAACCGGGACCGGCTCCTCAATGTAACGACCATCAGCTCCGATATCAGTGGCGCCCAGGTCAAAGTCTTGTCAGCTTTCGACTGACAAGATGACGGAGATTTTTCTGTTTCTGAAAATCCAGTAGTTGAGGATTTTTTGGAAGATTTAGACTGCTTGGCATGAGCTATATTGACTTGTTCTTAAGTTTCCTGAAAGGAAGATTTAATTGTGCCCCTGACAATCCATTTATTCTTTCTTTCTTGTAACACCCGTGAACTGAATGAGTGGCAGATGGAACATGTTTCCTGTAGATGTAAAGGGCGTAAACAGTACACACAATCCGTATGCCCATCAGTAATGGACATCTTCTATCCACATTTAGGGCATTTCTTAAACCCTGAAGGCTTAGACTGCTTAGCCTCCTTGTCCTTTTCTTGCTGAAACATACCAAGAATAATAAATGGTTCACAGCACAGACACATTCTAACAATTGGCTAAGTTTCTGGTGTCATTCAAAGGGAATCCAGTATCTGTCTGCCTAGGAAGACATGATTGACAAACCACAATGCTTTGCCAGAGATGGTCTGTACCTGTCACTCCTGGGATTCAGGTTACTGGCTAAAGCTCTTGCCACCCCTATAGTGCCTTTTTAGGCAAGGTTCAAAGGACAAAACCACCACTGTAACAGATACAAGCATGCAAAATCTGAAGGTAATGCTACTCAATGCAAGAAGTCTAAACCTCAAAATGAACTCTCTCGAGGCACTCCTAAAAATGGAAAACATCGATATCTGTCCAGTAACTGAGACCTGGTTCAAGGCTCCAGAGAGCACCCCTGCAATACCAGGTTACAACTCTTACCACACTTTTCGGCCACCAAACCAAGACCAAAACACTAAAGGTGGAGGAGTGTCCATATTCACCAATGATAGTCAAACCTCCAGGCTAGTTGCCCAGCACAATGTATCTGAAATTCTCCAGGTGCAACTAACACTAGGTAAGACTGCAATCCAAATTGTAGCTTGCTACAGACCCCCCACCATGCCCCAAGATTCTCACTACATCTTTCTAAACATACTGGAAAATATTAAGGTACAACCAAACCCCCTAATACTGTGTGATTTCAACTACCCTGCCATTAACTGGGAAAACTACTCGGGTACCATCTCCTTTTCCCAACGTTTTTTGGAATTCATAAATTCCTACGCCCTGGATCAACTAATTCATTGTCCTACTAGGGGCTCCAATATCCTAGACCTATTCATTACCAACATGGGAGGTAGATGCTCCACACCAGTGGTCACCCCCTCATTGGTCAGGTCTGACCATAAGCAAATCACCCTTGACATCCACATCCTACCCTCATCCCCCAGTAAGGAAACCTCCTTTAAAAACTTCTCCAAAGCCAACTTCATGCTACTTTAGTCAGAAGTGACAAACTTCATGACACTCATGCAGACGGGATCTGAAAGTTCGACTGCAGAATCCTACACTAAGGCACTGTACGAGTATATCCACTTGTGCATGAATCGTGCCATCCCAAATAGAACCAAGATGCTCTTCTCCAGGAAAAAGGAAGCCAATCTGGTGGTCCCCTGCTATAAACAAACTATACAACAAAAGGAAGAAACTGTTGCAGAAAAGAGGAAAATCCCATGATGCAAAAAACTCCCTCACCAGCCTCAGTAAGAAGCTGAGATAACTCAAAAAATCCTCAAAAGCTAGTTACGAAAATAAAATTGCCAAAGATTCCACAGACAACCACAAGGCATTCTATAGTTATGTCAAGAATCTAAATGGCAATGGTCAGATCTGCTTTGAGCTACAACAGAATGGTATTAAATATACTGATCCCAAGGATATTGCCAATATCCTGGCAGATCAATTTAATGCCAACTTTGCCCCCCTTTCACCCCCTAAAGGGCCCATCTCAATACCAAAAGATTGCCAAATTCCGATAATCACGGCCACACAGGTAGAAACCGCACTCTCCAAAGCTAAGAATACAGCATCCAAGGGACCAGATGACATCCCAGGCTGTGTACTACATGAACTACAAAATGAACTGGCACCTCACCTAAGTGTCATGTTTAATCATAGCCTCACCTCAGGCTTCATGCCCACTGAGTGGCGCACAGCTACAGTTATCCCACTCCACAAGGGGGGATCCACCTTGGATCCCAGGAACTACTGTCCCACCAGTATGACAAGCCTGATCTGCAAGGGCATGGAACACATTATCATGGAACTTATAAATAAAGACACTGGCAACCTTCAAACACTGGACCCCACCCAGTTTGGGTTTGTGAAGGGCCAATCATGTCTCCTGAACCTGATTGACT
Source organism: Protopterus annectens (assembly GCF_019279795.1). Lineage (NCBI taxonomy): Eukaryota > Metazoa > Chordata > Ceratodontiformes > Protopteridae > Protopterus > Protopterus annectens. Next base: position 232,318,270 of record NC_056748.1, on the reverse strand, counting down.
TCTTCAAATCAGTCTCCAGAGCTGTGGACGAGGGTAAGCAGGTCCACACAGCCTATCTGGACTTCGCCAAGACCTTTGTCACCATCCCCCACTCTGGAATCATAGATAAACTTACTAAGCTGGGCATAAATCCCTACGTCACTTGATGGGTTGCCAACTGGCTTACTGACAGAACCCAGACTGTAAAAGTAGCAGACTCCAAATCCAGCTCCAGACAAGTGACAAGTGGAGTACCTCAGGGTTCAGTCCTGGGAACACTCTTGTTTGGCATCTACTTCTCTGAAGTACAGGCCAACACTAAGGGACTCTGGCTAACAAAGTTTGCAGATGACTGCAAACTGGGAGCCATGACTGAATCCAGAAATGATGTGGATATTCTACAAAAGGGCCTTACAGAAACAGATGCCTGGTGCCAGAGCCTTGGGCTCAAGCTTAATGCCAAGAAAAGTATAGTTATCCACTTTGGAAAAAAACATGTACCCATGAATTACCACATAGGTGGCAGTACACTAAACATCGAAAGTGTGATGAGAGACTTAGGGACACAGGTGGACAGTGGTCTCACTTTCGATAACCACATCGCCACAACAGTCAGGAAATCATTCTATGTGGCACACCTCATCACTAAGGGCTTTTCATCCAGAAAAAAGGAGGTAATTTTCCCACTGTACTCATCCCTCAGACCCATTATAGAGTATAATGCCCCATTTGGTATGTACCTCACAAGACATCTGCAACAGCTGGAAAGGCCACAGAAATACCTCACTAAAAGTATCACAGGCCTAAAGCAGGTGCCATATGCTGACAGTCTAAAAACACTCCAGCTATACTCTGTGGCATATTGTCTACTCAATGGTGATCTCTGCTTCACATACAAGGCCATGTCAAACCCTGAGTTGTTGGACATGCTCCACTTAAAGAAATCCCAATCCCTCAGAGCCACACACTCCAGGGATTTAAACCTTGTCATCACAATGAACAAAACATGCTGAAGGGATAAGTTCATGCCCCAGAGACTCCCCATACTCTGGAATTGACTACCCATACTTGTCAAGCAGAGCGCCTCCTTGGCACTCTTCAAAAGGAACCTTGATGATTGGATGGGAGGTAGGAAATTCACCCCGGGAATCAAGTCAGTCACCCTGCTAGACAGGGGTCCAGAGAAGTAAATATTGTGGGAAGAAATATCTATGGAATTCTTATGGCTAGGGTTGTATAGGCCCTACGGCCGATAGCCTAGCACCAACTTATGAACCTAAGCCCTCTAATTTAAAGGAGCTTATGACAAGAATAGATTTTGTTAATTGTTGCTTAGGTCTCTGTTGAAACTGTTGTCTCCCTGTTCTGAGAGACTGATCTGCAAATATACAGAGCTGAGTATATATTTTTGGTTTTAGAGTTTGTACTGTTAGTTGTTGCTTAGATCTCTGTTGAAACTGTCCCCCCTATTTTCTGCTGTGTCTTCATTTGGTATAACTGTTTTTTACAGCTTGTGTGTTATCTAACTCAAGGATCACTTGCATAAAATTTGACCTATTAGTAACAGCCTGCATTTAATTGCTGGAACCTGTGTTCTGAGAGACTGCCTTCCAGACTATCTGCAAATATACAGAGCTGAGCATATTTTTTTTTTGGTTATAGAGTTTACTTATTGCTTAGATCTCTGTTGAAACTGCTGTCTCCCTGTTCTGAGTGACTGATCTGCAACTATACAGAGCTGAGTATATTTTTTTGGTTACAGAGTTTGTTAATTGTTGTTTAGATCTCTGTTAAAACTGCTGTCTCCCTGTTCTGAGAGACTGATCTGCAAATATGTAGAGCCGAGTATATTTTTTTGGTTTTAGAGTTTGTACTGTGAGTTGTTGCTTAGATCTCTGTTTAAACTCCCCCCCTCTATTTTCTGCCATGTCTTCAGTTGGTATAACTGGTTTTTACAGCTTGTGTGTTATCTAACTCAAGGATCACTTGTATAAAATTTGACCTGTTAGTAACATCATGCATTTAATTGCTGGAACCTGTGTTCTGAGAGACTGCCTTCCAGACTATCTGCAAATATACAGAGCTGAGTATATTTTTTTGATTATAGAGTTTGTTAATTGTTGCTTAGATCTCTGTTGAAACTGCTGTCTCCCAGTTCTGACAGCCTGATCTGCAAATATAAGGTTTTTTTTTTTGTTATTGAGTTGTTCTGTTTAAACTTGCTTCTCCCATTTTCTCCATTTTCCTTCAGTTGGTATAACGCTTTCTTCCAGTTGGTATAACGTAACTCAAGGATCACTGTACAATTTGACCTGTTACTAATTGCCTGAATTTAATTGCTGGAACTGGAACCTGAACCTGACCTGTGAGAGACTACGTGACTATCATATATACAGAGCTGAGTATATTTTATTGGTTATAGAGTTTAATTGTTGCTTAGACCTCTGTTGAAACTGCTGTCGCCCTGTTCTGAGAGACTGATCTGCAAATATACAGAGCTGAGTATATTTTTTTGATTTTAGAGTTTGTACTGTTAGTTGTTGCTTAGATCTCTGTTGAAACTGTACCCCTATATTTTCTCCCATGTTTGCAGTTGGTATAACTGTTTTTTTACAGCTTGTATGTTATCTAACTCAAGGATCACTTGCATAAAATTTGACCTGTTAGTAACAGCCTGCATTTAATTGCTGGAACCTGTGCTCTGAGAGACTGCCTTCCAGACTATCTGCAAATATACAGAGCTGAGTATATATTTTTTGGTTATAGTTTGTTAATTGTTGCTTAGATCTCTGTTGAAACTGCTATTAAAATATTATTAGTAATAACTGGAAGATTTTTAGTGGAAGTTCTCAGATTATTAAGGTAGTAGGTGACCGTCCATTAATTACACAAAAGAAGGGAAGAGTTTCAAAAATTAATTCCAAGTGAAATTAAATATGCCAAAATTCAAGTGTCATAAAAAGGGGCATGGTGAAATGTTTGAACTGCAATTTGTGTGATTTGTCTGTACACTGATGTTAAAGAAATTATTATAAATAATTACTGTATTAGGGTCAATGGATGTTTTACTTGTAAGTCCAAATTTGTGGTCTATTTGTTTTTTTGTGTTTCATGTATGGCTTTCTATGTGGGTCATACTGTATGAGAATTATACAAAAGAATATATGAACACAAATATGCAGTACAGGCAGGAGATGAAAAGAATGCCTTGGGAAGGCACTATAAAATAGTAAATGTAAGGTTGCCTTTACGTTTTTAGTATTGGATGATATTAAAAATGCTGTGAGAATGTTCAATGCTGCGGATGAATTGGGGTGGTTCGAATATTCCTGGCAGGTTAAATTAAATGCTTGTTACCCCCAGGGCTGAACAATTGAGAAGATTTTGTAGCTTATTTAAAAAGGAAGCGGTTAAAACATTAATTAGAATTTAAGCATGTGATTAGATTTTAGTACTTAAGCAGTTTTAATGATGCAACTTTCAGTTGAGACGAAAGCGCTTACTGAAGTTGATTTTTGCAATATGAGGACGGGTATCTACATAAGTTTAAGTTTATGTGTTAGAGTGTTTAAGTTTTGGGGAAAGTTTAGGAGGCATTAAGAATACAAAACAAACTTCAGAAACACGTAAACTATGAAATATAACAATGATGGCTGCTACCACAATCCAAGCAGTATACTTCATAGTAACCACAGATTGCTTAGTTCGTAAAAAATGTCAACTGATTTATTCACCGTGAAATAAAAACCAAACAGTCGAATTAGGCGCCTTTTGTCTTTACCACATCAAAAAGACGACTTCAGATACATCGACGTTTGATACTCCCCCCACTTAAATACCTCAATAATCTATCACATGACATAATCACTTACTTAATTCAGGTGAAACCTTCCAACTTTAAAATTTTTCTTTCAGTCTTTCTTAATAAACTTTAACCATTTTCTATTTACAATACAGTACCCAAGTTGTTTAATTTATCCTACCTGGTTCTACACAACAAAGATGCATTACTAAGATCAACTACACCTATTTAAATTTTTCAATTTTAAAATACATAAAATAGAATTCACTTCATTTATTCCTGGATAAAAACAGGTGTTTGTATTTAGCTGCCACAATTCTAATTTTTCTAAAAGGAGGTTTTCAGGTCTCCCTCTACTATCTGAGCAAACTTGATCTATTACTCGAAACCTGAATGTATGTTCTGTTTTTTCTAATATATGTTTTGCAAGTGCATTCTCCATTTTTTATGGTTTATACTGTATAAATGTTCATACACTTGTTCTTTTAAAGTTCTATTAGTTTTCCCTATATAGAATACAGGGCATTGTTGACGCTTTGCCAAGTAGATAACTCTTGGATAGGCAATGAAATTTCTTCTTAGTGTTATATTTCCTATCCTTAATCCAGTAGCTTTTACCCGTGTCCATGTGCTTACAAAAATTACACATTTCACACTTGGTCATTCCTGGATTTCTGGTTGTGCACTCAATTTTACTTTCTAATATTGTTTTAACATTTTTCCCTTTTCTAAAAATCATCTGTGATGGTTTGGGAAGTTTCTTGTTAATATAAGGGTCACTTTCTATTAATGCCCAATTCTTATATAAGATGTTTCTTAAATCATTTGAGTTAACACTGTATGTTGTCACAAAACTATACATCATAAAGTTACCTACTTCTATGTTATTACTATTATGGGGAATCATATTACTGGGATTATTAATATTTTGCTCAGTCCATAAAATAGGTTTATACATACCCCTACTTCTTTTGTTCTTGATTTTGTCAGTTAATTCTACTATAAGATTCTGTGGGTACCCTCTATTAAGAAACATTCCTTCAAGTTTGTCACATTCCCTATGAAAGTCAGCTTCTAAGCTTATCATTCGAGCCGCTCTCACAAGTTGGCCCTTAATGACCGATCTTTTTTGGTGAAATGGGTGACAACTTGTAAAATGCAAGAAGCTATTAGAATATGTTTATTTTCTATGTTTAGTACTCACATATCTATTATTCCCAGTATCTTTCCTTAACTCTATATCTAAGTAATTGATCTTATTGTCTCCAAAATTCGATGTGAACCATAAAAAATCCGTGGAGTTATTACAATAGTTCAGCAAGTTTTTAGCTGCTTCCTCATCTCCTTTTATGATGACAAAAATGTCATCCAAAAATCTTGTACAAAAGGAGATTTGTTCTCTTATACTAGGGTTATTTCAAATAAATTCATCTTCCCAATTTGCCATTACCAAATTGGAGAAACTTGCGCCACAGGGAGACCCCATGGCAACCCCTTTTTTTGTAAATAAAAGGAGTTGTTGAATGTGATATAGTTGTTACTCAAAATAATATCCAACAATTCCTCTATTAAATTAATTTCACTTTTTGGGGCTCCTAATTTTTACAATTGTCTTGAGGCCCTCTCTAGTCCTTCTTGATGTGGAATAAATGTATATAAATCTTTCGCATCTATCGTCATAAAGTTGTGGTCACCCTTGAATTCTAAGTGGTTCACCTCTTTCAAAAAGAACCACGAATCTTTACAAATTTGTTTCTCCTCTTTAATATATTTTTTCAAGATGGAATCTACTACTTTAGCACAACCATATGTTATGCTATTTCGTGCATCTATGAGGGGTCTCACAGGTGGCTCTACTAAGCTTTTATGAATTTTTGGCACACCGAATAATTGGGGGATACGTGGTGCAACCATACTCATATACTTATACATGTCAATGTCCACCTTTGCTTCAATGAACAAGTAGTTTAAATAGCTCTTTATTCTTGTATAGGCTATGCTAAGCTCATTTCTTGACACCCTTGTATATGTTTCACTATTCAATAAACTTTCCATTCTTTGTTTATAATCCTCTACTTGCATCACAACTAATCCCCCTCCCTTATCTGGTTTCATGAATCTGAGTGGTAACTTTTTTAATTCATTAATCGCCTGCCATTCATACTTTGTAATGTTCTTTTCATTTTTCAACATCTTTCTATTCTCAATGTTGAACCTGAAATCAATTTCACACATTTTTTCGAACAAGGCGACACTACTGTGTAGTGACAGGTTAAATGTACTGGCTACATAAAATTCATTTACTTTACATTCACTAGATCCCATAATAACTGCCAAGTTCATTTTACGTGTTAGTAATTTTAAATCTATCAATGTTTGTGATAATTGCGCTTTCTCTGCAATGACAAACGTTTGACCCTTTGCACACAGTTCAATTACTTCGGGCTCGATTACAGTCTCAGTGTAATTAAAGACTTTATAATCGCCCTGTAAGTTTGTTAACAAATTACAGTACCTTTTATTCGTTATGTCCATATAATCTATCTCCTCCGTCTTCTGTTGTTGGGCTGTTGTTGTTTCGCTCCTCGGGGGGTATGGTTCCAAGTTTGGTGGTGAAAATTTTCACTATTACCACCATTTTGATGTTGGTTCAAACCTTGTTGGCCTCCAGGGTTAAAATTATTTTTTTGATTAATTCTGTCACTCCTTCGTACCCCATTGTTCTCAATTGTAGGTGGATTGTCTGTTACTCTGGTTCCTTGGCCTCTTATTTCCACTTCCTGAAAATCGGGGCCACCTCCTTCCCTTTTTGGCTCAGCTATTGGTTTCCATACTTGTGACGGGGGAGGTTTTGGGTATGCTGTCCCATTTCTATATGCTACTTTGTCTCTCTGCATTTTCTGGACTTTTGTAGCCTGTAATTTTTCCATAAGTTGATTGATACTGTCAAAAGTTCTATTACAGTCGAACTTATATCGGTCAAAATCTGTGTCATTGATTATCTCCTGATCAATTATTTGTATGTCCATTGTTAGGACATCCAAGTTCACCTGATAATGTTTGACCATAAGTTCCAATAGTTCTATTCCGTGTTTGTCAAACATACATATTAATTCTTTATGAAAAGTTGACCCTTCTTCTAAACCTGTCGGGTACTGCCATACTCTCAGCCCTTTCGGGACTATTTTTTCTCTTATGCACTCTTGGAAGTACGCTACTTCTAATTGTAGCTTTTTGTACTTCACTAAAACATGGTCTAAAGTGTCAACAATGCCCTGTATTCTATACAAGGAAAGCTATTAGAAGTTTAAAAGAATGAGTGTATGAACATTTATACAGTATAAACCATAAAAAATTGAGAATGCACTCGCAAAACATATATTAGAAAAACCAGAACATATATTCAGGTTTCGAGTAATAGATCAAGTTTGCTCAGATGGTAGAGGGGGACCTGACAACCTCCTTTTAGAAAAATTAGAATTGTTGTGGCAGCTAAATACAAACACCTGTTTTTATCCAGGAATAAATGAAGTGAATTCTATTTTATGCATTTTAAAACTGAAAAATTTAAATAGGTGTAGTTGATCTTAGTAACACATCTTTGTTGTGTAGAACCAGGTAGGATAAATTAAACAACTTGTGTACTGTATTGTAAATGGAAAATGGTTAAAGTTTATTAAGAAAGACTGAAAGAAAAATTTTAAAGTTGGAAGGTTTCACCTGAATTAAGTAAATGACTATGTCATGTGATAGATTAATGGGGTATTGAAGTGGGGGGGGGGGAGTGTCAAAAGTCGATGTATCTGAAGAAGTCTTTTTGCTGTGGCAAAGATGAAAGGCGCCTAATTCGACTGTGCTTGGTTTTTATTTCACGGTGAATAAATCAGTTAACAATTTTATGAACTAAGCGATCTGTGGTTACTACGAAGTATACTGCCTGGATTGTGGCAGCAGCCATCATTGTTATATGACATTAAGAATATTACAGAACAACATGAGATTGGATTGTTAGATTTCATGCGGATGTACATCCAGGGTTAAATGGTTATGTATCTTTAAAACCAATTCTTAGAGCTCGTAACTTATTTAAATAGTTTTAGTGGTAATTAAACATGTGACTGATTTTACTTGATGTATTGACTGTATAAGAGTTGTTGGCTTTTAATTGCTTTACATTGGTAAGAAGTGCTCAGTATGGCATGAAAACACTGACCTCTTAAATAAATTTACTTTTGCCTGCTGTCGCAGTTGGTCTTGAGAAGTATTTTTTGATTTTCAGTTTTGTTATTCTACAGACCTATCCACAGTGGGTTACCTTTTTGCTGTTCTTAAAATATACTGATACCCTGTATGTAGCATGGTTTTGAAATTATTAATGCAAATATGAGCAAGCAATATTTGAAGCCTAGAGGCACAGAACCCTTGCAGTCTGAGGTACGCTACTACCACTGCCATGCATTTGAAGAACACTCAGGGGGCAGTGGTGAGGCCAAAGGGTAGGGCTGTAAACTGGAAGACATAGTTTCTCAGCCAGAAGTGGAGAAACTTTCTGAATTGCCTGTCCATCTTGATATGGTAGTATGCATCCTGTAGATTTATGGAGCACATCCAATCATTTACTCTCAGTAGTGGGAGAATGGACTGAACTGTGACCATTTGGAATGCTGACTGCATGACATATTGGCTGAGGTGGCCTAGATCCAAAATTGGCCTTAGGTCCCTAGTCTTTCTTGGCACTAAAATAATCTTGAATAAGTTCTGGATGCAAGCTGGTCTGGTGGGACTTTTTGAAAGATTCACTTCTTCATCAGGTTTTGTATTTCTTTAAATGGTACTGGTCTTAGAGAAGGTGGAATGTTTGGTAACTTCCTAGAGTTTGGGGGAAGAAACAAAAAGAGAATATAAAAACTTCTAGTTATTATCCTCTGCACTCTCTTGTCATTCCTGATGGACATCCTGGCTTTGTGGTGCAGGGATAGCTGCAATTTTTCGAAGCAATCCTTCAGGAGTGCTGATAATGCCTCTCAGTGAAGGGACCTCTGAAAACGTGGTTTTGCGGCTCAACTCTAACTCATGAGTGATGTCCATTATTAGAACTCCCTCCTCTGCCTCAGGAGAGAACCCTTGGGATTTCCAGAGCTACAGTTTTTTATCCTCTTTAAGGTTACTGTGAAAGGACCTCTGGAGGGTGGAGAGCAATATTTCAATGGCAGAAAGGGTCTTTCCATCTTGCTCACTTCTGGTCACCGTTTCTTTCACTTTAGGCACAAAGAGTGTTGAGCCATCAAATGGGGAATTAATAAAGGATGTCTTGACATGCTCCACAAAGTCACACAAGCACATCCAAGCATGTCACCTAATAGTAATGTCCATGCCTGTGGCTCTCAAGTGCCTTCAGTAACATTAGAAATAAGATGAAATGAGACGTTGGACAGCAACTTTAGAGTGGTTAACTGAATGGCCAAGTTCTCCTGTCTTCTACAGATATAGACCTAGGGACTTTGAGAGTTCCTTGGTTAAACCCTCTGACATCTTGTGATGTGTGCCATGTAATTCAGTGCCCTCAAAGTGAAGGTAGCTGAAGTGCAAGTGCGCTTCCCAAATCTGTCCAGCATGAGTCAGAGATAGAGCCAGAGTATATGACTGCCAGATCTTCAGGTCTGGTGCAGACAAGATCTGGGAAGTGCTCGGACTTGTAACTTCTGAGTCCAAACAGAACAGGGTAGGAGCTACTTCAAGAAGAGGGGAAGATGCATCAATACTGGGTCCTGTAATGGCCTTAGATAAGGAGGACCCCCATCTGAATCTAGGTCCTTAACAACTTCTTCATCATGTAGTCCACATTTGCTTTGGAAAGTCTCTTGGTTGACCAAAATCTCCACAGGGAGGAAGTGGTGGAAGGAGATCTTGATAACCAATGACTTCCCATACTCTGGAATAAACTACCTATCTATATCAAACAAAGCTCCTCATTAGCACTCTTCAAGAAAAATCTTGATGATTGGATGGGAAATAGGAAATTCACCCCGGGGTTCACCTCTGAAGTTCTGCTCGACAGTGACACAGGAAAATAATTTTCTTGGGTGGCAAAAGCCAGGGTACCTTTTTGACTGGGCTTGTATAGGCCCCAGGGCCGATAGCCTAGTACCTACCTATGAACCTATGACTAACCCTCTCCTGAAGAAATGGCAATTGGAGCCAAAGAGAAACTGGCATCTGGCAAAAAGCATGGCAACAGGAGAGGAGGAGTCTTGGATATGACGAATATTGGTTTAGAGAAAAGCACTGGATCTGAAGACTTGGAGGATTTATGACCTGGAGCTGAGAAGAAGGGAAAACTCCAGCATCAGCATGCTAAGATTTGGATGATTCTCCTGCAGGGGCAGGGAAAAGTCCATTGAGAATGTTTTTCCTCTCCACTATTGCCCAGGTACCACAGTCTGCGCATATGGCGTACTGTTTATCTAATTGTGAAGCCCTGTGGCAGTACACACATTTTGAGGGTGCATCCAAGTTGAGTATCTTGTGGCCACAGACCAAATATATTTTATAACCTGAAGGTTTTTCAGCCATCATTGAGAATCTCACTAAAAAGGGAGAAACAGACAATAAAGACAGTGCCACTAAGTTAACAAAAAGCAGAATAGAATTACAGATAAAAGTATTTTTATAAGTTAGAAAGGAAAGATGGTGCTGAAGCACAAAAAAGTATGAGCAAAAATAGAAATCCTATAAACAACTATATCAAATATCTATAATAGGGGAGGGTATTTAGAGAGTAAGAAGTGAACAACAAAAGAATGTGGTATAGGGAAAAAAAGTCAACAATAAAAAAATTATCTTACATGTTTTCACCCATGCATGAAGCTAGGAGATATGTGTCAATTTCTAACAAGTGTCAATTGAAATACGAGGTAATACTAGACTTTGCAGGGAGTTATTGGTAAGGGTAGGTGCCTGAGCTTGGGATGCAAAGTTTTGAATGACCAAAGATGGATCCTATATTGGATCTGAAGACCCATCTAACTGGCAAGACATTCATTTTTGCTTTTGAAACTTGGTAAAATATTTTCCAGTCCTTAATTAATTTTGTGTGTGTGTGTGTGTGTGTGTGTGTGTGTGAGCGAGCACAGTCTTAAAATAATTGGGAAGAGAGATAGATTACTGATAGTTTTGGTTGTTATACTTGAGTTTGCACTAAATGATGTGGCAGTTTCTTTGCGAGTGTTCTTGAATGCGTTTTTAAATAGTTAGTGGTAGACAACCAATTTTACAAATTACTTCTCCAAAGCAACTGCATCTGTTGGACAAAGCTGAAACAGCTGATTATTAATAAAGACCTCACAGAAGAAACAACACTGTGGTGTTAATGTTTTTATTCATTCATTAATCTCTTTCTTCACTAATTCATTAATTCTCTGTGTACCAGCTTAATCCAGTTCAGAGACATATGGCGCAACAGCTTATCCAAGCACTCAGAGGGTGCAAGGCAATGAAACCTAATGGGGGTTTGCCTACTGCAAACCACACACACTTTAGGCAGTTTGGAGGATTACAAATGTGCCTCTGGTACATCTTTACAATGTGGGAAGAAACCAGACCACCTTCCAAACACCCATGTGGACACAAGGAGAAAATGCAGACTCCACACAGAAGGCCAGCTGGGAAGCAATCTACAGCTGTTACACAGCAATGCTAACTGCTGTACCATTGGGCTAGCCCTTATATCTCAAAATGTTTTAAATGGGTCAACATTTTAAGAAAGCTAGAAGGTGGCACAAAGGAAATAAAAATGGCAGTAATTAATGATTAATTCAGAAATACTTGACTCAATAAAACTTTTAATGAATGATACTGTCAAAATATAGGTTAAGAAAATGAAAAGTTACCTACCTTTATTGTTGCATTCAAATCCTCCACAACGTTTCTGTAAACAAGAATAGAATCTGAATAGTCAGGAACGAAATCACCTCCTTCCACTTCTACCTGTCCCTGTTTCAGCAGAAACTGAGCAGTTAGATTAAGCTGGGATCTCATCTTCTCCTCCCGCACTCTGAAAAAAACAAAACAAAAAAAAAACAATAAGTGTAGTAGGTCAGATTTACAAACTAAGGGGAGTGGAAAGAACAAATGAGTAACAACAATGGAATATAATTTGCCAGTGATATAACTGCATATCAAAAACATTTGCAGTCATAAACCTGATATCTGCATAAAGGGATGCATTTGTTTTCCAGTTTCTTTGAGTCTTGCACTCATGCTATTGTTTGCATAAAATTACGATGCTGCTGTAAATAAATATGTTTAAATCAAAAGATGTTTGGAAGAATTAACAAGCTGGGTGAAGAAAAAAACTCTACTACACTAATAGCAAAACTGTCAAGAGTGTTATCAACTGAGATATAGTTAAAGAACTTTAAAACAACAGGATCAAAAACATCAAGAAAGTAGTCTCAGCCAGTGTCACCTACAAGATGATCTGCAAGAGGACTTCATCTGACAAAGACCTGATTTCTGCCTGCTTTCAGACAGGCTCTGGAAATGTTTTGCTATTGTGAGTATCTACAAAGCCCAAGTTTTTTGTAATATATTATTTTTTCCCTCTCTGCTACAGTACCAAATGGAAAATAACGTACACTACAACTGACTTAGACTCATAAGGACACCTAGCAAATAAGGTATATGATGCTATACATATTTAATATATCAACCTCTAAGAGTAAGAAATCTAGACAAAAATAATGGTGGACAATGGGCCAAAAATGGGGACAGATTTTAAATATTGCTCTTATAAACATAGAAAGTTTTTACTGATTTTTGTGGCTTGTTTTCCCAGAAAAAGAGAAATTATATTCGGCTTGACTATGGAACAATCTGTCAGTCCCACGGTCAGTCCTTTTTCCAGTCACAAAAAGAAAAAGTTAAGCAAACAGTCTTTGCCACCACAACTGACCAGCAATTTGTCTCAGCTGCAACTGAGTGACTCTGCTGAGTTGTACCTCAGACCACTCGTTTTACCCCGTATCCCTCTACTGTAGAATGTACAGTCACAATGAATCATCTTTTGCAGCTGTTGGCGTCCCCTTAGCAGGCAAGGGAGAGACACTTTATTGGACCTGGGAGAGGGAACAAGGAAGGCTTCACTGCTTTTGTCAGAATGTTGTGCTCATCCCTAGAGAAGTTGCTGCCATAATTAACACTGTTGGCCCCATTTATGCTGCCAATAAGAAACAGAAAATTAAACATGTATCTACTCCTCCTCAATTTTTTTTTTTTTTGGACATGATTTATTGGGACTGGTTCAGGGTTTAATTCAGGCTATTTGATCCTTCTTATAAACTAGTTTAAGGTAAAAGAAAGAGGGATACCTCTTTTCCTGAAAAGATTCAAGAGTGAGAACTTGGACAAGAAGATGAAGGGACACACATTACGGTTTTCTCCTCATATTTCTGACTCAGACTCAGAAGAGAGCTCAGTTTCTGATTCTCCCTGTGGAGGTTTTTCTTTCACTGAGACTACTTCCAGAATGGGCCAGTGTTTTCAGTGGGAAGCACCGGGGTTCTCTGTCACTCAGAAAATACTATGAGCTGTTACAGAAGAAAATTCCAGAACCTTCACCTGTTTCTCCAGTTCAGACAGCTTTGGATGATGTGCCTGTGACTGCCTGCAGTTTTCCTGAAAGTCAGCCAGCTGCCCCCAAAATGGCAGATAGGATGTTTAAAGTTCCTCAGTCTTTTTAGTTTCTATATACTCGCTTCACAAAACTGACCCATCAGCTCTATAGCTTTAGTTAATCTACTGCTGCTAAATATTTAGTTAATTCCATTTGTACTCTTTCTGATAAATATGGGAAGACTTAAGTATGAGAAAAGAAGTGTATGCTTCCGCAAGTTTGATTTTCAAAATTTTGAATTGTTGGGCTCATATATTAAAGTTTGTTCTGGCTAATTGTGAAAGTATGAAGGAATGTTTTGGCTGCAGGTTCTTCACATGAGGAACAATCAACTTTAAATAATTTAGTTTATTCTGTTGTACAAGTCAGTACTTATTGTTTACATTGTGTGTATGATTCATAGGTTCACAGGAAATTACTAGGCTACTGACATGAGGGTCCTTACAAGCTTAGCCGCTTAAGCCCAACTGACACCTAGGTAGGTGATACTGGTTGTGCCTTTCTAGCACTTAGTACCCATGTCTAGGAGAGTTGTAGAGACAATTCTTGGCAGAAATTTATGGTTTCCCATCCGGTCTTCCAGATTGTGCTTCAAAAGGGTCATAGAGGTGCTCTGCTTTACACGAATAGGCAGCCTATTCCAGAGGAGTGGAAACCTGTTGATAATTCTTCTAATGATATGGCCACTGGTACTATTTAGAGGAGATTTGTCTGGCTGTGTTCTCAAAGGCTCACAGATTAAGTTATAAATGAGAATCAAAATTCGCCTTTGGATAGAGATTTAGTTTTAGGCCCCTCTGCTGCAGAGGTGATCAAAACAGTTAATGAAAGGGGTAAGCTGATACAGGGAATCTCTAAGATTTTTCAACCTTCCCTTTTCCAAATTTTCTAAGGTATTATCTAATCCCTCAATCAATGTTGGCAAAAAAACAAAATAGTCACAACAAAATGCAAGTAAAAAACATTTAAGAAGAAATGGCAAATGGGTTCCAAAGATAATTCTGCCCCCGCCCAAAAAAAAAAAAACATGGCATTCTAAAAAGTCAAAATGATTATTCAAGTGACCTTGTCACCCTTTCCCACCCTGGCAACCCATTTTCCCTTCCAGAAAGTCTGAATTGACACTTTTCTCTTTGGCAGCAGATAGTTTCAGGCACATAGGTTCTGATGATCATTGATTAAGGTTACAGATGGCAGCAGGAGGAAATTCTTCCTTTCCAGGTATAATTTCGAATCTGATAGACCAGGCTCTTTTATTTCTACCTGTCCATCACATGCTGTCCCAAGGAGTGATAAAAATAATTCCTCCGTCCCAGGTGGGAAAAGGTTTTTAGTGCCAAAGAAAGACAATGCTCACAGACCAGTTCTGGATCTTTCTTTCTTTCCTAAACTTGTTTGTTATAGAGCCCAAGTTCAAAATGTTATCACTTCACAATCTGTTCCCTCTTCTTCCTCTTTCAAGTTTCCTGGTAACACTAGATATAAAAGATACTTATCATCACATCCCTATTCATCCAGACTTCAGGCGTTTCTTAAGGTTTCTGTGAGTCTGGATCACATTGTCAGTTTTTTGCCTTACTATTTAGACTATCTATTACACCAAGAGGATTCCTAAAGTGTCTAGCTCCCAGTTATAACTCATTGCAGGTTATGTGGTATCCACATTTTTCCATATTCAGATGACTTGCTTATCTTTGCAGAGTTTTTTTTTGGGGTGTAGCAGGACAGCAAACTTACCATAACAGTAGATGTTTAAATAACTTCTGCAGTAGCCATTAGCCACTCCTCCCTCCACCCTCAGTGTTTCTTGTTGTGTGGTTTATTCCAGGGTGTAAATTCTTATTTTTTGCTGTTCCTAGCATTGTATTTTCAGGGTTCAGCCTCCCTCTCTCTGTTGGTATGAAAGCTCTTGAGAGGATTGATGCCCAAAACCTGTCTTTTTAGTCAACTCAACTCAAGCTGATTGATATTTTGGGTGTGTGGAAGGTGCCCTGAAGTTTTGGAAGCTGGCTGGCTGTTATATCCTTGGCAGGAGATAACCCACATAGCTAAGACTAATGCAACAGTGATCATGTGAGCATCTACTTTTATGGTAAATTTGCTTAAACAACCATACTTTCTTACTTAGATGATTATGAAACATGCAGCCAGTTTGTATGATACTACCACTGCCTGCATTGCAGTCTCCCAATACATTCATTGGTTGCATCTGTGGCTTATTAAACTTCATTTAGTGACTTGCAGAGATGTCTGCCACTCTCAGGCCCACAGACATGCGAATGCAGAAACTGGTGATAAGATAAATTATTTTACTCTCTACAGAAAGTATAAACCAAGACATAAACATCATTTCATTATTTTAAATAGTTACAGCCAAGTTCTTGCTACAGTGTTAAACAGGAAATGGAACAAAAGAATGCACTCGAGAAATTTTCAAAGGCAAGTTTTTTTTTTTTTTTAACGCTGTTATGGTAGTCACCAATTCACTGCCACATTTAATAAATAAATATATTTAAAATTGATTCAAAAAGAAGAGAGATACAAAATGAAATGTATAAAATAAATTAAAAGTAAACTAGAAAAGTTTAGAGTTTATGCATATACAAATATGACAATGGCACTTACTGAGGCTCCCAGCTTACCAATTTTTGAAATCAACAGCAAATTATAAACTGTAAATTCACATTGGGCGAAGTCTTTAGCCAGATTTTGTAGCTATGCAAAAGTACTGCGTATAACAAGAGATGATCAAATAACTCTTATTGTACATGGCGAGAGGCTAGCTAAATATGTTATGACACAGCAGCACTAGATCACAGATTTCAGGGTGTGTTAAACAAGCTAAACAACCACAATGAGAGCAAGAAGAAAAGGAGATTATGACATATATTAATAAGTGCACGACAGAAAACTGTGTCCACATAGTCACCTCTAGTAAGAAATTGTGAGGTCACCGATGATAACAGATACCAAGATTTTACACGTTATCAGTGGAGGGATAAAGTGAAAATCAGCTGTGCTAGATATGACTTTAGACCAACTGCTAGATGTTGAGAGAGAGTGAGTGGCTGAAGAAGACTAAAGTGAATTGAAAGAGAGAGACTGACAGGAAAGAAACATGCAAATGCTACAGTAAAGCAATGGTTACAAAGACAATGCAAATATGATAAAGGATAGCATCCTCATGAAGGATATGAAATCTAAGAAAGAGAATTTTTTGTACATTAAGTAGAAACAGAAGTACTAGTTATCAAAAGCAATGCAGTTAAGACAAATTTCAGAATAAACCAAAAAGAAAGAGTAGCAGGAGCAGCTTTTTATATATATATAGCAGCTTTATATATATACATATATATATATATATATATATATATATATATATATATATATATATATAACACACACACACACACACACACACACACACACACACACACACACACACACACACATACACACTCACTCACTTTCTTTGCCACTTAGAAGCCAATTGCTTTCACAAAAAGCACACCTGCCCCCACCCAAAAAAAAAGATAGCCACGTCTTGTGTGGACTTTTGTTGTCTGTGAAAAAAGTGAATGACATAATGCTTGAGTAATGTATTTCAATTTGTTCTCACTGACAGTCATTCAAGTGTTCATATAAATGTCCCATGCTTTCACACACAGCCCCCATAAAGATAAACAATTTCTGTTTACCACTGATGTTAAACTGTGATGAAGATGACATAATGGCCACTGTAATGCATTCTGATCTGTTGATGTCATACACATATGGACTTCTACCCATGACAAGCCATATAAATTATCATTTTACACCTTTTACTTACATATGCAGATTGACACTGCTTCACTTTCAGCGATTACCTCCAATTTGTATTTGCAAAGTAAAAGAAGTAAGAACTGAGTAATGAATCTTGGCTTGCTGCTTTCACTGACAGCTATCCTAACCTCCAGCTAGAGTCCTAATTACTGTAATAAATAAATAGTTTTAAAAATGAATAGATAACTTATGTGAGTAGTGTTTACTCTTACCACTGCTCACAGATACATCTACTGTCTTGACAGTTATAATACTGCTTGCAAGAGAAAAACACACATGTATGAAGATCAGGAGCATCTGCTCCTGTCAACATCCCTGGTAAGTGCTAAGATCAGTTGATCTAGACAGCCAGACTTTAGCCCTTATTTCACATTCATCAGTTACCAACATTATCCAACAGTGACCTTCCAGGGCATACCAAGACCCTGATTAAGGTGAAGTGTGTATCTGAAGAACAAGACATTGCTGCCCTGGACCTGGTCATTACCAACATGGGTAACTGATGATCCACTCCAGAGGTCAACTCCTCACTGGTATGAGCCGACCATAAGCTAATCCACCCTAGATATCAATATTCCGCTTCCACTAAGGAAACCACCATAAAAAACTTCTCCAAAGCCAACTTCACGCTTCTTAAGACAGGAGTGGCAAACTTCACTACACCCGTGCGGAGGGATAATAGAGGTACGACTGCTGAATCCTATACAAATGCACTGTATAAACACATACATGAGTGCATGGATCGTGCCATCCCCAACAGAACCAAGACACTATCCTCCAAAAAAGGAAGCCAATCTGGTGGTACCCTGCCATAAACAAACTCTACAACAGAAGAAAGAAGCTGTTGCAAAAAAGAGTAAAACCCCGATTGCAGGAACTCCCTGGTCACCCTCAGTAAGAAGCTGAGATCCCTCATAAAATCCTCCAAAGCTAGCTACAAAAATAAAATTTCCACTGATTCTAAAGACAACCACAAAACATTCTACAGCTATGTCAAGAATCTCAATGGCAACACTCAGATCTGCTCCAAGCTACAGAACAACGACACTAGATATACAGAACCAACTAATATTGCCAGCATCCTGGCAGATAGGTTCAGTGCAAACTTTACCCCCCAAAGGGCCCATTCCTATACTGGAAGAATGCATAGCCCCTGTAATCACGGATGCACACATTAAGACCGCACTCTCCAAAGCCAAAAACACAGCATCCATGGGACCAGATAACATCCCAGGCAGCATTCTGCATGAACTACAGAATGAACTGGCACCCCACCTAAGTACCATGTTCAATCATAGCCTCACTTCAGGCTTTGTGCCTACTGAATGGTGCACAGCGATGGTTATCCCACTCCACAAAGGGGGTGCCACCACAGATCATGGAAACTGCTGCCCCATTCGCCTTATGAGCCTGGTTTGCAAGGTCATGGAATGTATCATCATAGAATTTATAAACAAAGACATAGGTAACCTGCAAATGCTGGATCACACTCAATTTGGATTTGTAAAAGAAAGATCATGTCTCCTAAATCTGACTGACTTCTTTGAAGCAGTGACCAGAGCCGTGGACGAGGGTAAGGTGGTGCACACAGCCTATCTTGACCTCACCAAGGCTTTTGACACCATCCCCCACTCTGGAATTATAGATAAACTCACTAGACTGGGCATAAATCCCTATGTCACAAGATGGGTGGTCAACTGGCTCATGGATAGAACCCATACAGTGAAAGTAGCCGACTTCAAACCAGTGACAAGCGGAGTGCCACAGGGTTCAGTCCTGGGTCCTCTCCTGTTTGGCATCTATTTCTCAGACAGCAGGTCTTTGGCTAACAAAAATTGCAGATGACTGGAAACTAGGAGCCATAATAGAATCGCCTAATAATGTGGACATTCTACAAAGGGGCCTCACTGAGACTGATGCATGGCGTCGATGTCATGGCCTCAAGCTCAATACCAAAAAGTGTATTGTCATCCCCTTTGGGAAAAACAGTGTACCCATGAACTACCACATAAGTGGTAGCCTACTTAAATCCAAAAGTGTGATAAGAGACCTTGGGATACAGGTGGACACTAGACTCTCTTTTGACAATCACATCACCACAGTAGTCAGGAAATCCTTCTACATGGCACACCTCATCACTAAAGGGTTCTCCTCCAGAAAAAAAAGAGGTCATTGTTTCTCTCTACTCATCCCTCATCAGACCCATCATAGAGTACAATGCCCAATTTGCCATGTACCTCACAAGACATCTGCAACAACTAGAAAGGCCACAGAAATACCTCACTAAGAGGATTACCGGCCTCAAACAGATGCCATACGCAGACCGCCTCAAAGAAACTCCAGCTCTACTCCATCGCCTATCGTCTACTCAGAGGTGACCTCTGCCTAACATACAAAGCCATGTCAAACCCAGTTCTGTTGGACATACTACACTTAAAGAAACCCCAATCACTCTGTGCCATACATTCCAGGGACCTAAACCTTGCCACCACAATAAACAGAACATGCTGGAGGGATAGATTCCTGTCCCAGAGACTTCCCATACTCTGGAACAGACTACCCATTCATGTCAAGCAAAGCCCCTCATTAGCCCTCTTTAAGAGGAATCTAGACAACTGTTTCCATATGCACACAGTCTATTCCATTAAATGAAATTGCCCTAATCCACAAACCCCATTCATAACTCTTCTTGAACTGGGCTGAATGAATTAGACATTAAGTGATGTGGTACAATGTTTGCCAAATAAGATCTGAACATTGAATAAATAAATAAAATAAAATAAACATAAAGGTGTCTTCCAATCCTAAGACTTCAAGTTCTTCCCATAATTTGTAGACATACAAACAGTTGACAACACAGCAAAAACAGACATTCAAACTACATAACCACTCAAATCAAATATTTTAATATAGTAGGTTACTAACTATCAAACCCGATACTGAAGTAGCTTATTTCACTTCCTTCATCTTCTGTATACATTTTGGGGGATGGCACATATCCTGTTAAGTAGAAGCCAGCCCTAAATGGGATGGCAGACCACGCCGGGCACGGTTCCCTATTACATCCTCGAAGATGCACTTACCCGAATACGTAAACGCTGACACGTCTTCATCGAACTGCGTAAACATCTATCGTCCTGAAGCGCGAAATCAGAAATGTCGAATCGTCGTGGTTGGCCCTTCCATGGTATAGCTCCATAAAGTAAGTGTGCGATAGTTACGGACCTTAGGGTTAGGGTGCAGGTTAAGGTAAGTGCATATATGGTAATGTATGTGAGATTTAGTTTAGGGTTAGATGTAGGGTTTTATTAAGTGTATGTGTGTGAATTATTTATTTTGTTTGGGTATAGCTTTTTAAGGTAAGTGTGCAATAGTTACAGACCTTAGGGTTAGGGTGCGGGTTAAGGTAAGTGCATAAATGGTGGTATATGTAAGATTTAGTGTAGGGTTAGAAGTAGTGTTTAGTTTAGGGTTAGAAGTAGGGTTTTGGTTAGTGTATGTATGTGTTTATTTAGTTTGTTTGGGTAGATAGTATGTAGCAGGCAGTGGGGTAGGACAACTATGACGGTTCAAGCTTTTGAATTTCGTGGTTTAGGGCGTTCGGTGTATTCGTGGTTTGCAGAATATGTGTCGGTGTTTATGTATTCGGTTACTAGGGCTTTCAATATAGACCCGCTGGGCACACATGCACACAAACACACCAATTTATACATGACTAAAAAATACTTAATTGCACTCACATACTGCTCAGTATGTCTTTTGAGTCAGGAAGGAAACTGGAGACTCCACCATACCTTTCCCTTATGTGACTGCTGAAATGCACTACAGACGTTTAAGCAGACATGAAAAAGATCACTAAGATGATATCCTATCACTGCCCAACTCTTGCCCTTACTGGTACCAGATATGACAAGCCACAACAAGGAAATAATGGCCCAGTATAATGACTGGATGAATAGTCAGGTAAGAAGGATAAAAAAACGTTCCAGTGGTACTGAGAACTGAATTACTTGCCTCAGTTTCTCATCACTCTGATCATTCTGCTACCTTTTATTGACAATTCTTCTTTCAGTTACTACACTCCTACCTTTTTATTGTAGATGTTTGTATGGAGAAGTTTTAACTCCCTTTTCTTTACTCCCCTGGTCAAAACCAGCTTCGTGTTTATACATTAATGTGTGGTAATATTAATTTGCAGATTTAAAGGTTTAAATTCCTCCTTCTTTAGGATCACAGCTTTTCACTTGCTATCTGGAGGGAATTAAGTCTGGGTTTTCAAAGGTCAGCTTCATCCTTCTTACAGATGCTAATCTAAATTTGCCTGATGCTACTGAGGTCCACCTAAGGCATCTCATTAAGTGGCTGACTCCACTCTTTTGGTACTCTCATTTAACAACCTAGCTGCATTATGGGGACTCATTCACTTAAAAATTGTTTTCCAACAAACTCCATCAATGGAATTATATCACAGTCTTACCTAATGGACTTGGTGATCACTGTACACTTGTCTTTTGATGGCGATTTAAGGGGTTAAGCCATCTCATGACTCAAAGAACTGAACTTTTGGGCATGCCAGTTCTGACTGATGAATGGTAAATTAAGTATCTTACATTTTCCCCTCAACCCCCTTCCTTACACATGAAAAAGCATTCTTGCTACTTCCAGAAAAGATAAAGATTGTATGGTGCCAAGTTGTCCATAGGTTATTACTGAGAAAACCAAAAAAAAAAAAAACAAGCTAAGAGACTAGGATATTGTATAGAAGACAGAAAAGTAGCCTGTTTTGCCTGAACTATACCCGGCCTGCAAAGATTTAACATAGACTTGTAGAGATGACATTATGACATTAACCTGGCTATGGAGCAGTATTTAGGTAAAAGAAAAGAAGCCCTGGGCCGGTCACATTTGGAAAGCAAGCAAGGAAATGCTTAGGGATACTGCAAATTATCCTTTTTTCTCTCTCTCTCTCTCTCTGTATCTCTGTCTCTCTCACACAACCAAATGTTTGCTACATTCACACTAGGAACACTGAATATGTGATCAGTTAATACTATTTATCTACCACAGTCTGTCTTTCTCCTCCCATATAACCACTGCTTATCCCTCAGACACATCGCTTAACTGTCCCTGATGTTACATAACACCCCTGACTTTACGTCATATTTTTGTCTTACCATTTTATTTTTTTGATTTTTTGGTAAACCACTAAGGGTTACAGTTGGCCAGTCAATAACATCAGACATTAGAGTTTCATACTTACTGCATGTTGATGCAAAACATGTTGTTCTATTAACTTTCTAAGTGAATAAACATAATATTTAAAAACTGGTCCTGATTAGTCATTTCCCCTCCTCATTATTTTTGGCTTTGTCCCCAATTCTTGAGCAAAGAAGTTGAGAGCTATACCCTCAGCCAGACTATCTTACTTCTTAGATCATGAGCATCAGCTCCTATTAAAATCACAGGTAAGGGCTGAGATCAGTCACTCTGGGCAGGTGATCTCTAATGCTTACCTTGCATTTATTCACTCCTTATTAGCTTTAGCATAGGGCTGAGATAAGTCATTCTGGAGGTGAAATGTAGTGCTTACCTTATATTCATTCATTCCTTACCAGCTTTAATGTAATTAAGCTCACAACACAACCCTGTTTAGGATAAAGCACATAAGCACGGAATGATTATCTTATCTTTTCCCCTTATCTCACATTCATTTAATGGTGGCTGACTTTATCATAATCAGGCCATTAGATAGAGCAACCCTTTTAGAGAATAAAGTGTAATAAGAGAATGAACATTTTTTTTTCTTTCATCTTTTATCTCCAATAACTGTGTCTTTTGTGGGGTTCCTGCACTGCCATGGAAGATCAGGCAACCCCCTACAGCCCTGCTATGACCACTGTCAACAGTCTGTGTGATCCATTTGAAGTTACTAGATTTAATACGCAGGATCTTCCTTTGAAGAAGCTGAACTGTTGAGAGCATAGCCTAATGAGATTTTTGATATTACACTGGATAAGATCAGTTATAATATACTCCTTAGCTTTGCAGATCATGCTCATAAGGCTGATGGGGCTATAATTACTGGAATCCACGGTAAGCTGCATCATCACTGAGGTGAACTATAATTCAGGAACAAATCCTGTAGCTAAGCATCTAGATATGTTCCATAAATTACTTATTTTTGGTCTTGCATATTCAGAACACACTCCGTGATGATAATAGGCAGTATAAGGGATTCTAGGATATATAGAGCTGGATAGATATTTCAGGGGTGAAGTGTGTAGTAAACTTGTTTGCTAGTATATTGGAAATTTTTATTCAGTCACACTGAGTGGTCCCACTTAAGGTATGTTCTGAGCATTGCTGGGTGGTGTTTTTTTTCATTTCCTAACACTGCCAAAGAAGGATTTGCAGTTATCCTTATCTTCAGAAGCCAGTCAAAGTTCATGGGCTGTTTTACTAATCTTAAGAATTTTTTCAGTTTGCTGGTAGTGCTTTTTTATATTCTCCTTGTTATTAGAAATTTTGGATCTGATGTATAATTTAGGGTTTTCTTCTTGTAAAGTTTATTTATGTTCTTGGGTCACCTGTTTTTGAATTTCCAGTTGTAGTTTGCTCTGGCATGAAATGATAATTCCATGTGTACTAGTATAAGTGGGCATAGAACTCCTTTGTGAAGCTGACTGCTTTGTCAGTGTCCCAGCTGGTACTGTCATAGGTGAATTTTGGGACTTTGACATATAGCTAACTGTATTATATTTTCCCATTTGAATTCTTAAAATGTAGAAATGTTGGTTTCAGATATTTTGCAGAATTTGAAAAAGTCACACAAGTTTATAGACACCTTAACTAGCAAAGAAGAGACCAGGGGAATAGCACATGTAGAGGTTATTATATTCAAGAGGACCAAATCTAGAATATCATGTCATTTAGTGGGTTTGTTATCTCTGTTCTGGTGAGATGTTAATTAAGTCCAAGAAATTCTGGGCATACCTTAAGTTGGAGGTATAGGTGTTCCAGTTAACTGAGGTATATTTAAAGTTTCCCAGAATAATGGAATTCTTGTTAATAGGGAATTCTTTAAACACTTCCATGAACCTTGCATGACCATCTACAGACAGGGAGGATGCCCTGTAGCAGACTGTAAATTAGTACTTTGTATTATTTATGATGAACTGGAGTTCTGTGAGTTCTAATTGTGGGTTATTTGGGAATCTGTCTGGAGGTGATATGATACTTAATAACTTGGAAAGCAAGAGAATAAACAAAAACAGATGATGTCCCTAAATTAGAAGAACGGCCAAGTAACATTCTTTCTGTAGATGGCACACTGGAATGCTAAGAACTGAGAAACAACACAAGCATGACTCAATATTTAGCTCAGTATCTCACCAACTAATCTAAATCTACCTAACAGAAGGCATTGTAGTCTTCCATCAGTATTGGATATCTTGGCTGACCTTCTCAATGGTCTCATTGACCATAAGTTTAGTAAGAACCCATGAACCAGATAAGTGATACAAAAGGTCTACTGATAACTATGGCAAAGGAATAACAAAATATTACCAAAAACTATTATTTTCAGAAACACTGGCATGAAGCTGGTGGTGGGGAGACAAATACTTATGGCTATTGCTGTAATCTTGATACGGAACCAGCAAGTGACAGTTCCAGTATTTGAAGCCTAATAGGTCCCAGGGAATATGAACAGACCTTGTTTACTGACATATTTCTTCATCTTTTATCCAGAACAGTGACATTAGTAAAATATTATTTTGCAGGTCACCTAAAAATGATGTGCAAGCTCACTTACATTGAAGATAGACTTATTTGTTAAACTCATTTTCTTTTACTACTGACATGACAGATTATGGACATTTGTAATGAATATACAGCCAAGTGAGACATATGTGTGCATGCACGGCTGTATGTACAGGTGTGTGTATGTATGTACATGTCTTTACATGCAGGTATATATCTGTACATTTCTATAAAAAAAAAAAGCATTTTAGAAAAATTAATAGTTGAAGACTGTAATGACACTGTTGTTATGAATGTACAGCCATTATATATCAATTTTGGTTATTCTACTTTTTAGAGAGATAATATGGATACCAAAGCATTACGCTGCATGTCCGTGGTACCAGCTGAACATGAACCCCCCCAAAAAAGAAAGGGCTTATGTAGAATAATAAATTACTTCACGTGTCTATTGGGCAATCCATTACATTCTCAAAAATGTTTTAGCATCACTTATTTTTTTCTAATTTGATTTCCTCTTCATGTGTTTACTGACATTAGCCACCTCCTCCTACATTTGCCAGTCAAATAACCCATTTATTTTCCCATCCCATTGATTGTTACACTCTACATCAATTCTACCACTCCATCTCCAAAAGAGATTTATCTTGCTGGGACCAACCTCTCTAATGGGCCTAACTAGCCTGATCTGCAAGACCATGGAATGGATTATCATGAACCTCATTAACAGGAACATTGGCAACCTCAAAACACTTGACCCCACATGGTTTGGCTTTGTCAAGGGGAGGTCATATCTGTTAAATCTGATCAACTTCTTTGAGACATTCACCAAAGCCATGGATGAAGGGAAGATGGTGCACACTGCCTACCTTGACCTGGCGAAAGCCTTCGACATTATTCCCACTCGGGCATAGTAGATAAACTCTCTCAACTAGGCATCAATCCATATGTTATCAGATGGGTAACAAACTGGCACACTGATAGAACCCACCTAATCAAAATAGGGGAAGCCATCTCAACCAGTAGACCAGTAACAAGCGGCACCCCAGGGATTGGTCTTGGGGCCTCTGTTATTCGGGATATACTTCTCTGAGGTGCAGGCCAAAACCAGTGGGCTTTGGCTAACCAAGTTTGCAGATGACTGCAAGCTGGGTGCAGTCATCAATTCCCCAAGTGATGTGAACGTCCTCCAAAAGGGTTTTACCCAAACAAATGACTGGTGCCAGAAACATGGCCTCAAGCTGAATGCCAAAAAATGCATCATCATCCTTTTTGGGGAGAGTGACGTCCCCACATTATCACATTAATCACGTCTTACATACACAATCAGTAGGGAGGGATTTGGGCACTCAGGTTGATAGCAACCTGACTTTTGACCACCATGTTGCTTCCGTTGTACGGAAAGCTTTCCACATGGCCCACCTCATAAGTAAAGATATCTCATCCAGGGACAAAGAGGTCATAACATCCCTATATTCTTCCCTTATAAGGCCAATTATTGAGTACAACACCCCCTTCAGCATGTACCTCGCAAAGCACATACAGCAGCTGGAGAGAACACAGAGGTTCCCCAGCAGTAGAATCCAGGGCCTCAAACATCTATCTTACACAGACAGGCTAAAAGCCCTGTCCCTCTACTCAGTTTCATACAGATTCCTCAGAGGTGACCTCTGTCTGGCATACAAAGCAATATCAGACCCCACCTTGATGGGACTGCTGCATATCTGCAAGTCAAGTGCCACACGAGCAGCCCATACACACGACCTCAACCTGGTCTGTGATATCAATAGGACTTGTTGACGGGACAGATTTGTGTCACAGAAAGTTCCCTATCTGTGGAATAGACTCCCTCTCAATGTCAAGCAGAGTACCTCATTAAACCTTTTTAAGCGCAACCTGGATAACTGGATGGGAAACAGAAAATACACCCCTGGGATTCCACCTGTGTCCCTGCTAGACAGGGGCTTTAGGTGCTGACTTTTCTAAACATGGTCTAAACCCTTGGCTAGGCTTACAAGGGCCTCAGGGCCAATAGCCTAGTAACCTCCTATGATCCTTTGAGCCTATGATGGGTAGTGCTGGGGAACAAAGATGGCTACTGAAGACGATACTATCAGGGTTTTTTTTTTTTAAGATCCAAACAGCCATTTCTTGGTAGCTTGACATGAATACCACAGAAACAGTGTCTGTAACACCAAACTAATGAGACGTGTAAGCTATAATTCATGTGTCTAAATTAGGTTACACTGCTTATAGCTCAAGAGGTCAGACTATGTAACTCACCCATGCTATAACACCTAGCCTCCACTCGGTGTCAGTATTGTAGTGGATTGACCACTTCACTATCCTTATGGTGGGTGAGCTGGTATTGGCATATTTCTCTCACTTTGCTGTACAGATCTTCTAGCACCCAAACCACTTGTCAGTCCAGAGTCACCTAGGTTATAGTCATGACCATTTCATTTGGCTTAAATTAGTTTTTGTTATAGTGTAGTTTAACAAAACACTTTACAAAGCAGATGTACCAGCAAATGTTAAAGTTAAGAAAATAGCTAAAGTATAACCTAAATAGAATACGATTCAATGTATAGGTAAAACAAAGGCAATTCTACCTATACCTTGCAGCTGCCATTGTCATTTTTTATATTTATATAAACTGTATTTCTATTTAGAGAAAGATAACACAAATATAAACGTAAACATTAAACCAGAGTCAAGCATTCACATCATGGAAAGATACATTGCAATATCTAGCATAGTCATAAAACTGCACAAACAATAGTGATACTTGTGTAACAAACTATATACACTTTGAGCATCAAATATTTAGCTAATTAAGACAAAAGGTACATAAGCCATTAATCAATAGCACAAATACATGTACAAAAACTTAACTTAAACATCACTGAAGGGACAAAAAAAAACATTATTCATTCATATCAAAATTCTCAAATTTTTTAAAGGAAAAAAGGACGTTTCCAAGATGTCAGCTTAAAAAATTAGAACAACCAGAAAACAAATAAACTTTAAAGAATCAGAACCAAACCTCGGGGAACACTGCTGTGTCATAGTAGCAGACTGCAGGACCATGTACAAAGTGAAAACTCCACGCAGCCAAAATCTTCTTGTAGCTTAATGCAGCAGGATAAAACACAAAGGCACCCCAATGAGTCCAAGTCACCACTACTTAAATCAAACATGAACCAGCTAGCTCATGTAAAAGGTAAAGGTTTTATTAAAACTATGTCAAAATAATAACTAAGCACTTTCATCCCTCATTGTTAATGGAACTTCATCAGAGTTGAAAACTTGAAAGTACTAACTTGTGCCTTCCACTGTTTAGCATACCATAACTTTATCACACTAGCCAGAACCCAATATACTTCCAATCCCTTTTTAACTGCAATGTTTGCTTCAGCAAACAGACCAAAGATTAAAAATTCCCAATTAAGTTCTAAAGATAGATCAAACAAAGTAATAATAAAGCTTATTCCCAATGAACTGGACTTTAGGGTAGTACCAATACATATGAAGATTACCTGCTTCATTCTGTTCACATTTCCAACAATGACTATTCTTTGATACCCCAATGTCTTTTGCCTTTTCAGTTAAATACCACAAAACAAAACTCTCAATTGTTGGTCATAATACTTGGGTCACTTTTCAATTCACCTACAGATCTCCATACAAGATCCCATTGTCCCTTAGGCAACTTACTGATTCCTGTTGGCTAAACCAGGCACTTACTGGCCTCTACTACTTTTACCCAAAGATCTTTATAAAATAAGGCTCACTCTGTCCTTTTTTACTCTCTTGCACTTTTTCCATTCTCATCATTTTGATAAAACTTAAAGAAATGGTTTAGAAAGTCATCTGGCAACTTTAATTCATACCCAGGAATTTCCTAAGTTAAGATTCAATGGTCAAGTATGAATCCAGCCTGCAACTGAAGAACTACAGAAGGCTTGCATTGGTTTTGGGAGTTCATCTCCCCAGAGAAGTATAGTGGTAGTTTATGAATGGTCAAAAACATAATGCAAGATGGCCACTGATCAAAGACAAATCAGAAAGAAAAATCTAGGTAATGAGATTTAATGAATTATTTATGGAATGAGTTGTGTGGCCATTACCTTCTCACTTGTATGTAATTATGTTGATGTCTGCTGGAATCTGAACTCTTTCCAAATTAAAATATTACAAAAATATCTATTACTTGATTTTTAAATGGCTCTTTAAATAATAGATACATTTGTGAATGCTGGATAGTTCTCATTGTTACTCACTCTGTAAAAAAGACATTGTACTGCTGAATCTGTGCTAGCCTGTAAATGGAAAAAGCACAACTTGTGTAAGAAATTGTGTGTGTACAGCACACCTTTCTATTATATTTACCAACCATGCCTAAGGAACAATGTTAGTGAACTAAATTTAGTGAACTACCGTGATTTGTGCCATGTCTAGATTCCTGTACATAACACGGGTCTCCTTGCATTGCCTACACAAGTGATAAACTTATCCTGGTCACTCACTCCCACCTGGTTGTACTAGTGCTGGGTCTGCTCTGCTGTTTCAGTCCAGGTCTGTGGCACTGCAGTCAGAACCCCATATCCTATAACATGGAACTGACTTATACAAAACTTATTTTCTCTTCTCTTATTGGTGCATGTCAAAAGTACACAGCTAGACTGTTTGCCAGAATTATATGTGGGCATGTTCATTTTCTCTAAAATGGATTCTAAATGTTTGCTATTCACAGCAGTCACATTTCAATTCCCACATGCTATCATTTGCTTCAATTCAGACACTGATACTACACTCAATTTCTGAATAAATCCGGTAAATTATTCCAGAATAGACTTTCATGGCAATTTATCTCTCTGAAGTTCCCTGAAGTCTCTAACACCCTCACATCCTTTTACTGTTGCATTTTCTTTTTGTAGATGTAGCCCTACATTTGCTGCTTCCAGTACTTCATACAAAAACATATCAATAACCAGTTGTTCAGTATTGCAGCCACAGCCACACATTTAGCAATGAGCAAAGGCTAATTATGTGGTTATTTATTTTAATAAGGTGTGTATACTAGTTTAAATAGTCCATCTTCCACTAGACACAAAGGAAATAATACAAAATGAAGTAAAAAAAGAGAATTATCAGATGAGCCAAAGTATATTTTTCTCAGAAGTGTTAAAAATTTAAATCAAATATACTCATGTGCTGGTCCAATTATGGTTTAGTTTGAACAGAACTTTTAACTTAAACATCAATCCAATCTATGCTGGTTAATCAAGTTAAAATGTCTGCAAGGAAAGTGGAAATTTGGATAACATTTGGAAACAAAAACAAGAAAAAACTGTATAAAGAAAGTTTTACGAGTTCAGTAATGTATGAAAGAAAAGAGCTAGTTCCTCAAAGTCTGATACAAGGTGCAGATTGGTGGTAACTGAACTCTTTTAAGATATAATAAAAGGAAAGTGTGAAGAGGGGGTAAAGTCACTGCCTGAGGTATTTAAAGGGGATAATCTATTTTCATTTGTGCAGTTTGCTGGAGGGATATGTCATTTTGGAGACATTTTGCTCCACCTTGGACCATTGCTAAGTACTTAACGAGTGTCATTTGATCTGAAAGGAGATAACAGAGCCAGGAAATTAAGACAGGTAGATTAAGGATGAAAGTAAAACTGGTTTGGACTTCTTAAAACGGAAAGAACTCCCAGATTTAAGAAGACTAGTAATGAAACCAGCTTCTGGATGTCTGGGAAAGCATACATTCATAATGAAAGCTTGAAGGGACATATAACGGTTCAGCAGGCACTGAGAAATCAGCATAATAATCTACAATCCCCAGTGGCCTTTCTTGTCTTATCTTTCTTAAAAGATACTTACATACTTCTTTATGATAGTAAGGAGCAAAAGTATAAGGTAGCACTTTACCAGTTACTGGCTGGAAAATTAGTTACTGGTCCAGTTAAAAAAAAGTGTGTAACACAAGAAGGCAAAGAAACCAACATAATCATTGGCAATGGCAGCAAAATCAGAATGGAGTACTTGCTAGGCTGGTGGAAGTTTCCTTACCTGAGGCAATGCCTGTCCTCATTTCAAAAGCTTTGTCTATAAGGAATAATTCCTATTCTATAGATAGATGCTATAATGCAGCAGACATAGACGTTAGTATTAGGGGCATGTATGAAGCACGCAATGACAAGGGGAAACCATTTTTTTCAGGTAAAATAGATGATAGGCATACCATGCATACTAATGACAGACAAAAAGTGAGGTTTTCTATTACATATACAAGCGACATGAAGACATTTTGTTGGATTTTCGAAAAAAACTGGAACATATTGAATTTCATAGAAGAACTGGATGAGGCCATAGATATAAGGCCACAATTTTGTTACAAGAATAATCGTTCCTTGAAAAGACAATTATGTTATAAACCGCCAGTGAATAAAAATGGTGATAGAATGTCACGAATGATAGGAACATTTCCATGCAGACACTGTATGGCTTGCAAGTTTATCTACACCAATATAGCGTTTACACATCCCAGTCAGAGTTTCATTATAAACTTTGATTTCTATGCTGATTGTAGGACACAACATATAGTGTATCTCAGTTTCTGTAAAGTTTATGTTTTTTATGTAGGAAAAACTAACAGGAGCCTGAAAGAATGCATTCTGGAGCACATTAGAGATATAGCTAATGAAAAAGAAACCACAGCATTAGCTAAGCACATCAAAGATCAGGGTTCTAAACATGTTTTTAATTTTTTAGTACTTGAGATTATTAAACAGGACATGAGAGGTGGTGACTTAAAGAATAGGACTGAGACAGCAGAGCAGAGATGGATTCTGCAACTGCAGGCAGAGAAAACACCAGGTATAAACAGTGCATTGTCACCAAAACCTTTTCTTGGAGCTAGACCCCTCAAACATTAACTGTTATATTTGTTTTTAAAATAGAATAGAAAGCATTGCTAGGAAAAATAAATTATGCACCTACCATAACGCTCCATGTTAGTTGTCTTCATCTCGCCTTCCTTCTTGCTGTTTGGGTTCGGAGCCGATCCTCGGCTCTGACTCGGCCATCTTCTATAGGTCGAGAGCTGTTTACTGGCTCGAGGCTACCCCTTATCCCAGAATGCCCAGCGTCAGCTACCCAGATCTCGTTTGTGATAGCGCACACTAGACATAAGTAGAGTAACCAGTTACTAAAACTGGTTGTCCAATACACCTAAACAAGGAAAGAGCTATAAATTACCTGGCATATGAAGTAATAAAAGATGCTCAGCCAGTGAAAACAAAAGGGAACTCTTCACAATCCTCTAGGAAGGGGGAAGGAGGGAGGGACGCAAGAAGGAAGGTGAGATGAAGACAACTAACATGGAACATTATGGTAGGTACATAACTTCTTTATGTTAAGTTGTCCATCTTGCCTTCATTCTTGCTGTTTGGGACAGCATCCCTAGCACCTAAAATCCCGGGTGGCCCATTGGAACAAACTCTTCAGAACAGTAAAACCAAAGGAAGTTCTGCTCCGGGAGACCATATCTACCTTGTAATGAGAGATAAAAGTGTGGGGGTTTGCCCAAGTGGCAGCTGCACAGATTGAGTCTATGGGCAACCTAGACTGAAAAGCTACAGAGGTGGCTAATGCTCTAGTGGAATGACCTTTTGGTTTAGCTGGTAGCTCTTTATTTCGTAACTGATAAATAAAGGCAATAGTATCAGATAACCATCTGGATAGGGTCACTTTAGAAACTGGAAGGCCTTGTTTGTTGAAAGCATAAGAAAGAAATAACTGGTCTGACTTTCTTAGTTCCTTAGTTCTATGGAGGTAAAAATGCAATTGTCTGTGTACATCCAATTGGTGGAGCTTGTATTCTGCCTTGTTGCTGTGATTAGGAAAGAAAACTGGGAGATCTATGGATTGATTTAAATTGTTCTCTGAGCAGACTTTAGGAATAAAGAATGGATTGGTCCTCAGAGAAACTCTGTCCTTGTGAAACACCAGGTAAGGAGGACAAACACATAGTGCTTGAAGTTCTGAGACACGTCTAGCTGAAGTGATAGCAACTAGAAAAAGTGTCTTCCAAGAAATAAATTTTAAAGAGCATGATGCTGCCAGTTCAAAGGGAGGCAAAATTAAGGAGGCTAAAACTAAATTGAGATCCCAAGGAGGGGGAGGATCTCTAACTGGGGGTCTAAGAAGAGATGTTCCTTTCATAAAGGCTTTGCAGAGCTTATGAGACATTATGCTAGAATTAAACATACCGATATGAAAATTAGAAATGGCAGCTAGTTGTACTCTAATGGTAGTGGAAGCCGCACCAGACTGAAAAAGCTGTGCTAGAAATTCAAGAATTTCATGGACTGGGGCTGAGAAAGGATCCAAATTTCTAGATTCTGCCCAGTAAGAAAACAGTTTCCATTTACTAGCATACATTTTCCTCATAGTAGACTTATGTGAGGAAACAATAATCACGGGCTGCTGAGGAGATACTGGAAAGCCTGGCTAAGGTTGGAAGTGGAGTAACCAAGCTGTGAGATGGAGAGTTTGAAGGGATTGGTGCAGCCCGCCTGATTGGTGAATCAGAAGATCTGGAACCGGGTCCAGAATCCACGGTTGATCCAGAAGGTGGAGGTGTAGGAACGGGAACCATATTTGTCGAGGCCAATATGGGGCAATGAGGATCATTTTGCAACCCAAAGATTTTGCTTTCTGTATGAGTCTTGGAATTAGGGGAAAGGGGGGGAAAGTGTAAAGGAGTCCCTGAGGCTAATCGTGGACGAGAGCATCTCTGGGTATATGACCTGGAAGAGAAAGTAGGGAGAAGTAGCTGCTGCATTTGTTGTTGAGAGGAGTGGCAAATAGGTCACAGCAAGGCTGTCCCCATTTGCGGAAGATAAGATCCGCAACTTCCAGATTTAGAGACCACTCGTAAGGCATGAGGATAGCTCTGCTGAGCCTGTCCGCTATAATGTTGGATTTCCCAGGGATGTGCATTGCTATCAGAAAATGTTGGGATGAAATCGCCCATTGCCACAGTCTGAGTGCTTCTTGACACAAGGGGTAAGACCTGTTTGTTGATGTGCCACACCACTGACATGTTGTCCATTTGGATTACAATGGTACCAGAAGGAAGAGAGTCTTGAAGGGCTTGCAACGCTAGAAGAACTGCTCTCATTTCTAGGACATTGATATGCAGATGGTACTTGTGAGGTTGCCAAGTGCTTTGGACTGTCTTGCCTAGATAATGCCCCCCCCCATCCTATCAGGGAGGCGTCCGTGGTCACTGTAGCTACCGGAGGGGGTTGTATGAAAGGTCTGCCCTGAATTACTAGTGGGGAGACCATCCAACCAAGAAAGGTGCCTTTTGCATGTTTCTGTAATCAGGATCATGTGAGACATGGGTAGTTCCTGGAAAGACCACTGCATGAAAAGAAGCCACTGAAAGATTCTCATGTGGAAACACGCTAATGGGACAAGAAGAATGGCAGCTGCCATGCAGCCTAGAGCTTGGAGGACAAGTCTGACTTGAACCCTTTTGATCTGCATTAGAATTAACACTTGTTGACGAATAGTGGAAACTCTTTCCTGTGGTAATCTTGCAAACATTTCTTTTGTGTTTAATTCTGCTCCTATGTATGTAATAGACTGACAGGGCAACAAGGCAGATTTTTCAAAATTTACTGTAATGCCTAGTTGAGTGCATGATGTGATTGTATAATCCCGTGCCTCTAAGAGTTGAAGCCTGGTGGTAGCAGTCAGGAGCAGTCGTCTAGATAGGGAAACACCTGGAATCCTTGACTTGACTCCGGGTGAGCTGTGACTACTGCCATACACTTGGTGAACACCCTGGGGGCTGAGGTGAGACCAAAGGGCAGAGCTCTGAACTGGTAATGACTGGCCCCTACCCAGAAGTGAAGAAATCTCCTGGAGCGTCTGTCCATCTTGATATGGTAGTATGCATCCTGAAGATCTATCGAGCACATTCAATTGTCCTGACCCAGAAAAGGGAAAATGGACTGCAGTGTCACCATCTGGAACTTTCCTTTTTGTACAGATTTATTCAATCTGCTGAGATCCAGTATTGGTCTCCAGTCCCCTGTCTTTTTTGGTATTAAAAAGAATTCTGAGTAAGTTCTGGATCCTAGTTAGTCTGTGGGGACTTCTTGAATGGCTCTTTTTTCTAGCAGTCTTGAAACTTCTGTGACTGCTTGATTCCTTAGATTGGGTGGGACATCTGGGATGGGCTTTTTCGATTCTATGGAGGATTGATGGGAATTTTGTAACCTCTAGATATGGTGAATAGTACCCATTTGCCTCTTATATTTTGCCAGGCTTTTGGGTACAGCAAAAGTCTTCCCCCGACTGCCTCCAGAGGTGAGCATTTCAAGGATGTCCGAAAAGGAAACATCTTTAGAGGAAGACCTTGGGGACCCTTCCGATTCATCCATGTCTGTATCTGAAGTGGCAGACTCAGGGGAGTCTATGTGCTTCCTCTTGCACTTCTTCTTTCGGGAAGGCTCCTCCGAGTGATCAGGAGAGGCTTCGGAAGAAGAGGGATCACCCAATGGGGTGTCCTAGGGCATAGGTTCCCTACGCTTGGGGTCTGGAGGAGGAGTACAGGTTGGCACAGACACCACGGGGGGAGGAGCGATGGAGCTGGCAGTAGAGCTGTCTCAGGAGACAGTACACTCCGCATGACCTCGAAGGCGTCCCGACCTCTAGGCAGAGAAAGCTCCGGCTCTAAAGAAACAGGAGTCTTTCTCGGTGTCGAGGGTGACGGCTCTGAAGCCAATGCTGGAGCCGAGCTCACCTACGCCGAAGCTCCAAGGGGGAGAACGGGGTTGGACAAGGATCCGATGCCACCCCCCCCCTCGGAGCCGACGAGAGAGACTCTGCACCCAGATCCCTCAATAGAAGGTAGAATCGAGGTAATTGGAGCTGACGTCGCTGAAGGAGATGATGATGATCGGCGACGACAGTTCTACTACCTGCAGATCCATGGTCTCCGGCTCTGAGCTAAATGTAGTCGGAGGAGGAACAGAAATAGATGCGGTTGGAGCTGATGCCTGTTGAGGTGGGCTGGACAGAATTTTTGCCAGTGCCTGTGACTTAAGCAACCTACTTACTACTCTCTCGACATCATGATCCGATAATCTAGAGGATCAAGAGGAGTGGGAAGAATGATGGCTATGTTCACTCTGTAACAAAGGTGACTGAGGTGCTGAGTATATCAAGAGGAGTGGAAAGAATGATGGCTATGTTCACTCTGTAACAAAGGTGACTGAGGTGCCGAGTGGCTAGACTCCAAGGATGGAGACCTCAGTCTGTTATGGCTCCGAGATGGCTCCAAAAATGCAGATGGAGCTGACAGAGGAGTTGTCTTGTCGGTGCCAGCTGGTACCGACATACTTGGTTGGTCAAGTAAAGGAGTCAGTTCCGAAGGTGGAGCCGATGGCTTGACAGACTTAGGGGATTTCGCTGGCTGAGTACTTTTAGCTGGAGAATCCTGAGGCTTCAGTAATCCCTGAAAGATTAATTTGTTTTTGCGCTCCTGCAGGACCCTTGGACCAAAAGGGTGACATATAGAACAGGAGTCCTGCAGGTGAACAGCTCCCAGACAATATACACAACTAGTGTGCCCATTTGTCAGAGACATTTTCTGACAGCATGAGTCACACTTTTTGAAGCCAGATACCTTGGTATCTTTAGACATTATAGTAACAACCACCACAACAACAATAATGAAAAGCTATACTACAAAAAATAAGAACAAATAGACTTTTTTTTTTTTTTACAGTTAAGGAACAGAAGGAAAGCCTCTAATTTAAACGGCTATCCTGGGGGGGGGGGGGACTCTCTAATTTAAATGAGTTCAAGGGAACAGAAGGCCTGAGAGTTAGAGAGCGATGGCCAACAAAGCTAAAATACACAAGAATGCAATAAGGGATAAAGGAATATTATCTAGACAAAAAATAGAAAAATACTTGACAAACTTTGAAGAATAAACAACAATATATAACAGAAAAAAGATTACAGTAAGCCTGAGCCAGTAAGGAAGCAACCTCGCAGCTGAAGCGGCAAACGAGATCTGGGTAGCTGACGCTGGGCATTCTGGGATAAGGGGTAGCCACGAGCCAGTAAACAGTTCTCGAGCTATAGAAGATGGCCGAGTCAGAGCTGAGGATCAGCTCCAAACCCAAACAGCAAGAACGAAGGCGAGATGGACAACTTAACATTGTAAGTTACAATATGCATCATTTACATTTCTAATTGGAGGTGGTGCTTTCAATCAGAGTTTAATGAAATGCTTTATAGCCACTGGTTGTTTTATTGTTTAAATTTGATGCTGCTGCTTGTTGTAAATTAGTCTGATGAAGCGATCAGTTATTTGGATCGTGAAAGCGCTTACTTTTATGCAATAAAAGTTCTTTTTCTACACTATCTAGTCGTGGTCAGTTTGTTCTCTTTTTTTTCTGTGTTGTTGAAGCTTTGAGGTGAAGACCGAGCTTTTACCTCGATACAGGAATATTTTCTGCTTATTCCATGACTTTCATGTCTCATTTAAACCTTTCCTTTCAAAGGTGCATGTAATGCATGTAGTACTTTAGTCAAAAATTTCAGCTTTGGACAACAAGCTCCTATGCTGTTATTCCCTTTCAAATAACTGCCCTTCATTCTATGCATTTTCATTCACATTAACTGGCAATTAGCACAGATGATTAAGATTTATCAGATGTTAATAAGCTGCTTCCTGTAGTCCAAGGTTTGATTCCCCTTCCTCCATTTGCCTACTGTGTGATTCTGAGCAAGTCACTTAACCAGACACTGTCTACAGGTTGTCCTTGAAGAGGGATGCTTATGTCCAGTGGGTCTACCAACCTAACAAATAAAGTAAACTAATTATCCCTAAAATATGTCTGTAAAAACGCAGCACATTTTTAAATTCTCATATTAAAGGCCCTTAATTAGAACAACTGTGTAGCAGAGATATATCAATTTACCTAGTTTGCCGGCCCATTTGTACTAATTTTCTTTCATCTGTGTTTTAAGACAGAGAAATGAATGCTTAGCTGGTCAAATGTTGCCTCCTCAGAAACTAACATTCATGTCCTGGCTTACATGGTGTGTGTGTGTGTGTGTGTGTGTACACACACACACACACATACATTATATATATATATATATATATATATATATATATATATATATATATATATATTTATATATCACAAAATTCACAGTAGCTTCCAAATAAAGCTTGTAATCCACAAAATGAAGCAGCTTTTCAGGCAAAACAATAAAGCCCTGAGCAGGGCAAGCTTAGAAAATTGTGAAAAAAACCATGGACAGCTCAGCACACTTCATAGGTTCATAGGTAGGTACTAGGATATCTACCCAAGGGCATTTATAAGCTTAGCCGGAGTGTGTCAGCTTTCACCTCCCCATTGATTAATTAACTGAGCCTCTGTCAAGAAGAGCCAATGAAGTGATCCCAGGGGTGTATTTTCTGTTACCCATCCACTCGTCAAGGTTACTCTTGAAGAGTGTTAGTGAGGGGCTGTGCCTAATGTAGTTAGGAATTTTGTTCCAAAGCATGGGGAGTCTCTGTGACAGGAATCTACCCCTCCAGCATGTTCTATTTATTGTTGTGGTGAGGTTTAGCTCACTAGAGCGAGTGGCTCGCAGTGACTTGGATTTCTTTAGGTGGAGCATGTCCATCAATTCTGAGTTGGACATGGCTTTGTAAGTCAGGCAAAGATCACCTCCGAGTAAGCTATATGCCACTGAGTACAGCTGGAGTTTTTCCATTCAGGCTGCATAGGACATATGTTTGAGGCCAGTAATCCTCTTGGTGAGGTACTTTTGTGGTCTTTCCAGCTGTTGAAAGTGTCTTGTGAGGTACATCCCAAACAGGGCATTGTACTCTATGATGGGTCTGATGAGTGATGAGTAGAGGGGCACTATAACCTGTTTATTTCTAGATGTGAACCCTTTAGTAATTAGATTGGCTACATAGAAGGATTTCCTAACTACTTTGGCAATATGATTGTCAAAGGAGAGATTACTATCTACCTGGGTCCCCAGATCTCTTATTACCTCTTCTGTATTAAGGGGGCTGCCACCTATGTGGTAATTCATGGGTGTTTTGCTTTTCCCAAACGGGATGACTATGCATTTTTTGGCATTTAGCTTGAGACCATGACTTTGACACCAGGTGTCCATCTCAGTAAGGTCCTTTTGGAGAATGTCCGTGTCAGCCAGAGAGTCAATTATGGCTCCCAGTTTGCAGTCATCGGCGAACTTGGTTAGCCATAGTCCTCCTGTGTTTGCCTGTACTTCTGAGAAGTATATGCCGAACAGTAGGGGTTCCAGGACCAAGCCTTGTGGGACACCACTTGTGACTGGTTTAGAGTTGGACCTGGAGCCCGCTATTCTTACCGTGTGAGTTCTGTCAATAAGCCAGATGGCAACCCATCTCGTGACGTAGGGGTTTATGTTCAGGATGGTGAGTTTTTCTATAATTCCTGAGTGGGGAATGGTGTCAAAAGCCTTGGCGAGGTCAAGGTAGACTGTGTGAACTACCTTCCCCTCATCTATGGCCTTGGTGACTGTCTCGAAGAAGTCACCCAGGTTTAGTAGGCATGATCTGCCCTTAACAAAGCTGAACTGGGTCAGTTCAAGTGTTTGGAGGTTCCCAATGTCTTTGTTAATGAGTTCCATGATGATGCGCTCCATAGCCTTGTAGACCAGGCTAGTCAGGCTTATGGGGCGATTAGTTACCAGGGTCAGTTGTGGCCCCTCCTTTGTGGAGCAGAATAACCATTGCTGTGTGCCATTCTACGGGCATGTAGCCTGTGGAGAGGCTGAACAGTGTGTTTAGGTGGGGGGTTAGTTTGTTCTGTAGTTCGTGCAAGACGCAGCCTGGGACACCATCTGGCCCCACTGACGCTGTGCTTTTGGCTTTTGAAAGAGCTGTTTTCACCTGTGCATCTGTGATTTCTGGGACACCGGTATTGCTGTGGGCCCTTTTGGGGGTGAGAGGGGGGTGAAGTTTGCACTGAATCTATCTGCCAGGATGTTGGCAATATCAGTGGGTTCAGTATATTTTGTGCTATTTTGCACTAGCTCAGAGCATATCTGCGAGTTGCCACTTAGATTCTTGACATAGCTAAAGAAGGCTTTGTGGTTATCTTTCGAATCCTTGGCTGGAGGTGTAGGTATCCTTGATGAATATGGATACACCTCCTGCTTTTGTGTTTCAGTCCATGTTCTGTGGCCGAAATGTGTGGTATGAGTCGTAGCCCGGTAGTGCTGGGGTGCTCTGTGGAGCCTTGAACCAGGTTTCAGTTACTGCACAAATGTCGACATTCTCCATATGAGGAGTGCTTCGAGCGCGTGCATTTTGAGATTTAAACTCCTGGCGTTGATTAGCATAACCCTCATTTTTTTATTTGTGCTGTTTACGGAGGTGGGTTTGACTTTTGAGCCTTGCCTAAAAACGGCACTATGGGGGTAGCAAGAGCCTTGGCCAGTATTCGAAAGCCTAGGGCTGACAGGTGCAAGCCGTCTCTTGTGAAGCAACGAGGCCTATCGAGCATGTCATCCCAGGCTGACAGACACTGGATCCCCTTTGAATGACACCAGAAGCTTAGCCAGTTGTTGAAATTGATCATTTTTTCTTTATACTGCGGTATCATTCTTGGTGA
Organism: Protopterus annectens; assembly: GCF_019279795.1. Classification (NCBI taxonomy): domain Eukaryota; kingdom Metazoa; phylum Chordata; order Ceratodontiformes; family Protopteridae; genus Protopterus; species Protopterus annectens. The sequence continues at coordinate 232,277,511 of NC_056748.1, read as the reverse complement.
GGGCAGGATGCTACTCATGGTCAGGGTCATACCCGCCTGGGCTACATGATCAGAGAGCTCTTCCATATCTCTTTTCATGTAGTCCAGGTAGGTACGTCTCAGGTCATTCACACCAACATGAACATAGACAGAGTCATATTTGTACTTGTTCTGGAGTGACCTAAGTGCTTGTGTTATGTAGCAGATTCTGGCTCCCGACAGGCAGCTAACAGTAACCTTCTCCTTGTCCAGCCCAGTGAGTGGGATGTCAGTGTGCCTGAGTATAGAGTCGCCCATTACTAGTGTGTTAGGTATTTCGCCTTAAGGGCTGTGAATGTGCAGCACACTGATTTTGTATTTTATGTGTTGTCTGGTTTGTGACGGGAGGTGCAGGTTTTTTGTGTGTCTGCTTTGGAGGTCTGTGATGCTTTTGCAGCTTTTTATTTAGAGCCTCCGAGTATGATTTTGTGTATTTATGTGTATTTTTGGCCAGTGCTGGTTTAGTATGTCTATGTGAGGCTGGAGGTGTGGTGCAAGTGTTAACCTTCTCCTCATGACTGCCTGTTCCAGTCTTGTGTGGAGAGAGCTTAGCCTCCAATTTAGCTATATAATTGCATCTCTCGCATATGTTAATGTTTTGTGGTAGGAGAAGAGGGTTGTCTGTGTACATGAGGCAGTTGTAACATTGCCTCACGATACCCAGGTTCACCAGCTGGACTAGAGAGTATACCTGAAATTGCCCTTTGTTTATGCCTGAATAGTAGGGTGAGTTGCTTAGTCGCCTGGTTGGTGGGGTGAATAATGAGCCTTGCCCTGCTGGGCAATCAAGTGTCGGGGTATATTAGTGCTTGCTATTAGTGCTGGACTGTAAGATGCTTTTTAAGTGCTTAGGTTGAGAGTTAGACTACTTTCAAGGGGAAAAAATAAAGAGGAGACTTGGTGGAGCCAGGATAAATTTAGCCCTAGTTGACTGGCACTGCCAACTTGAATATTTGCTTTAAATGAACTTGATACTCCATCTAGTGGATAAATCACAAAATTACAGTATTATAAAAACTGCATTGTAAGCCATAGGCAAATTGTATAGCCTCACTCAGTTAAAAGAATGTTAAAAACAGGAAAATATAAGTGAAAAATAAGTTCAATACCTTTGATAAATGAGTGTAACATTTCTGTTCATAACATATTACAAACTAAGACAGAATGCAAGCTCAAGAGAAGGGTATACGAACATATGTATGACCTAGAAACAAACAAACAGACTAATGCATTGTACAAGCACAAACAAAGCTGTGAAAATGCATACTATACATTTTTTGTTATTGAAAGGGTGGAAAAGAGTGGCAGAGGGGGTTTATGGGAGGAATGTTTGGAGTATAGAGAATTATGGTGGCAGATAAGTCACCGGGTCTCAATGAACATATCTCCATAGCCCCATTATTAAAATTGAGAGTAGCAAAACTGTGATATGCATTTGCATTTTATGTACATTTTTATCATGTTTTTACCCATGTTTTCCAATAGTTACAGTTGGTCTTTAAGCTTTTTTGTATTTGTATTTTTATTAAAAAGTTAGGTTTGTAATATGTTATGAACAGAAGTGTTACACTCATTTATCAAAGGTATTGAACTTATTTTTCACTTATATTTTCCTGTTTTTAACTGAGTGAGGCTATACAATTTGCCTTTGGCTTACAATGCAGTTTTTATAATACCTGTAATTCCATGATTTATCCACTAGATGGAGGATTGCATTCATTTAAAGCAAATATTCAAGTTTAGTAATTTTAACCACTGAGTCCTATTAAATGTGTTTCTAATAGTATTTTAACCTTATAATTCATTCTTTGTAGTCAAGTGTTTTAAGGATATTTAAAACATATTTTTATTCATAAATATTCATCAAACATTGTAACATTAAATGTGTTTTAACTGTGGCAACACAGAGAGATGCAACAAGAAAAGTATTTGGTTTTAAACTAAATTAACCTTTCAATTAATTCATTAACCTAATCAATGCAATTAAGTGAATGGTATAAAAGCACTAATAGTTTGAACAGCCCACATCTGAGCAAGTGATTTTTAAAATGAAAATGTATGGTGGAGCGTTAATGTGCTGTGTTTCTGTGGAATAAAGTGAACTGAAGTGTGCTGAGCCGTCTGTGTTTTTTTTCACAATTTTCTAAGCTTGCCCTGCTCAGGGTTTTATTGTTTTGCCTGAAATATATGTGTGTGTGTGTGTGTGTGTATATATATATATATATATATATATATATATATATATATATATATATATATATATATATATATATATATATATATATATATATATATATATATATATATATATATATATAGGTTCATAGGTAGGTAAATATATATATATATATATATATATATATATATCTATAGGTTCATAGGTAGGTAAATATACATATATATATATATATATATATATATATATATAGGTTCATAGGTAGGTACTAGGCTATCGGCCCTAGGGCCTATACAAGCTTAGCTAAAAAGGTACCCTGGCTTTCGCCACCCAAGAAAATTATTTTCCTGTGCCCCTGTCGAGCACAGACACAGAGGTGATCCCTGGGGTGAATTGGTGAATTTCCTATTTCCCATCCAATCATTAAGATTTTTCTTGAAGAGTGCTAATGAGGAGCTCTGTTTGAAATAGATAGGTAATTTGTTCCAGAGTATGGGAAGTCAGTCTCTGGGACAGGAATCTATCCCTCCAGCATGTTCTGTTTATTGTGGTGACAAGGTTTAGGTCCCTAGAGAGTGTAGCTCGGAGGGATTGGGATTTCTTTGTGGAGCATGTCCAACAGCTCTGGGCTTGACATAGCTTTGTATGTTAGGCAAACATCACCTCTGAGTAGGCGATATGCAACAGAGTAAAGCTGGATTTTTTTGAGACGGTCTGCATAGGGCATCTATTTGAGGTTGGTAATCCTCTTTGTGAGGCATTTCTGTGGCCTTTCCAGTTGTTGTAGATGTCTTGTGAGGTACATACCAAAAGGGGAGTTGTACTCAATAATAGGTCTAATGAGTGACGAGTAGGGGGGAACAGTGACCTCTTTTTTCCTGGATGAGAAACCTTTTGTGATGAGGTGTGCCACGTAGAAGGATGTCCTGACTACTGTGGCAATGTGATTATCAAAGGGGAGAGTACTGCCCACCTGTGTTCCAAGGTCTCTTATCACACTTTCAGTGTTAAGTAGACTACCACCTATGTGGTAGCTCATGGGTACAGAGTTTTTACCAAAGGGGATGACAATGCACTTTTTGGCATTGAGCTTGAGGCCAAGGCTTTGACACCAGGCATCTGTCTCGGTGAGGCCCTTTTGTAGGATATCCACATCGTTTGGAGTTTCAATTATGGCTCCTAGTTTGCAGTCACCTGCAAACTTCATTAGCCAAAGAGCTTCTGTGTTAGCCTGTACTTCAGAAAAGTAGATATCAAACAGGAGAGGACCCAAGACTGAACCCTGTGGTACTTCACTTGTCACTGGTCTGAAGTCGGATTTGGATTCTGCTACTTTCACAGTGTGAGTTCTGTCAGTGAGCCACTTGGCAACCCATCTTGTGACATAGGGATTTATACCTAGTTTAGTGAGTTTATCTATAATTCCAGAGTGGGGGATGGTGTCAAAAGCCTTGGCGAGATCTAGATAGGCTGTGTGAACCACCTTACCCTCATCTACGGCTTTGGTGACTGCTTCAAAGAAGTCAATCAGGTTTAGGAGACATGATCTGCCTTTTACAAACCTGAATTGGGTGGGGTCCAGAGTTTGGAGATTACCAATGTCTTTGTTTATAAGTTCCATGATGATACTTTCCATGGCCTTGCAGACCAGGCTCATTAGGCTAATGGGGCAGTAGTTCCCAGGGTCCGTGGTGGCTCCCCCTTTGTGGACTGGAATAACCTTCACTGTGCACCATTCAGTGGGCACAAAGCCTGAGGTGAGGCTATGATTGAACATGGTGCTTAGGTAAGGTGCCAGTTCATTCTGTAGTTCATGTTGAACACAGCCTGGGATGTTGTCAGGTCCCACGGATGCTGTGTTCTTGGCTTTAGATAGTGTGGTTTTTACCTGTGCAGCTGTGATTACAGGAACTTTGCATTCTTCTGGTATAGAGATGGGCCCTTCAGGGGGTGGGGTAAAGGTAGCACTGAAACTATCTGCCAGGATGTTGGCAATATCATGTGGTTCTGTATATCTAGTGCCATTGTGCTGTAACTCAGAGCAGATCCGAGTGTTGCCATTGAGATTCTTGACATAGCTATAGAATGCTTTGTGGTTGTCTTTAGAATCAGTGGCAATTTTGTTTTCATAACTAGCTTTGGAGGATTTTATGAGGGATCTCAGCTTCTAACTGAGGCTGACCAGGGAGTTCTTCCAGTCATGGGATTTTACACTTTTTTGCAACAGTTTCTTTTTCATGTTGCAGAGTTTGTTTATGGCAGGGGACCACCAGACTGGCTTCCTTTTTTTGCAGGATAGCATCTTGGTTTTGTTAGGGATAGCAGGATCCATGCCTTTGTGTAAGTGCTTATAAAGAGCATTTGTGTAGGATTCAGCAGTCGTACCTCCATTATCCGTCTGCATGGGTGTCATGAAGTTTGCCACTTCTGTCTTAAGAAGTGTGAAGTTGGGTTTGGAGAAATTTTTTACGGTGGTTTCCCTAGTGGAGGGTGGGGGCGGGATTTGGATGTCTAGGCTGATAAGCTTGTGGCCAGATCTGACCAATGAGGAATTGACCTCTTGTGTGGAACACTGGTCACCCACGTTGGTAATGACCAGGTGCAGGATATTGCTGCCCCTGGTGGGGGTGTGAATAAGTTGATCCAAGGCATTGGAGTTTATGAATTCCAGAAAATGTTGAGCGAAAGAGTTGGTACATGAATAGTTTTCCTAGTTAATGGTGGGGTAGTTGAAATCGCCCATTATTAGGGTGTTGGGTTGTACCCTAATATTTTCCAGTGTATCAAGAAATGAGGAGTAGGAATCCTGGGACATGGTGGGGGATCTGTAGCAAGTTACAATTTGGACTCCGGTCTTGCCCAGAGTTAGTTGCACTTGGATAATCTCAGATGCATTATGCTGAGCAACTAGCCTGGAGGTGTAGATATCCTTAATGAATATGGAAACGCCTCCACCTTTAGTGTTTCGGTCCAGGTTAGGTGGCCGAAAGGTGTGGTATGAATTATAGCCTGGTAATGCAGGGGTGCTCTCTGGCGCCTTGAACAAGGTCTCTGTCACTTCACAGATGTCGATGTTCTCCATTTTAAGGAGTGCCTCGAGTGAATACATTTTGAGGTTTAGACTTCTAGCAATGAGTAGCAATACCCTCAGATTTTGCTTGCTTGTACTTGTTACGGTGGTGAATTTGTCATTTGAACCTTACCTAAAAAAGGCACTATATGGGGTGGCAAGAGCCTTAGCCAGTATCTGGAATCCCAAGGGCGACAGGTGCGGGCCATCTCTGGCAAAGCCTCGTGGTCTGTCGATCATGTCAACCCAGACAGACAGCAAAATAAAGTGCATTTTTTTTTTTTTTTTTTTTTAATTAAAGTGCAAGGAGAGAGGAAGGCGGAGCAGAGGTTAAGAACCTAAGTGGGTTGGCCTTCTCAAATGTTCTCTCTGTATTAAGTAGAGTGAACACCAGACTGGGAGGGGTGTCCCAGATCAAATTCACAGTAGGGGCGGGCAACTGCAAAGCCACCAACTATAACAACTCTACACAAATAGGGTAGGTGGGGGGAACAGTATCAGGACAGATGAGAAACATAAAGCAATGCCAGAAAATATATAAAATAGTTCAGTCAGGCAAAATTAAGACAATGCAGAACTCTGAAAGGTTAAAATGCCAAGAAATACACTTATCAATCAGCGATATATTTCCTGATTGTTTGAGAATCACACCAGGCAGAACCCAGGAGTTTCCATATATATATATATATATATATATATATATATATATATATATATATATATATATACACATACACATATATGAATGAACAGTTGCTTACATCGACAAACCCAAATGGTCAAAACATCAATCACAAAAGGTAAAACAAAAACAGAACATCTACACACTGCCATGCATGCACTGAGAAAAAAACTTGGTGTATGTGTTAGGAAAATGCATAATATCAATGTGCATACTTAATACATTAAAGGCTTAAAAGGGTTAATACATTTATTGTGTTCACACTGCATGAATCTGCACAGCTATTAGAAACTTAATAAAAGACACTTTATTCTGCCTATGCAATGAAAATATGTGCAGCTACCGGAAACTTAATAAGAGACATTCTATTTCTGCTCATACTATGATAAAATGTGCAGCTGCTAGAAGCCCTGATAAAGAAAACAATAGATGTTTGAAAGCTTAAACCATAGTCAGCACTACTTGTACCAAAACTAGAAATGTACCTTGAATCTAGACAAAATGTAACCTATGTATTAGAACTGCACAACTGAAGAATTGAAAAGTCAAGGTGGGCTAAAATAAGCCCAAGGTCAGGTTGTTTTTCTCAAATGTTTTTGCAAGACAGCAATAATCTGACCATGTCAGCAATAAGCCTGGTAACATTTTCTGTGTAACATACAGAAAGCTGTGTCCAACTATGTCAGCAGTAGATTAGTAACATTTTCTGTGTGACATGAAGAGAACTGTATAAGAATAACATACTGATCACCAGAAATTTAGACAAATCTTGTACCTACATGCTTTGTCTCCTTGCTGCAAGTAATAAAGGGTGCCTTGCTTGAACCTAACGTGAATTGATCTTTGAAGTTTTTCCTTTTACAGATTGGTCCTTCGGACCGGAATCCTCTCTTCGCCTCAGATCAGACGGCCAGGTGGCTGAAACCGTACGGGGAAGAAATCAAATCGGTTCTTCTTATATGGAAAGTCCTCCGACTGAATTGTCATCAAAAGAGACCAGCCACTTTCTGATCTGACTGAAGGATGGGTCTCCGCGAATCGGTGATCAATCACGTGGGCTCAGGTAAGGTGAATCTACTTTTTTCTGTTTTCTGTTTTAGATCAGGGCCTAGATGTGTATTGTTTTTTGTCAGATTGTATTTTTCTTACAGTCAGGGACAAAAAAAGTGTACTGTCTTGTCATAGATCAGGAGAAACAGAATAAGTAGGCAGTCATTCTGAAGAGACTATAACAAAATCCGTGGTACATGTTAAAATTAAGAGAAGTTACGTAACGATCAAAGGTAAAATAAAATGGGTAATAATTGCACAAAATCACCCCGGAACCTGCTGTTAACAGAAGATGCAAAATATATGCAGTCGCAGCGTGCTGATAATATTAAATATTCTTCTAAATGGGTTAATAAATATGCATTCGACGGAAAATTAGAAAAATCCTCGCTTATCAAACTTATCAAACAACTTAAAAATGATTCCAAGGGTCAGGTAAAAAAGCAAAGGCAGTTAGGAATTCCTCAAGCACACAGGTGGCTGGAGAAAGTAAACCGCAGGGACCAAAAGAACAAAGATTCAAAAGCAATGTTTTTAGATAAGGAGGATAATAACTTAGTAATAGCATCAGCACCTCCGCCTCCCTTACCAGAATATAAAGCGAGTGAACAAGTTAGTCCACCCCCACTATATCCTGTGGTCACTGAAGACAGAGATATTATAAAACTAAAACTAACTAAAATCAGAGATCCCATCGGGACCAGGTCCCGAACGAAGGCAAGTAATTCAGAAGAAGGTATCGAGTTATGGCAAATAGTTAAGAATTCACGATCTATAGGAGAAGAAGAAGAAATACGCCCGCTTATAGAAGTACCTAATCCTCAGGCTGGTCAAGACGGTCAGGACCCAACTATCTTAGTATATAGACCTTGGACTCCGGAAGATATCCGGAAAGCCACTGAGGGAATTCCCCATCTGAAGATTAATTTTAGAAAATTCTCAGAAGACTTACAAGGAATGAGGTTAAGTTATAACTTAAACGAAGAAGAAGTAGAAAAGGTAGTTAGACAAATTGTAGGGCCAGACTGGTACATGATTTGTGGCAACTGGAATCCTTGTGACGCTGTACAAAGACCCCTCCCACATAGCAGCGCAGAATTAGACACGAGAGTAAAAGGTCTTACAGACCACATCTCTGAAAAATGGAAACCTAGGGCAGACTGGACTTGCATTAATCAATGCATCCAACAAGGAGGAGAAACAATTGTCCGGTACTATGCTAGATTGTTAAGAGTGTTTTAATAACCACTGTGGAATGCAGGTTCCTGAAGATCAAATGCAAGATTCCCCATATGACCAGCAGTTAAAGAATGCATATTTAAAAGGCAGTAGCACGCCTATAAGCAGTTTTATTATGAAACACATGGTAGACCATCGTACCAGCAGGTTACAGTCATTACTTGAATATGCTAGGCATGCCGAAAGGTATTTTAATAGCAAAAAGAAGGCTCAAGTATTTTCTGTAGAAGACGGAGCAGAAGTTTATGTAGTGCAGTCTGGGAAAAAGGGCAAGAAAAATGCACAGGGAAACATGCAGTCTGATCAGCGATCAGAGGACTTTGAAGGGCGTAAGAAAAGGGGAGAATGTTTTAAATGTGGTAAAAAGGGACATTTGGCAAGGGATTGCAGGAAAAATAAGAAGGCAACAACGGAAGACAAGGAGGATGAGGACTGACTATATGATAGTCAAGAATCACCAGAAGGGGCTAGTAAAGAAAGGACAAATGAGGATGTGAAAGAGGGAGTAGAGGAAGTGCAGGAAGTTAGTGACAATGAAGAAAATGAAATATTAGATCTAGCTTTGTTGAGCCTGGAACTCTATTTAGCAGACACGAAACCAGAAGTTACACTCTTGGTAGAAGGGAGGGAGGTCAAATTTTTGTGGATTCAGGGGCATCACGGACCCTGATACACCCCTCCAAATTACCGGAAAACATAGAGTTACCTGATTACATACTGGTCAAAGCAGCTAATGGAGAGCTGTATCGGGAGCCTCTCTCCCGTAACACTGCAATAACTGATCCAGTTTCAGGATTAACATAGGAAAGCAAAATTGTAGTTTCTGCAAAATGCCCAGTAAATCTCTTGGGCAGAGACCTCGTGCAGATATTTGGTATACCAGTAGTCCCAACCATGCAGAGTATGGAAGCACAGCGACAAAATAATACCTTTGTGGTGCAATCAGAGGGTGAAATGTTTTATTGGTACAGCCAGGACTTGGTTACGACTGATCCAGGGACTGGAACCGAGGAACTAATGAACGTAGCCATCAGTAAGTTTCCCTCCCTTGACATTGATAAGCAACACCTGTTGCACTGTACCCTATATTTTCATAACACACCAGGACCTGATAAGGAATATGAAAAATAATTATTTAAGAATCATGCAAATAGATTGATACTGCGTAACCTGTACTGGGACACAGAAGGGAACAGTGTAGCCAGCTGTTCACTGCCCCAGGAGTTTTTTGCACTTTATAAATCCAGTCGATTACCACGTTAGCCTAACTAAAAACAAAATATAAAATGGGCAGACCTAGGAGAAAAAGCCACAAGATGGGAGAAACAAACAGAACTGGAACTGTCAGGACAGGGAATACAAGTACAAAAATTGAATTGGATAACTCAGACCAACCCAGCTGTGCACTTGCAATCTAGCGAAGACAACTGATGGACACTCCTATTAAAGGAGGAAGAAAACGCCTTGCGAGATATACCACAGACTCTGGTCAACAGGAAAATCAGATGTAGGACTCATTCGTATAGTGGGGCCAGTTACTATCATGCCAAAGTCAGCATTTAGACCACAAAAAAGACAGTATCCCTTAAGAAAAGATGCAGAGGCAGGGATAAAGCCTATTATAGCAGCCTTACTTAAAGGAGAGATACTAGTAGACTCTCCCGATTCACCATGTAACACACCCTTATTTCCAGTTAAAAAGGCCAATGGAGAATGGCGTATGGTCCAGGATTTACAAGCAGTAAATGATGCAGTAATACCAAGGGCACCCACAGTGCCAGATCCACATACCCTGTTGAATGACTTAAAATCTCAACAGAAGTATTTTTCTGTGGTAGACATTAGCAACGCATTTTTTTCGATACCGATACACCCTGATAGCCAGTATTGGTTTGCATTTACATTACAAAAGATATACATATACACGCCTACCACAGGGATATTGTGAAAGTCCAACAATATTCTCACAAGAAATGGCAAGCAACTTGGTGGGATTCAACCCACCAAAAGGTAGCCAGGTTTTACTTTATGTTGATGACATTCTGCTGGCGGCCCCCACCCAGCAGGATTGTAGGGAAGATACCACAGCACTTTTACGATTTTTAGCCACTGAGGGACATAAGGTAAACAAAGACAAACTGCAGCTCTGGAAAAAAACAGGTCAAATACCTAGGATATGTAATATTCAAGGAAGGTAGAACGTTAGATGAGGACAGAAAAGTAGCAATTTTGTAAGCACCAAAACCCACTACCAAGAAGGAAATGATGTCCTTCCTGGGTACAACTAATTTTTGCCGAAGCTGGATTCCAAACTATACCTTGGAATCTGCACCCTTAACTGACCTTATATATAAGACGCCTATGGCAGTGCAGGATTTGTTAAAATGGACACCAGAGGCAGAATCTGCCTTTTGTAAACTAAAACAGTTAATAGCGTCCTCACTAGTTCTGGGATTGCCAAACTATCATAAACGCTTTTTCCAGACTGTAGATTGCAAGCAGGGTTACATGACATCAGTGTTAACACAACAGCATTTGGATAAGCAATGCCCCATTGCTTACTATTCATCACAACTAGACCCAGTGGCACGGTCCTTACCCCACTGTGTACAAGCAGTAGTTGCAGCTGCAATGGCAGTACAGGCTTCAGCCTCAGTAGTCTTGTTTCACCCTCTCACTTTGAGAGTACCCGATGCAGTCGCAATCATTTTGCTACAAGAAAAGGTGGCATATCTCTCCCCTGCTAGGCATCTTTCCTGCATGACTATATTGTTGAGCCAACCTCATATGACAATTGAACGATGTACGACTTTGAACGCTTCTATTCTGCTCCCAACCCCTGCAGACAGCACACCACACCGCTGCCTGCAGGTAATTGAGCAAACCCTACCTAGAAAAGATCTCACGGACGTCCCCTTGAATAATGCCGAGGTGACATATTACGTGGATGGCTCATGCAAAAGGGGTCCTGCAGGAAAAAACCTAGTAGGATATGCAGTAGTCTCTGATACTGAGACTGTAGAAGCAAAATCTTTACCACACAATTTATCTGCACAGGCAGCAGAATTGATTGCCCTGACACGGGCATGTACCTTAGCAAAGGGTAAATGTGAAAACATTTTTACTGATAGCCAGTACGCTTTTTCCACTGTACATGTGTTTGCACAACAGTGGAAAAACCGGGGAATGATAACATCTACTGGCAAACCTATAAATCATGCACAGTTTATTTTAGATCTTTTAAAATCTATTCAGTTACCTCAGAAAGTGGCCATTTGCAAATGTACAGCTCACACCAAGCAACAGGATAGGATTTCAAAAGGTAATGCGAGAGCTGATACAGCTGCAAAACAAGCGGCCACAGAAGTATTTCTTTTAAATTAGGAATTACAACCCTCTGAAACCTTAGATCTAGACATGTTAAAAACAATGCAGACACTCACTATGCAAGCTGAAAAACAGCGATGGATAAAATGAGGAGCAATCCTCGAAAAGGGGCTGTACATCTCTAAAGAAGGAAAACCGATACTACACTCTAATTTGTTTTGCTATGCAGCATTGTTGAGCCATGGGCAGTGCCATGTCTCAACAGGGGAGATGGTACAGCTGGTGAACCAGGTGTAGTATGGATTTACATACTACTCTAAAAAGTTTTGTTTGATGTGTCAGATTTGTAACAAACACCATGCACAGGGGGCGATAAAGCCCAAGCAAGTGAGTTTCCCCACACCACCATATCCGTTTCACACTATCTGTATGGATTTTATGGAATTGAACAAATGTGAAAATAAGAAGTATTGTCTTGTCATTATAGATGTGTTTTCCAGGTGGGTGGAAGCCTTTCCAACCAAAAATCCAGATGCAGCTACAGTGGCAAAAGTACTTGTCAAGGAAATTATTCCTAGGTTTGGCATTCTGGAAAGAATCTACAGTGACAATGGTACACACTTTGTAAATCAAACCATACAGCAGTTGAGTAAGCATTTTGGTATTTCTTTAAAAAATCATTGTGCATACCATCCACAGTCTGCAGGGCTGGTTGAAAGGCATAATGGTATAATAAAAAGTAAATTGAGGAAATTAATAGCTGAGACAGGAAAAACTTGGTTGTACTGTTTACTCCTGGCACTGTTGAGCATGAGAACTGTCCCTACAGCAAAAGGAGCGACTCTTTTGAAAAGCTATTTGGAAGAGCTTATTATACACCCCAGTGGAAACTTCTCATGTCATCAGACCAGGAAGCTGATTTCACACTAGTTGAATATATGAAAAAGTTGTTGAGTTCTAAACATCTGTTGCAGTCAAATTCTGTTTCAGATAAAAAAATAAACCGAAACATCGGAAGTGGCAGTGACACCAGGAGACTGGGTATGGATTAAAATCGTGAAGTGAAAGAACTGGGCATCGCCAAGGTGGGAAGGTCCCTACCAGGTGCTTCTTTCGACACCTACTGCAGTCAAGATAGCAGAACGAGCTTTGTGGATACACCTGATGTACTGCAAGCTGGTAAAGAACTTTGAATTGGATAAAGATCTTACCTCTCCATTGGGACCCTAAGCACAAAGTCTGGCTACAAAGGGGGGGGGGGGGGTGTCAGATCAGTAGGACTGATCCGTCTCAAACCCAGTAAAGAAACCATCAGTGCTGAAGGTCCTATTAGGGCAGAGAGTAAGATCATGTGTCCAAAGTAAGATGATGGAATCCAGTAAGATCCAAATACACCTACTTGGAAGAACCGGAGAAAATGGAGATGCAGAACAACCGTTTCCACAAAAGTATTACATGACCATCCTGTTGACTGTACTGGTGACAATAATCTTTTTATTGTGGCCATTTCTTTTCTCAGCCATGCAAGTAGAACTAAACAAGGCTGCAGAGTGGCACCCGAACTTTAATACTTACCAGGCAATCAAATATGTGTATGCTGAAACCTTCAATGTTTCGAATTGCTGGATTTGCACAGCTCTACCAACAGCATATGGGGGGCTACTGTTAACTGCAGTTCCCCTAGGGGCTAACAAGACCTGGGAAAATTTAATTCATGATACATCAGATGTCACATCAAAAGATAAGGTAGCATTGCTCTTGTCTATTCGACAGAAAGGAAATGTTTTTTTTTTTATAAAAATGATACAGTCAAGGTGGGTTGGAGCTTTTGCAATGTAACTGTTCCCTATAGATGCTACACTAAATCCGATAACATCAGATCCTATTGCAACACGAGCTATGATTCATTTGTTGAACTGATGCATAGGACAATTGAAGAATTAAAACATAATGCTGACCTCTACAAACAACTGTCCATAATCGACAGAAAAATGTTTCATGCAGAGCAAGGATATAGTAAAGTCACTATTAAAGTGGAATATTGTTACTTTATATGCGGAAGAAAAGCATATAAATGGCTACCCGAAAATTGGTCCGGCAGTTGTTTTTTGGGGTACCTGGTTCCGGCCATACGACACACGACAGTTTTACCTCAAGGGACGATACGGAATGTCCGAGAAATCAAGAAGCCTGTCAATCCAGTGGGACAAATCAATGCACCCTGGAAAAAACATCATAACTTAGGCCCAGGGAATAACAACGGACTGTCGCACATGGATCTGAGTGATACTGTTATATCGTGGGCAGGCATACTACCAGCATATGGAGCAATGAAATCAATCTGGGAACTGAGAAAATTGTCTAAGCTTCTCAAAATAATGAGTAATGCAACCTTTTCTGCCCTAGAGGTGGTGACCGATGAACTGACTGCCATGAGAACAGTAGTACTCCAAAATTGCATGGCTCTTGACTTCACCCTAGTGGCAAGAGGAGGTACATGCACTTTAATCCAGGAGGAGTGCTGTTCATATATTCCTGACCACAAACACGAGATAGACAACCATCTTGACGTAATTCAGCAGGTGTCGGCCATGACCAAACCAGGACCAAATCCATTGACAGACTTTTTTCAGAAATTGTTTGGGGGGGTGGGGCAGTATCCTGATGAAGATTCTGATTGCCATCTGTGTAGGGATAGCTCTACTGATGGTGTGTGGGTGCTGCTGCATCCCCTGCATAAAAGGACTAATCAAAAATTTTGTAGACATTTCAGTTTTGGAAACCTTATACCAAGATGCTGAACTCGAAGAGTTACTGAAAAACTGAAAATGCTTTCATGGGCTTAAACTAAATGACTCTCTTAGCTGCAAATCCTGATTAGGAAGAGGTTAAGGGAAGAAAAAACTGTTTATGCTTGTTTTGAAAGTAGAATAAAAGTATTAAAAGGAGGGAAATGTTAGGAAAATGCATAATAGCAATGTGCATGCTTAGTACATTAAAGGCTTAAAAGGGTTAATACATTTACTCTGTTCACACTGCATGAATCTGCACAGCTATTAGAAACTTAATAAAAGACACTTTATTCTGCTTATGCAATGAAAATATGTGCAGCTACCAGAAACTTAATAAGAGGCATTCTATTTCTGCTTATACCATGAGAAAATGTGCAGCTGCTAGAAGCCCTGATAAAGAAAACAATAGATGTTTGAAAGCTTAAACCATAGTCAGCACTACTTGTACCAAAGCTAGAAATGTACCTTGAATCTAGACAAAATGTAACATATATATTAAAACTGCACATTTGAAGAATTGAAAAGTCAAGGTGGGCTAAAATAAGCCCAAGGCCAGGTTGTTTTTCTCAAATGTTTTTGCAAGACAGCAATAATCTGACCATGTCAGCAATAAGCCTGGTAACATTTTCTGTGTAACATACAGAAAGCTGTGTCCAACTACGTCAGCAGTAGATTAGTAACATTTTCTGTGTGACATGAAGAGAACTGTATAAGAATAACATACTGATCACCAGAAAGTTAGACAAATCTTGTACCTACATGCTTTGTCTCCTTGCTGCAAGTAATAAAGGGTGCCTTGCTTGAACCTAACGTGAATTGATCTTTGAAGTTTTTCCTTTTACAGTATGCAACTGTCTTCAAAAAAAAAAAAATATATTGTTTTTTGCACTCCCTGCTAGTTATATATACTAACTCAGTGACTGCACAATCCTTAGGGAAAGGGAATAGCGTACTCGAGTACTGTCCATCTCGCACATCTGTTGATAATCTGCATATGTCGACCAAATGTGCTCGATTAGACAGATGTTGACCACTGAGCATTTTGTCCAAATGCCCGAGTCCCCCCTATAGATATATATATAGATATATATATATATATACATGTGTGTGTGTGTGTGTGTATATATATATATATATATATATATATATATATATATATATTAAATAAGCCCAGAAGACACAACTGTCCCTTTCAAGGGTGACTAAGGAGCTCTGTCTGGTTAAGTGACTTGATCATGCTCACACAGTAGGCAATGTAGGTGAAAGGAATCAGTCTCTCTACCCTTGATTACAGGAAATATTCCATTAACAGCTCAGAACCTTAGTTCTATGATGTAACTGCCAGACTAATATGTGTGACATCACAGATTAAATCAACAGAGGCCCATCAAATGGAAATCCAAAAAGATATTTCAAACAAAAGAGAAATATGAGTTTTCAGTGGGGATAGGTAGTGTACATAACATGATCCTTCATCTCTCAGACAATTACCGAGACACTGTACATGATTCACATATGGAGAACCTGTGAGCTAAGAGCTAGATTCTCAAGTGGTAACATTCTACATGGAAATCTAGTGGATAATCATTATATGACTGAAATACAAGTGTGAATGCAAATGCAGTGCATATACTATTTATGTCAATAAATGCACATATGCATAGGTTTTCAGGCAGGTGACAGTAGCAATCCCATACAGCCATGACTAATGACTATACCTCTCAAATGTCCAGATTTTTGCTTTATATTTTTGGTCTGTTCCTTATAAAATTTGGGGTTTTCTGGCAAATCACTGAGGATTGAAGTGACTAAATAATGACATGCATTTGAGCTACAGACTTAATATCCTTCAGATAATGAATGCTGACTCAAATCCTATTATTCTAGCAACTTTCTAAGTTCAAGTTCATAAGAGCAATATTTCCCCCTTTTATTTTAGGCTTTGTCCACATTTCTTGTGCAAAAAGGTTGAGAGGTATGCTAATGACACACATCTCCGATCCTCTGCTACCTGCAGGGGATACATACAGTGAAGCACACAAGTTCACAAGGATGCTCATTAAATGTGCGTCTGAGTCTTCTGAAGTCCCGATTCAGCTGCCTTAACACATCCAGGGTTGCAGTGCAATACACACCCAGGAAAGCATTTTGGATGGTCACTGTTTATGCAGTGCTGCACAACATGAAAATATCTAAGAACAGATGCCATGCTGGGGCCATACTACCACATATCCAAATATTAGAAAAATATCAATGGCTGAAGAAGATAATATCGATGAAGTACTGCAGAAGGAAGAATACCATGGTAGGACATGTCCACAGTAATATTTGTTACCCACACACACAGGTGAAGCATGACAGGCTCATGAATACAGAACATGAAGATTAACATGATACCCACACATGGAATACTGCCATGAAAGAACTACAGAGAGAAACCTAACAAGTGCATATCCTAAATACCTGCAACCCCAGGCATATTAATCATATTAACCAAAATCACAGGTTAAATATGGCACAACTGACATCATCTAACAGGTAACAGAACATATGTATGACAGTAGTGGGTACATATCCAGTACAAATGCGCAATGTGTCCACAAGGTGACAAAAATGTCAATGACACTCTGCACACTGGTCAGCCACAGTGAACACATGGAGATTTTCCTTGACCATGAAGTCTAAAATAATAGTCCCAACCAAGAACAATCTCAGGTAGTATGCCACCAAAGCTCCCTGATGCAAAAAAGCAGTGAAGACTGGACCCCTGTGTTACCACAAGGATGATGAAGTGCAATATCCAAACATGGTAAAGGAAGGCACCACAGCAACGTATATATGAGAACTCCAGTAGACAGTCAAATTTACTCATAATGGGATGTGACTGGCATAATAACAGAATTGAAACAGTTCATGAGACATTACTGTTGTGATCATACACCTCAAATCCATGGCACTCATTCCATAAGGTAGATCTCGAACAATATACACAAAGGCTGTTAACCGGTGATAGTAAGAAATAACGGTTATAGAAAGTGGGACATAATATTCATGGACTGCTTTGTGTAATGTTTATCAACTCATACATGACTGACAACATCTCCATATGGTGGGTTTCCATACCACTGTGCAGAGTTGAAGGCATACGAGTCATTCCATGTTGGCATGAGATGCCATAATCTACCTGGAGAGGTGCTCATTTGACTGCAACAGCATCTGCACATGTAAAGACCAGTAATGGAGCCTATTCCCTCCCTGGTCTTCAGGTATCGCAGTAGCCTGCACTGGTTCAAATCCATGAACTACAGGCTGATCACCTGTCACAGAAAGGACATGTCCTAAATTGGGTCACTGTTCATAGTCAAAGCCACATGTTCCTCACCGGCTGAAAGCAACTGACTGGCCACAGAAGATAATACATCTGTAGTACTGGAGTTATTAGAGGGGTGACCCACAAAACTGTCCTGTATGCCTTTGGTAGTACCCTGTTTAGTCAGATCACTATAAATGCCAATGACAATGTGCTGTCCAACATTGTGCTGACTAAAATGTATTTCTACATCTGTTCTGTGTTGTGTGCAGATATTGGGAAAAAAAAGTGCCAGGCATACAAAAAGAATAACAAGTATGATGTATAACCAGTAATACTTTTATCCAGAACCAACAATGAAATAATATAAACACTACAGTACAACTTATAATTAACCATGTAAACCTTGTAGCCTAGTTCCTTGAGGTCTAACACTTAATGACTCTGAAATGATTTGGCAGTACAACATGTTTGACAACATGTTAATGGAAATGATGCGACATAACAAACCCCAACACACTGCATCATCTGCATAACAGGCAACTCTACAACCTCATGTTGATCCTCACTGGCCTGGCATCATGAATACATGCACACCTAAACAACATATACAGCTGTGCAGATAGTATTACAGTCTAATATGCAACAAAATATTGCTGTACATACCCGACTATATGTATAGCTCACCTACCTCGGCCTAGGATTTTACATGCAAGGTCTGGACAACTTAGTGATACAAAAATATTCTGTATCAGTAAGGTTGGAGGTGCATCCCTGCTCACACACACACACAGCATACATGGTAATCTCAGTGTCCCTTTGTCACTGGAACATGCATGGTCATACATGCATGTCCATGGCATATTGATGGTAGGCCTGCTCTGTGATGTCATGTGCCCCCACAGCATTTATCCTCTGAATGACACCTTTCCAACACTGGTCCCTTGCTGATGTGCTCCACCTTACACATGATATTAAGGCCATACTGACTGAGATTCTCAAGCACGATCTCATTTTCCTAAGAGAAAAAGTCTTGCAACACACTGTACAGTAATATACAGTTCTCTATTACAAGTAATAAAAATCAAAAGATGTGTGTCAGCAACAACTGTCACACAATGTTAGACTAGCAAAAATACAGTTAAAAAAAGTGATGGAAACTACTGGAACCTCATAATTTCAAGCAGGAAGAAAAACCTTAGGAAAGCCTAATATCAGGTCAGATCCAGTATATAGTATCTAAAGTATAAAACTATTCCAAAAGTACAGTTGTGAAAAAACGTACCATAACAGTAGATATCTGATTGATTACTATTGCACTATTACTAACAAGTGGGATAGTCCATCAGGGATAGTTGTATATCTGACTAGGATATCAATGTCTAGGTATCTTCATCTTGCTCCCTACAGCCAACGTATGACCAAAGGGTGCCAAGGTTATGTGCTATATAAGGGATGTATGGGTGTGAAGTACCTCAGGACTTTCTTGCCTCAAGCCTGAAAATTAGCAAGGCAACAAAGACAAAAGGCCACCAAAATACGTCAAGCAGAAAAAGGGAGAAGGAAGGATACTACCTTGGTCTGGGAAAAAAAAGCAGAAAAACAAAAAGGAAAGATGGGGGGATGTAATACTGCAAGACTGATCGGTCAGACATCTGCTATTATGGTAAGTTCTTACTCAACTGCACCATTTCCCTCCTATGATCACTATTGCAGTATTCTAACTTTCTGTCAAGTAGAAAGAAGATTTCAGTTGGAATCTAAGATTTCTTGCAAGGTAGACTTAGTAAATCCAGCTCTACCTAAAATGGTATCAGTCTTGTAATGCTTGGTAAAGGTAAGTACATAAGACCAAGTAGCATTTTCTATAATCGATCTGGATTCTAGACCTTTGAAAAAGGCTCCAGATAAAACTACATTTCTGATAGAGTGTGGCATGGTCAAACTTGTAAGCTACTTACCATAGAAGGAATAACAAAAGGAGATGGTGTAAGAGATCTATTTGGAGACAGAAAGACCTGACTTTTTGTCCTGAATGGAAATGAAAAGTTGGTCTGACTTTCTGATAAACTTGTTCTTGTCAAGATAAAACTTCAGCTGTCTGTGAACATCTAAAGAATGCAAAATACTTTCTCTCATGTTTTGAGAGAAGAGAAATATGTAGGGAGATTGATAGTCTGGTTCAAAGACAACTCAATGAACACCTTAGTCAAATAAAGAATTAATCCTGAGTGGAACCCTATCTTTATGAAACATCAAGAAGTGAAGAGAAGCCATGAGAGCTAGCAGTTCAGAAACCCCTAAGGCAGAAAAGTAAGGGCCACCAGCAGGATCATCCTCCAAGTAGAAAACTTCAAGGAAGCAGAAGAAGCAGGCTCAAATGGGAGATTTAACTTTTCTAAAACATATTTCAGGTATCACAGAGAAGGGATACATTTTCTAGGAGGCCTGAGCTGAAAATGTGAAGACAAAAGTGAATCAAAAGGAAAGCATGCAGAAATGGCTGACAGATGTGCTTTTGTGGAAGAATATTCCAGCCATGAATTGAGCAGCTCAGAAAAGAGAACAAGAGACAGAGAGAATGATAGAACACCCATTTATAATGGTCATGATTCACCTTGTGACACCAGGTAGAAAATGTTTTGCATTTAGAAACAAAATATGTTCTTGTAGCAGTTTTCCTAGCCTTCACTAATACATGTAGCATGTCCTCTTTGAATAGGTGCCAAAAAGAAATTAAAATCCAGTCTTCAGGAGGGTTATATTCTGAGTCTGAAGGTTGGGATGAATTAGAGAACCCCACTGCTATGTGAGCAAGTCCATCCTATGAAGTAACTTGGGATGATTGTCCCCTGCCAGATGAAAATGAAGGGAGGACTCAGTGCTATGTGGGCCACAAGGACCTCATGAACAAGAGATTTGGCTTGTTCTTCTTGAATGTTAGAAGAACCTTGGGAATTAGAGATGGCTGAGGGAATGAGGAAGAAAGACATGGCATTTGTCTTCCAAACTTTTGGGCATGGAATCATTGAACAAAACAGCCCGGTCTGACCTGTTTTGATTAGAGGAGCAGAGCTCTATCTGAAAAGTACCCCACTGACAGACAATCTACATTACAACCTCTGTGTTTAACATCCATTCATGAGGATCTTCCCAAGTCTGCTCAAGTAATCTGCCACTGAATTGTTCTTTGAAGGAATGTAAACTTCTATCAAGGACAGACTGTGCTATATGGCTATGTCCCAAGCAGTCATTGCTAGCCTGCAAAGGTTGTAGGATCTTGTCCCTTCTTGCTTGTTTATGTACCACATAACTGTGGTACTGTCTGTAAATATTTGGAGAGGGCTTGGTGAGTAGAGATGATGCAGGGATAAAAGAGCTACAATAGCCACCTTACTTTCCCCGATATGTCTGTGGTCCTGCTAAGACTTTTTTGCACCATGCACCATGGAAATTCACATTCATAGAGTAAGCTCCCCAGGTGAGGTCTGAAGCATCTGTGTAAACGCCTTTGTGAGGGGTAAGAACCAGAAAGAGAACTTCTGGATTCAGTGATATCTGGCTGATTCACCAATGAAACTCCCTCGTCATAACTGGCAAGAGAGGAATTGGGAAGTTCTGGGGATGACAATATTGTAACCACACTAATTTGAAAAACTGCTGAATCTTCCTCATATGGAGATCGGCACAAGGAATCAATAAAATATTGAAGGTCATGAACTCCAGAGTTCTCAAGATCCTCTTGCTGAGGTCATATCTAGAGGAAGAAAGATAAGAAACATTCCTATAGGAACATCACTTATTCCTGAGAAAAATATGTAGCTACTGACTGAGTAGAGCTTAAAACCCAGAAATATTAGATCCTGGGAAGGGACCAGATTTGATTTTTTGAGTTTTAAGGTGAATCCCAGACAGCGAAGCAGTTGTTTTGCAAAGCTGAGTTCCAGAAAGTGCTTAGTAGCCTGAGGAGCAGGTCATCCAAATATGGGAAAATTTGTATTCCCTGGAGCCTGAATGAAGCAACAATCAGAGCAGAGAGCAGAGAGCATAAAGGGTGAAAATCAGAAATGAAAATGGCATTCCAAAACAGAAAAAAAACATACCTCTGTATGGACTGGAATATGAAGATAAGTATCTTTTGTGTTCAGGGTTACCAAAGAAGATTGATGCAGAATCATGGGAAGAAGAGACTGCAGGGCTAGCACTTTGAATTGTGGGACTCTCAGCAACTAGTTTAGAGAGGACAAATATAGAATGAGTCTCCATTTTTCCTCTTTCCTGGGGACCAGGAAAAGTCTTGAATAGTACTCTGTCTCCTTCTGATGAGGAGGGACTGATTCAATTGTACCCTGAAGAAACAACTCTTTCAAATATCTGGAGGGATTAAATGGAGTTGGCTTGTTGGAATAGGGGGGGGAAGGCCAGCCTGAGCTGAGTTGAAGAGAAAGCCATGACATCCTGTAAACACTTTGAATTACTGAAACAATGCAATGGTTTTTGGTGACCGATTCTCAGACTGGAAGTGACAGGGAAAGTTTCTTTGATAGATGGGTTAAGGGTAGACCAAGGTTGGGAAAGGAAAGGGGGACAGAGGCAGATAGTCACAAGGAGGCTGTTTGTCAGAAAATGGGATTTTAGACCCCTTAAAATCTAGCCTAAGTTTGTCCTGCAATCTCTTTTTTGAATATATTTTACCCTTTTGGGGATCTTTTGTCATTAAAGGGTACTCCCTTTGAAACTTGGGCAGAAGAGAGAGAGAGAAATATCTGTTTAAAGTCTTGCACAATCATGCCTCTCTCTCCTAAAACTGTTTGAAAATCTCAGCAGCAGGACCAAACAGATTATTCATATTCAGAGGGGTGTCCAAGATTTTAGATTTAACACCCCTAGGAAAAGAATGAAGCCTAAGCCTTAAAAATCTCATCAGAACAGATCCAGTAGCAGGTGCTCTGGAGGAAGCATCAGTTGCATCATAGCTGCATTTAATAGAATGCTTAAGTACTTGGGAAGCAGAATTCAGTAAAGAAACAAAAGATTTGCTTTCAGAGTCAGTCTTCTTCTTTCGGCTTTTCCCGGTTAGGGGTTGCCACAGTGGATCACCTGTTTCCATTTCTTCCTGTCCTCTGCATCTTGCTCTGTCACACCAACCACCTGCATGTCCTCTCTAACCACATCCATAAACCTTATCTTAGGCCTTCCTCTTTTCCTCTTACCTGGCAGCTTCATCCTTAGCATCCTTTTCCTAATATACCCAGCATCCCTCCTCAGCACATGTTCAAACCAATGCAATCTCGCCTCTCTGGCTTTGTCTCCAAACTGTCCAACCTGAGCTGACCCACTAATATACTTATTCCTAATCCTGTCTACCCTCGTCACACCCAGTGCAAATCTTAACATCTTTAACTCTGCCACATCCAGCTCTGACTCCTGCCTTTTTGCCAATGCCACTGTCTCCAACCCATATAACATATCTGGTCTCACTACCCTTTTGTAGACCTTCCCTTTCACTCTTACTGGAAATCGTCTGTCACAAATCACTCCTGACGCTCTTCTCCACCCACTCCACCCTGCCTGTACTCTCTTCTTCACCTCTCTTCCACACTCGCCTTTACTCTGAACTGTTGATCCCAAGTATTTAAACTCATCCACCTTCACCAACTCTACTCCCTGCATACTCACCATTCCTCTATCCTCCCTTTCATTCACACACATATATTCTCTTAGTCCAGCTGACCTTCATTCCTCTCCTCTCTAGAGCATATCTCTACCTCTCCAGGGTCTCCTCAACCTGTTCCCTACTCTCACTACATATCACAATGTCATCTGCAAACATCATAGTTGTCAGTTAAAACTTTATCAAAGTCCCCCAACAAAAAAGTACATGGTCATATGAGTCAGATAATTAAGTGATCGAAAGGTCAGCAAAGATGAGGAGTAAATCTTTTTCCCATAACTGTCAATAATCCTACTATCGTTATCATTAGGAAGGGTGATGGCAGGAGCTTAGTGGGCTTATCAGATTCCAGGGGAAATGACAGCAGGTTCAGGAAAGGAGTTCTTATACAAAAATGTATTTAAGTCAGGTACTTTATAAAATATGTCATGCTTCTTGAGGACTGGGAGTTGGGTCTCAGATTCATAGAAAATGTGACAAGGGCATCTTGCAGATCCTCAAGTACCAGAGGGATGGCATGTGGCTTTGGGGCCCCATATACATCAGGTCATATCTTTTTTTGCATGTCTGATGCCTGCTTGTCTTCATATTGAAAATGTTGCATCTTTAGTACCACATCTCTAAAGAGAAGTTTCTCCAAAGGAGAGTCTGGTGGCATAGTGTCCTCTTCTTTAGACTCATAACCAACAAGAAAGGGAATTTGAGAAGTGTAAGCCAAAGAATCACCCTCAGAATCCAAATCTTACTCCTCTGAAAAGTATCTCTATGTCTCTTCAGAGGAAGGAAGTGGAAGTAGGGGTGAGCTCAAGAGAGAGTAAACCCTTAAACAGTCATTGGGAAAATTCATACCAGTCCTTCTGAGGATCGCTGACATTGGGGGGGGGGGGGTTATACTTAGTTTTCTGCATATTCTTGGAGGGAAGAGGACTTTGCACAAGTTAATGGCGTACCTCAATGAGGGAATCTAATACTTCCTCTCTGAAAATAATTTGAAGAATGCTGTCAGATCCCTCTGAAACAATTAGCCTTGGTTCCCCCTTCGCAGTAGTGGCAGCCATCTGATTGGTTGTGGGGAATGTGTTTATGGGCAGTGCATTATCAGCCTCTAACAGAGTCAAGACAGGCTAGAGGAGTCAAAGCATCTGGAAGATCCGAGGATTCATCAGCAGACACAGCAGAGATGTCTGGGTCTGACTGAACGGTGGAAGGATTGGATTTGGTCTTTTCAGCTTCTGTTTTGGCTGATGTGGGATGTCTAGGCAGGAAGCATCAATATCCATTTTAATGTGGACAAGGTCTTTGATTTTCTGGTATTCAAGATAAATCTTAGTGGAAGACAAATGGCTCTTAAGGATTTTAAGGACAAAGGAATGGTAAATAGAACAATTTCTATAATCATGACTAACTCCTAGGCAAAAATAAAAAAAGTATGGTTGTCCTTGTAAGGCATTTGCCTCCCAGAATCACATTTTCCCTTCGTAGTTGAGATGAAGAAGGTTAAGTTTAGTCAAAAAATAAGACAAAGAGGACGATTAACCAATGAGGATACTTATATGTCTAAGGCAAACAGAAGTGGCAACAATCATATGTCTGACAGTCCGTAACAAAAACACGGGTTTGATGTTTGTCTTGTCAAACAGAAGTACTCTATGCCTCCATGTCTTTTAGGTACCAAACATACTTGATGGGCTTTCATAATATGTTGGACACATGGAGGAAGAAGAGATGCCTAGACTGTAGAATCTTGGCCAGACATATGGCTATCCAGGTGGAATGCCCCCTTGTTAGTAATACTAAAACAGTGATCACAGGTAGGACATCAACATTTACAAAATACTAACTTACTTCAAAATGAATCCACAGTCTGTAACCTACTAAACACATTAGGAAAGACTGTATATGTTACTGAAATGTACAGCTGTATAAAGCTGTTATAAACCTCTAGTGTTACCTTCCTTCCTTCCTTCACTATATGCTCAAACATTTCCCAGTATTTAATCCTTCTTAATTTCAGTGTTCCAGTATAGGCAGTAAGTGCAGACTAGCATGGAACTGGGTTAACAAGCCATGCATAAATAATAAGTCTCATTTGTTTTGGTGATTCTGGAACTGCATTAAAATCAAATGACATTATATCTCAGAGAAACACATGACTGAAAGAGTAGATGCATAGTGCTCAATATCACAGGCAGATGCTAACAGATAAAACACAAGGCAGTTCTTAGATGAGCATCCATGTACTGCTGTAAGGTTTGGTACAAAATAATCACAGATAGCAATATGTCAATAAACAGCAAATATTACAACACTGCTGTTGAACTGGTGACACTTGTTGGTAGCACTGGCTTCACAGCCCATTAGGGATTTTGGTGGTAGCATTGGCTTCACAGCCCATTAGGGATTTTGGTGGTAGCATTGGCTTCACAGCCCATTAGGGATTATTTAAGTGATTATTTAAGTGTTACCATGCTTCATACCTAAACACTAAGCAGGCATACTACATATGTGAAGTCAATGTAGTCTGGTAGTTGATTGCTACTGAAACACTTCTTTTCTCTTTATAATTTGTATACTTCCAACAGTTGCTGTATATTGGCACATTTTGGTGGTGCTTGTAATTGTGGTTTGCACTTATGCAATGATTGTGTACAGATACCACCTGGTACTTTTTTGGGTAGTTTTACTGTAATACTAAGTGTATGTTGTCTTTTTTTAATGTATTATTTCTGTCACTTCATTGTTCACAGCACTGCTGCAAACAACTGGAAACAGTGTTTACATTTACCTGTATTTACCATTATAGATAACATTTACCTTCAGACCTATCGCTATCCTCTCCTTGCTCTCCAAAATCCTTGAGAAATGTATACACAAACAAATTATGCATTATCTCTTACAAGAAAAACTTATCACTCCAACACAGCATGTCTTCTGACCCAGGCATAGTACAACCACAGCTCTACTATCATTTCTCAACACCTTAGCCCTTGCTAAAGATGATCACAAACTCATATCCTGTCTATTCCTTCTTGACCTTTCTAAGGCTTTTGACACTGTCTCACACACTCTGCTACTTAGTAAACTTGTAGACCTAAACTTCTCCCATGATAGAGTTGCACAGTTCTCTAGCTCTCTCTCTCTGATAGGCTGCAGTCAGTGCGATAGGACTCAGCAATATCTACCCCTCTCTCAGTAAGAACTGGTGTTCCCCAAGGTTCCATTTTTGGACCTCTACTCTTTAATATCTTCACCAACTCACTCCACTCCTCTTGTCCTCAATCTAACATTGTCCAATATGCAGATGACTCTACAGTCATAACTATTGCTAATTCCCCCTTAGAACTCCTAACAAATATCCAGACATCTTTCAACTCAGTAGAGACATGGCTCACTAATAATCAGCTCATCCTCAACCCTAAGAAAACAAAATTACTACTCTCTACCTAAATCTGCAAACCACATCAAACTTTCTTTCTCCACAAGGTCCCTAAACAATACTCCTATAGAAGCTGAAATTAGCACAAAACTCCTTGGCATTACCATTGACAACAAACTAAAATTCAATCTTCACATTAACAAGTGTAAAAAAACACCAAAAGCTAGGACTACTGTACAGGAACAACAAATTCCTAACTAGTGAAGCTAGGATTTCTCTTACCCATGCCTACCTTCTACTACGCTTAAGCTATTGTTTCCAAATACTCACAAATATGAACTCCTCCCAACTTACCAAATTAGAATCAACCTACTACAAAATAGCTAGATTTGCAGCTCACCAAACATATAAATCTCACCACTGTCTCTCCTTAAAATACCTGAACTGGCCCGAACTACCTCACCTGTTCCTACAATCTCATCTCTAACTCATACACTCCATCCTACATCAGCCTGATTTCTGCTCGTCTATCTTCTGTCATCTCTCACTACTCCCCTACCAGACTTCTCCAAAGCTCAACCCAAGACCTACTAAAAATCCATAAACCCAAATCCAACACAAGGTGCAACTTATATAGCTACCATCCCTCTACTGCATGGAACAAACTCCCAGTAGAAATAAGGACCCTGACTCACCCCAAACAATTTAAGCTAGCAACCAAAGACCACTTTAAAAAAACACTGTCCTGCCAATGTACTCACCCCTCCTTGATTATTACCTACCTTTATAGTACAGACAAACTAACTTACTAAAACTTACCATTACCTACTTCATCCTGTGCTTCCTATGCAACCTCCAAAGCCTCTTCTATACTCTGCTCCCTGAAATTCGTATGTAACCTTTTAAGTTTCTGCTACTCTGCATACAAAGCCTATTTACTCAACTCTCTTTTTAAACCAAAACATACAACTTATTCTACTTTTTTAACATTCTCCTTTGCTTATAGTACTGTTTTATCTGTCAACAATATACATGTATGTAGCTTACATATTTTAAACTACCAAAATTCTCTATTGCTGTTTTTATTGAAATGTATCTGTATTGCTATTTTTATTGCATTGTACATCTTTGGAGCTTTTCTCCCCGGGCCACCATTGAAAAAGGGCAATAGCTCAACTGGACACTCCCAGTCAACAAATGTAAAATAAAATAAAAAATAAATAAATAAAATAAATAAATATTTGTTAGTGCTCATATGGTTACTACCTCAAAGTTTAACTTTTAATTTTTTTTTTAGGAATTGCAACTATTCAGTAGCTCTATACACTTGTTTCATATGAACTAGAACTTTCATATTTTGTGGATTCTCGCTGCATGCAACAAGGTCTGCTCAGAAGCACTAAGCTGCCTGCTCAGTGAAGGCCATGGAAAGCCAGTGCCTTGCAATCTGACCTTCAGTCTTGAAATGCCAACTCTTACCTTCCTTTTTTTCAGTTACTACCTATAGTTTTCCTATAATGTTGCCTTTTGTTACCTCAAAATCTTCTTACTTCATTCATAATTCATGTAATTCCATACTCATTCCAGACTTCCAGACTTCTCACATAAGGAAACTCAGTGCTATATCGAATAACGAATAAGTTGTTGTTGTGTCTTTCGGCTTTTCCCGGTTAGGGGAAAACAGTGGAACTCCGGTCAGCTAATGATTGGCGTTAGATTTTTATGTGCCGAGTTGCCAGCCGTGACGCACAACCTTCAACGAAGGTACACCCATTCACGCATGTCTCCACACAGAAGACGCTTTAGCTGAGAATCAAACAGGACAACCTCTTACTGTGAGGCGACAACGCTACCGCAGCACCACCACCACAGTCATCGAATAACAAATAAGACAAAACAAAAAAGACAACAGTAACAAGTGTCACCATAAGAGGGGGCTGACAAGCTAATTTTTGTTTTGTCTTATCGAATAACGAATAAGACAAAACAAAAATTAGTTTGTCAGCCCCCTCTTGTGGTGACACTTGTTACTGTTGTCTGAAATGACAAGGCACATGCTGCACTTGCTGTCCATGTGCCAGCATGTTTGTGATTGCAAAGATAATAAGTAGATTATGTCAGCTTTGATTGTTTTCTTAGAGAGGGTGAAGCAGATCCATGATAGCAGCTAAGGCAGTTGCTAGAATAAGACAGTACCCATCTGCCTGTCTAAAATCATCAGCTTGCATATCCTGATTAGCACTCATTTGTTTTTAAATTTCAAACATCTTTGTTAGGCATTAGAAAGTATGAACAACACAAATGAAGATCTAAAAACAAAACAAAAAAGCATAAACGTATACACTTTATTCAAAACGTAATATTTTCAGCTGCTGATATTTTGCAGTGTTAACAAAACAATATACTAATACAAAGTAGTACAGAACCCATTCTATAAGTTCAAAGGTACTTTTTTCTTAAGGGCTCCCCACCCCTGCTGCACCTGCCAACCACCACATCTTGAGTCAGCCATGCCTGTTTGTTACCCCATCCTGGGTATTCCCCAGTGATGGCAAGACCTGGCCAGGGAATGCCATCCTACAGGCAGTCTCTGCTGTGATTTGTGCCCTCACTGCCATCATGGCAATGATTTATTTAGACCTAACCCCTCCCCTAGGAAGGAAGACAGATGGCCTACATCACAGTGGGAACTGCAATGCCCTCCCTGATGCAGGTGTACATGACTGTGCATTTGTGATGGGAGCTACTACCAAAGCAGCTTAGTGGCCAAGCAACTATGAGACCACCTCTTCCAACTCCACCTCTCCTCCAAGGAACTGTGGTACTTGATGGCCATGGACCCATCTCAGTGATGGCTGGGCAGCCCGGGGTTCATTTCCAGCTCTGCCACATGCCTGAGCAGTTTACCAGTCTTGAGTTGCTTGGACCAAAGTCAGGGCTTTATTCCTTTATGCAACCAGAAAAGGTATAGTTTGATGGTACTTGTACTGGATTATCCAACTCATAAATTTCTTGCTTATTTTTAGATTTCACAACAGCATGTCTGGAAGCATGAACATGGATACAAGGAAATCTATCAACAGACACTTCTTCAACTGCGTAGATAAAAGAAAAAAATTATGCCGAAATAAATCATAAAAACATTTTGTTTTGTAGGTGCAAGCACACCAGCACCCTCTGATGTAGGGGGAAAGCCCCCACCCACAAAATTATAAATAAGTGCAGAAAAGGGAAAACTCCACTGATGCTGAAAGGTGTTTCGGCAGAATTTCTTCAATCTACCAACAGCTGAAGAAAGATCAGTCAACAGATCGACTTACATCACATGAAAACATCATCCTGCTCCCAGTACAAACAGCCAAACATAGTACAGCAATTCTCTCCTAAGTGGTAGTCCAGCTTTCTAATACGGATATGAATTCATTATGTCATAATGCTTCCCTCCACTCCCCCTATATATTCTAGAATTTATATTCGACAACCACAGAAGTCACTTATTAGCATATTTGTTGTTCCTGTTTATTCAATCTCTATGACATTCATAAAGGAAATCAAACTCAGTACTGTTTTAAACTCCTCAACCTTGGTAACATTTTCATTTTCCATTTATGGGAAATAACCCTCTTTGCTATTAAAATAAAGAAAGAAGCAAACTCTACTTCAACCGATACTAACCCTGCAACTTTGTAACAAAGAAGAAACCACAGGAAAAGATGCCCTGCATCCAAATAAACAACTTCCAAAATCAACTGCAACACTTATTTCAAAGTCACTAACTGTTCACACTTCAAAAAAAATACTGTAGGCCCCTTACACTCTGTCTACCTCGTAAAAATTCTGCATTCACTGCTATTAAAATACATTTTAATATATTTATATATCCATCCATCCATCCACAGCCCCTTTCTCTTATTTTTGTGCATGGGGCTAGGGTGTTACTTCAGCAGTGACAACCATCTACAACCAGTGTTTATTCCCCAGGTGGCTAGCCCTGTCACGGCTGTTCTTCAGTACCACACATTGATATGCACACTCTCACCTATGGTCAATTTAGAGTGCCCAATCAATCTACTGCATGTCTTTGAAATGTGAGAGGAAACCCACGCAAACACAGGGAGGACTCTAGATTTTGTTCTATAATTCAGCATTCTATATAACCCAATTCACATTTCTCTGGTTACTGTAGTACCTACCTTTCTATGCCATTCAGCTTTCATCCTGTCAACCTCTGACTCCTATAGTACCCTCAAACCTCTATAAAAGCTGCACTGACCAACCACTAACTAGATGACAATCTAGCTCTAACTTTGCTAATCAAATTAAGTGTCTCATGTCTTTCTCAAGGAGAACTTCATTTTACTGTACATTCCTAGATAATTCAGCCTATAAATTTTTCCCAAGCCAAACTTAGTCTTGGCATTATTCCAGGTTAATACACAGTCTTGTGCCAACATCTGATCCTAGTTTTTCAAATTACTCCTCGTCTTCCTCCAATTCACTTCCAATTCCTGCGATACCCTTTTCTTCCCAGTTACCCTTGTAGCAATAAAACTCTTTCCCAGTTTTACCCTGTGTGACAAGCTAAGCAACCTCTTTACTGTCTGACATAAAGGAACCAATACAAGAGATTCTCTTTCCTTAGATTTCATAAAGATAATCCAAAAAAAAAGCACTCTCACGGTCGCCTCTTCTTTACATAGAGGAGGAGTGTTAGCTACTTCCACTCTGCATCATGATTTTCCATATATCACATGTATATTCATTTAAGTAAAGGGGCTTTAAAATTGTAAGTCAAAGCCATCATCTTCTCGCCTTCTCAAGCTGGTATACCACCCCCACGTGAAATGTAACTGTAAATGTTTAACTGTTTTGTAAAAAAAATCAGGAGGTGATAGACCACATTACAGACATATAGCACTAATGGTAGAATAAACATACATACTACCTGCACCTTTTGGTACAAATCAAGGTGTATTACATTTCATTTCTTAAATATTCCCTTCAGCTGAGTGACTGACTTTGGATATGTTTTGCAACTGAAACTCCACCAACCAAAGTAGCAAGGAAGATCCTCCAAAGACTTCATCATCCTCTCTTAAGTAGGAATATTGTTTCTTCAATAAACTACATGGCTGACAGTTCAGTGAAATTGCTTTAGTTCTTACTGTATTTACCTTGCAGTCAGAACAGGTCTCAAAAGCCTCTAACAATATGAACAGAACTGGAAGTCAGGATCTGTTAGAC
This sequence comes from Protopterus annectens, assembly GCF_019279795.1. Classification (NCBI taxonomy): domain Eukaryota; kingdom Metazoa; phylum Chordata; order Ceratodontiformes; family Protopteridae; genus Protopterus; species Protopterus annectens. The sequence continues at coordinate 232,245,553 of NC_056748.1, read as the reverse complement.
ATATCAAGATACTGTCACCAAATAATGAAATCTTAATTTTCAGTGTCTTTCATCCAAATTATTTAATGTCCAAAGTTTAACTCAAGGACACTAATGGCTGTATACGAAGGGCAAATATTTAGGGAACAGAAGGTATCTCTGGCATGTACCTTTCAACTCATCAGACCACTGTACAGCAATTTTAACTCATGCCTGACTCCCTTCATATATTACCAACAACAACTGAACAAGTATCTCAGCTAGTCCAAGCTCAAGGAAAACCATTCCTAAATGTTTCCTATCAACAAGATCAAAAGCATTTTATTCATCTAAACTAATGATCATCAATGTGTTACTCTCATTCTATGCATGTTGCATCAAGAGCTTTGTCTTGATAACACTATCAGAGGTCTGATATGCCCTAATTAACCCAAGCTCATCAAGGTTTAGCAAATCAAGCAGCCAGTGTACAAGATAATTATATCCATGAATAACTTATAATTGTGCTTTGATACAGAAATGGATCTATAGGTAGTTACAAGAACAGCGCCTTTCCCCTCATCCAAGATCAAAGCAATCACAGCTTCTTTTCCAGGAAAGCCAAGTCCCTCCAGATTGAAATACCATGCTCATAAAGTGACTCAGTGCCACCAATCCTTCTCCACAATCCAGTTACGAAAAGTTAACTGAAATACCAGCGATAAAACCTAAGAGAATATGTGTAGGATTCCCTGATAAAGTACCATAACAGCAGATGTTCGAACAGATCACTGCTGCTTTAGCCTTAAGCTGTATGGGATGTATCCTGCCAAGGTCTGAACCAACCTCCCAGCTTCCAAAACTTTAGGGCACCTTCCACACAGCCTAGTCCCTTGTCCTGCATGATGAAAGAAAGATAAACTCAGTAGCTACATACCAAAACTTCAGAGCATTCTTGCCTCTGAAGAAGGAGGCTAGAGCCCTGACAAATGGAAAGGATAGCAATAAAAATCCCACATCCTGGCATAAAAAGTGAACAATAGGAGATGGAGGAAACAACTCCTGCAGCTGTGATCTATTTGTACAGCTACTGCTATAGTAAGTTTACTTAAACAGCTGTACTGTGTTCAACATTATATCATTCCTGCAATAGCCTTAAGCCATATGGGATGAGTACCAGAGCTTAGAAAGCAAAGGAGAAGGCAGATGGTTTTAAGAATCCAGGAGACCTTAGACAGAGTCATATCAGGCCTGTGCTGAGCATATAAAAAAAATCTAGATTGAAGTGCATGATAAACATACGTGAAAAAAAAAATTGTTTCTAGAAAATTTCTAGAAACCATCCTTTTCCAATAAGTCATGAAAGTAGCCAGAAACTCTGGAAAAATATGTCCTAATAATGCCTGGAAGTGACTAGATAGGGTGATAATGCCAATAGCATGGGGGAAGATTAGAAATTGTGGGCTTACATATTTCTTGTCCACTTTTTCTTATCTTCATAGGAGACAGATGATTAACACTCCTGAAAGTTTTTGTCCTGTCACTGTAATATATGAGTTGGTTAAGGGTATCCATTGTATATAAAATTCTTTCTCCCTTATTTTAAGGTTCTGGAAAGAAATCATGGAGCGATAAATGGCCTGGATAAGTAAAGACTTAATAGGCCTTAGGCATTCATTAAGGCTGTATTTTCAAAATAATCTATCCATGAAATAAGTCAGAGCCATGAGAAAATCTTGTTTCCCAGGACAGGCGCTTCCAAAAAGTCTGCTGTGCAGGCTGCAAGGAAACTGTGTAATATTTGCAAGTGCAATTAAAGACCCCAAGTATTCAGGGTAGGCATAAAGAAAAATTCCTTTTTACTAACTACTAAAGTTGAGGAAGGGAAGAAAGTGGGGAATCTCAGACAGACAAGCAGACATGGTAAGAGGTAAATTTTGGTAGATGAGTAAGAGAACAAGAAATCATATAAATACTATGGAACCAGTGGCATCTAGCCTTAAAATGGACATGATTCTAAGAATGGCATCAACTAGAAAATCTTCTCCACATACCCATTTATGATTTTCAAGTAACAGGTTAGTTTGCTTCCTTTAATACCCAATGCACATCCTCAAACAAAACGGTGTGTAAAAAGTCTTGGGATTGTACCACCTGACAGTGAATTGAAGAACTTGGGGAGAGGTGTATAAACATACAATCCCTGTCTTGACTGAAAAAGCCCATCCTGTGAGGAAACTTGTGGTAATTGCCTTTGTCTATATTCAAAAGAAGAAAAAACATTATAGCCTGGGAGAAAAAGGAGTCAACACAATGATTTTTGGAGAGTCCTTCTGAATTATTTAAAAGAACCCTGGTTATCAGAGGAAATAGGAGAATATTATAGAAGAATATTCCCAACCATGAAAATGAAATCATATCTTATTTCAGGCCTGAGTAATGAAACCTAGAGCAGAATTTCCTTAAATGTCTGTCATAGCTAGAAGCAAATAGATGTACTTAAGACACTCCCCACAGAAGGAACAATTCCAGGAAGATCTCCATGTTCAAATTACTCTCCTGAAGGTCTGTCCTGGTCCCCCTCAGCTCATCTGCAACAGTGCCTTGCTCTGACTGAATGTATTATACACTAAAAGGTGGGTGGGTGGATCTGGTTACCCTCTGATTAGTAACTTATCCCATTACTGTGATGTTGTCTGCAACCATCAGTAGAAGGTCTGGTGATAACAGATGGCTCAGGGAAAATAAAATCTATTACTAGTGCTATTTTGCTAGTTCTAGGGGTTGTAGAATTTTCTTCTCTTAGACTTAGTTTCCTAATAAAGTCTGATGTAAGCGGGATAACTGGGTAGTGACTAGAAACCAGTTACTGAAGTATGGCCAAAGACATTGAGAACAGTCAAAGAGAAGACATCTAGAATTTTTAGGTTTTTCAAGGGAAGTACAAGACAATGATTGGAATATCTCAGAAACTACTTGTAGTAATCTTCCAGTTGTTCTGAAGAAGGAAAGATACTATACGGGATGAGATAAGAAGACATCCAGAAAAAAATACACTTTTGAGAAAACATCTGTAAAGATTTCTCCAGGTTCACCTGAAATCCTAGGATGACAAAGAAAATGTTTCCCCAAAACAAAATTTTTAGTGACTTGTGAAAACGTCTGTAAGAATAGGGCAATCATCAAAATATGGAAGAGAATATGACTGCCCTGTCTTCTGTAGAGACTTGCTTCATGAGACAGGCCTTTTTAGACACTTTTAGTGGTTTTGACCCATGAAAGGGTAAGCCAGGAATCTTAAATAGTAAACTAGACACAGAAAAAGAACAGCAGTCTGATAACTTTGGACTATAACCCTAAAGAAAGAAAGGAAGACAGAGGGTCAGTCTGCAGGATCCTTCTTTCTTGGGTTCCTGAAGACAAAATATCAACCCGATGGCAAATGTAGTCATTTCAGAGATTCTCAATACCCATGAATCTGAAATCCTTTGGAGATACACTTTTGGAAAATGTCACACGATTAGGAAGGGAATATCAAAGAGGGAGTATATATTGTGACTGATTACTTATTTTCCGATCAAGGGAGTAACTTGCTATCCACTGGAACTCCCTTCATTGCTTTATAGAAAATGTAACTGCCTTGCTAAAAAGCTTATTCTAATTTCTGACTAGGACAAAGATTTCTATCATGATTTATTGGGAGAAAAGAAAAGGAGGGAATTTTTTGAAAATAACGTCCTTTTTAGTCACCTTTTCAAAAACTAAGATCTTAGCAAAGGAAGTGAGAAAGAACAACCCCTTATCTAAGGAAGCATACACAATCTCAGTAATGAGATTTTCTGGAAAATTCTGAAAATGAAGCCAGACAGTTGTTGACAACACTGCCTCAAATCTGATGTTTAGAAGCAGTATTTGCAATGTCACAGGCACATCCAAGAGATACTTTAAATAAATGAAACAGAAAAAAAAAATGAATTTGTCGGTTTGAGGCTCTTATATCATCTATCAAATTTATAGGGTGCAAAATGACTAGTAGTCAGGTAAAATGCTGGCTGCAAAAAAGGGATCCTCAATAACTGGCTGTGACATCCCCACACTAGGCCAGTAATCAAGGAGCCTGAATCCTCACTACCAACACTGGAAAGGGACATTCACTTGGCTACACCCAGTATTTCCAGATGCAGCTCTCTGTATCAAGCACAGAGGTAACACACTCAGTCCGGGGTCTGTGTTTCTCTATTTGCCTCCCTCCAAGTCCCCAGTAAGACTTCCCACTGGCACAGCTGTAGGGTTGAGTCCTCAGCTGAGTGACCAAGCAGAGTCCTCCAGCACCCTCTCTGTGAAACTAGCGTTTTGTGCCTCTGCTACAAGCAGCTGACACACACACACACACACACACATGGGAAAGTCTGGCACAGATATACTAGCTATGTCATCTTCTGCCCAGACTATAAGGTAGTTACACCGTCACCAAACACTCAAAAGCCAGCTACTTCAAAGCTCTTACAAAGGCACCCAATTATACTGAGTGAAATTAATATTAATACAAAAGGTAGTGTTTGGCTAAGGTGGTAAGGCTTTCAGGAGTGGCCAGAGCAATCATCAAATATATACAAGTACTCTCAGAGATTAAAATACTCTCTAAAAGACCAGCCACAATGAAAAGTTTAAATATATTTAATAATACAAGAACATTAAAATACTATATATATATATATATATATATATATATATATATATATATATATATATATATATATATATATATATATATATATATATATATATATATATATTTATAATAAGCACCAGAGTTTCAATCGCAGGAAATATTAAAATAACACAGATAAATATATTCAAACAGATACAGAAAAACAGTACTTAACTAATCTCACTATATTTTCCTGACTGATCTAAAGAGTGACTATTCCCTGGTTGCCTTACTAGAGCAAGGCAAGATGAAGTAGGTAAGGGGTCCTTCCTTGTCAGTATACAAAAACAGACACCTCTGAGACTTCAGTCTCAGCTAGTGTTAAAAAATTATTTTAGTGATGGATTACAGAATATCATCACGACTGCGGTGGTGGTGCTGCGGTAGCGTTGTCGCCTCACAGTTAGATGTTGCCCGTTCGATTCTCAGTTAGAGCGTCTTCTGTGTGGAGACATGCGTGAATGGGCGTTCCTTCATTGAAGGTTGTGCATTAGGCCCGGCAAGCCAGCACGTAAAACTCTACTGCCAATCATTAGCGGACCGGAGTTCCGCTTTGGCGACTGCTGGTCGGGAAAAGCCGAAAGACACAAACAAACAAATTACAGAATATCATCACATACATCTGGTCTTCTAACTTCTTTTTCCCATGCAACCCCCCCCCCCCCGACTGCTAGAAACTGCCATGATTTAGCACATATGTGTCAGTAATACACACACACACACTGAGCTTGATAAGATATGATGCAGCTTCTGGAAGTCATAAAACAGTTTCAAACATCTACCATTCCAGAGTAGCAATTAGTTCACTGCTAAAGACAATATAGAAGTTTTCTTGGTACTTGTTTTTCCAGACATTTTGTCTCTGGCTGCAGTCAGAACTGCATAGGTTCATAGGTTGGTACTAGGCTATCGACCCTAGGGCCTACACAAGCCTAGCCATAACAACTGGCGATTTCTTCCCACAATATTTACTTCACTAGACCCCTGTCTAGCAGGGCGACTGACGTGATCCCCGGGGTAAATTTTCTATCTCCCATCCTGTCATCAAGGCTCCTTTTGAAGAGGGCTAAGGAAGTGAGGTACTCTGCTTGACATGTATGAGCAGTCTATTCCAGAGTGGAGTCTCTGGGTCAAGAACTATCCCTCCAGCACGTTTCATTCATTGTGATGACAAGGTTTAGGTCCCTGGAGTGTGTGGCTCTGACAGATTGGCATTTCTTTAAGTGTAGCATGTCCAACAGCTCTGGGTTTGACATGGCCTTGTATGTTAAGCAGAGATCGCCTCTGAGTAGACGATATGTGACAGAGTATAGGTGGAGCTTTTTTAGTTGGTCAGCATAGGAAATCTGCTTTAGGCCTGTGATTCTTTTAGTGAGGTGTTTCTGCAGCCTTTCCAGTTGTTGCAAATGTCTTGTGAGGTACATACCAAATGGAGCATTGTACTCTATGATGGGTCTAATGAGGGATGAGTACAGTGGGACAATGACCTCCTTTTTTCTGGATGAAAAGCCCTTAGTGATGAGGTGTGCCACATAGAAGGATTTCCTGACTGTTGTGGCAATGTGGTTATCGAAGGTGAGACCACTGTCCACCTGTGTTCCTAAGTCTCTCATCACATTTTCGGTGTTTAGTGTACTGTCACCTATGTGGTAATTCATGGGTACATGGTTTTTCCCAAAGGGGATAACTATACACTTCTTGGCATTGAGCTTGAGGTCATGGCTCTGGCACTAAGCATCTGTTTCTGTAAGGCACTATTGTAGAATATCCACATCATTTGGGGATTCAATAATGGCTCCCAGTTTGCAGTCATCTGCAAACTTTGTTAGCCAGAGTCCCTTAGTGTTGGCCTGTACTTCAGAGAAGTAGATGCCAAACAAGAGCGGTCCCAGGACTGAACTCTGAGGTACTCCACTTGTCACTTGTCTGGAGCTAGATTTGGAGTTGGCTACTTTTACAGTGTGGGTTCTGTCAGTAAGTTAGTTGGCAACCCATCGAGTGATGTTGGGATTTATGCCCAGCTTAGTAAGTTTATCTATGATTCCAGAGTGGGGGATGGTGTCGAAGGTCTTGGTGAGGGCCAGATAGGTAGTGTGGACTGCCTTACCCTTGTCTATGGCTCTGGAGACTGATTCGAAGAAGTCATTCAGGTTCAGGAGACATGATCAGCCCTTCACAAACCCAAACTGGGTGGGGTCCAGTGTTTGAAGGTTGCCAATGTCTTTGTTTATAAGTTCCATGATAATACATTCCATGGCCTTGCAGATCAGGCTCATCAGACTGATGGGATGGTAGTTCCCAGGATTCAAGATGGATCCCTCCTTGTGGGGTGGGATAAATGTAGCTGTACGCCACTCAGTGGGCATGAAGCCTGAGGTGAGGCTATGACTAAACATGACACTTAGGTGAGGTGCCAGGTCATTTTGTAGTTCATGTAGTACACAGCCTGGGATGTCATCTGGTCCCATGGATGCTGTATTCTTAGCTTTGGAGAGTGCGTTTTTTACTTGTGTGGATGTGATTACCGGAATTTGGCAATCTTTCGGTATTGAGATGGGCCCTTTAGGGGGTGAGAGGGGGTGAAGTTGGCACTGAATCGATCTGCCAGGATATTGGCAATGTCCTTGGGATCAGAATATTCAATGCCATTCTGTTGTAGCTCAGAGCAGATCTGAGCATTGCCATTTAGATTCTTGACATAGCCATAGAATGCCTTGTGGTTGTCTTTGTAATCTTTGGCAATTTTATTTTCATAACTAGCTTTGGAGGATTGTATGAGGGATCTCAGCTTCTTACTACAATATTTATGGCCTAGGCCCAGTAATTTAAATTCAGAACATTTTTAAAAGTTAGTTGCAGCTGGACTGTGATTAACGTCTTCTCTTCCAGTATCCTCTGTAAAAACATATACATTTAATTCAGTTACAACACAGTAGCAAGTTATGGGTTATACTAATACTGAATTAATTAATTTGTTTATAATGGCAGCAGGCAGTCTTAGATAACAGCTGCAAGATTATAAAAAGATAAAGAGCTTGTGTTATTGGATTCATAAACAAGAACGGTCTGTCAGCTCCAGTCCTGTTACTAGAGTGGATTTTAGGGTCTCTGATATTGTCTGTATAAGAACAGTTTGTGCTTGAATGTTCTTTACTTTTATCTTCCATGTTGACAAAAGATGGCAGTGGTTATTCATAGAGAGAGAGAAGGAGAATTTTTAAATAATTTTAGCTTGTCATGAATATTTTATAATCACAACCAGCAGTTAGATTGCTTACTGTAACAATTCTGTTTGGCTGTACTGTCCGATTTCCTAACCAGTCACCACAGATTTGATAGAAAAATAGAATCAAAACCTGAGTAGTGAGGAACAGCAAGCCAGCTTGGCTATCTACTAATGTCTCAAAAGAATTACTAGGATTAGTACCACAAAGTGAAGGCTAATTATGTATGCATGAAGTCATAAAACAGCTCAGTACAAACATTTTCCCAAAATCCTATTCCAAAAGAAGAATTGGCATAGCTATTCTAAATGACTTAAAGGATCCTCCATCCACTATATAACAGCAGCCCTGCCTCCTCCCTTAGCACATCACTGCATAAATATCTTTCATATCTCCATTACATGTTGAAATGTGTACTAAAACTGTAGGTAGATGATTAGGTTGTAAAGGTTTTCTTGAGTTTAAGTTTAGAAATAGTGAACCAAAACAGTATGGCAGATTTGATGGGGAGATTCTGTTGCAAGAGGAAATAAGTTTTTCTGTCAAAATGTATTTGGGCTTTAGCTTTATTACAAAGCTAATGGCAATGTTGGTAGCTGTTTGTGGTCTTATGTTTTTGTCAGGTGTTCCATGATTTATCACATAGACGCAAGAGTTGTTTGGTAGGTAGAGTGAGCCAGAGGGTTGGGACTCATCTGACTCTTTTATGCCTGAATAAGTGAAAAGAATTTAGGATGTTTAAAAAATGTATTGCCTTAATACTCTGTGCTGACTGCCAGACTATTTGTTAGCTATCTAGCCAGAGTATTACACCATTAAAATGAATAACTGAGGAATTAAAAACATTAAATGCCAACTGTAATTCAGTGGCTAAAAAAAAAGATGTTATGTACTCACCATAACATTCTATCTGTGTTGTCCATTTTCATTCTTCCTCAACATATGAGTAGGATGTGATCCCTCTGATCCACCTCAGTCATTGCAAAAGCTCATGGCAACCAGAAAACTCTTAAAGCTACTCACTTACACACAATGCACCAACCCCCATGTACCTCAGATCTTGTTTGCTAAAAACAGCACAAATAAGTATTGAAAAAACAGAGACGACTATATCTGGAGCTATGTTCCAAGGAAGTGGTTTAATTAGAAAAACACTTGCTCTTTCATGAGACTTCAGGGCGGGAGGTTGGTGGGTGTGGAGTTGAGGAAAAATGAAAATGGACAACACAGATGGAACATTATGGTCAGTACATAACTTTTTCTGATGTTGTCAATTTTTATTCTGTCCTCAACATATGGGACACAGTCCCCAGCTACCGACATCGTGGGTGGACTCAAGGAAGTACATTCCTGAGAACCACTGAACCAAATGATGCTCTACCCCTGGAGACCATATCCAATTTGTAATGAGCAACAAATGTGTGGGGAGTAGCCCAAGTAGCTGCAGCAAAAATGTCTTCCATGGAAACTCTAGATTGGAAGACTTATGAAGTAGCCATGGCTCTAGTGGAATAAGCTTGTAATGGTTTCAAAAAGGGAATGCCCAGTTTGTTGTATGTATGTATATATATATATATATATATATATATATATATATATATATATATATATATATATATACATGGATCCATTTTGAATCATTGAATGTTCAACATCGACGTTCTAATCATCAAGACCAGAACAACGATGTTCAGAACATCGAAGGTTCAAAATGAACCACACAAAAACAAAAACACTTACAAAAACCATTTTATGCAGGGGGGCTTTGACCCCCTGCACCCCCCCCATGTGGGTGCTGCGCCCCCACACCCCCCCACTTTAATATTCCAACTCCGAGATCTCACTACAGTGAGGTAAGGGAAATCTCCCGTTTACCGATATATGCAGTAGTGCTAAACGGGAGATTTCCCTTACCCTACCTGCAATGCCAACACTCAGATGGCACACACACACAGAACATGTAGGGAACCTTGCTGCCCTGAATACACACCCAAAATTCTACAATTTTACTTACCTGGCACTTCCACTTTAAACCTTCGGTTTTCTGAACATCAATGTTCTGGTCTCGATGATCAGAATTTCGATGTTCTGAACATTCAATGATTCAAAGTGGATCCATATCTATATATCTATATCTATATCTATATATATATACATATATATATATATATATATATATATATATATATATATATATAATACAATCTGTAAGCCATCTGGATAGAGTAATTTTGGCAACAGGTTTGCCTAGTTTTATGTCAGAAAAAGAGGCAAATAACTGGTCAGTCTTTCTGATACAGTCTGTTTTGTGCAGGTAAAATTGTAATTGCCTGTAGATATCTAATAAATGCAATCTGGGGAAAAAAATGGCAAATTGATGGATTGATTAACTTTAGATTCTGAAACCACTTTAGGGAGAAAGGAAGCATTAGTTCTTAAAGTGACTCTGTCTTTCTGAAAAATCAAATAAGCCAGTTTTGAAGATGAGGACTGAATCTCTGAAATTCTTCTTGCAGACGTAATGGCCACTAGAAAAAAATTGTTTTCCAGGAGAGATACTTTAGTTCACATTTAGCTGTTGGTTCAAAGGGGGTTTGAGTAAGCTGCTGCAAAACAAGATTAAGATCCAGTGGAGTACGGTCTCTAGAAGGAGGTCTTAGAAGAAGAGTACCTCACAAAAAGGTTTTGTGTAGTCTATGGGAGGCAACAGAAACACCTTCAAATCCTGTATGGAAATCTGAGATTGCTGCTAGCTGGCCTTCACTGTGGAAGAGCTTACTCCATCTCTAAAAAGTTTGGCTAACAACTCAAGGATACTATGCAAAGGGGCTGAAAATGGATGACTGTTATTCTTGAGGGCCTAGTAAGAAAACCTCCATTTACTGGAGTAAAGTTTAAGTGTTGATGGTTTATGTGAAGATAAAAGTATGTGACGGACTGGAGAGGACAGCATAGCTTTTCTGGCTATTAGTGGAACTAGAGAAGCCGGGCAGTCAGACTGAGGTTCGGTACATCTGTATGACTCCTGCCTGTCAGATAAGACAGGAGGTCAGGAGTCAGATCCAGAATCCATGGTCGGTGGAATAAGTGAGGCTAAAGGAAGAACAACCAAATCTGCGAAGGCCAAAAAGATGCAATGAGGATCACTTTGCTCTTCAACCTGGCAGCTTTCTGCAGAAACTAGGAAATTAGTGGGATTGGCGTGTAGGCATAAAGAAGGCCGGGGGCCAATCGTGAAGTAGCGCATCCCTCGGTGACTCACCCTGAGTGGGCATCAGGGCAAAATAGCTGCTGCACTTGTTTAGGGGAGAAGCAAAATCATCGCAGCAAGGCTGGCCCCAATGATAAAAAAAAATCATATCCGCCACATTTTTTGAGAGACCATTTAGGAGGTAGAAGAATGCAGCTGCTCAGCTTATCTGCTATCACACTGGACTTCCCCAGAATGTACACTGCAATGAGAAAGTGGTTGGATGAGATCTCCCATTGCCACACTCTGAGTGCTTCTCAACACAAAGGGTAAGACTTGGTCCCTCCTTGCTTGTTGATGTACCAAAGTGCTGACATGTTGCCCGTTTGAATTGCAATCGTCCTGAGGGGAGAGCTTCTTGAAAGGCCTGCAATGCTAAAAGTTCCACTCTAATATGCAACTTGGTCTCTTTGAGAGACCAAGAGTCTTGGACTGTTTTCTCCAGGTAATGCCCCCCCACCCTAACTGGGAAGCACCCGTGGCCTCTATGGCCTTGGGCTGAGGGGGAATGAATGGATGGCCTTGCAGAACCTATTCTGACTGAATCCACCACTTGAGATCTCTCTTGCAAATCTGAATAATACATATTAGGGTTGACATAGGTTGATAAAGTAGTGATCATTGTATGGCTAGCATCCATTGTAGAATTCACATACAAAACCTGGCTAACGGCACTAGAGTTATTGCTATTACCATTGATCCTAGCTTGAAGAACCAAGTGGGCAGAAATTTTGGTGCTGCAGATTACTTTCTTGACCTGTACTCAAAATGTTTAAATTCTTAGAGGAGGCACTGAAGCTACCATTAACTTTGTGTTGAACAAAGCTCCTATAAACTCCAACTTTTGAGTAGGTTCCAAATGAGATTTTTCACAAGTTTATGGTTATCCCCAGAAAGGAGCATGTTTGAAAAACCTGATTTCTTGCATCTAATGCTCGATGCCTGGTCGGGGTGGTAAAGAGCCAGTCATCTAAATATGGAAACACTTGGAATCTTTGCAGTCTCAAGTGAGCTGCTACTATTGCCATATGTTTGGTGAACACCCTAGGGGCTGTGGTAAGACCAAAGGCCAGAACTCTGAATTGGTAATGATTGGCTCCCAGCTAGAAGTGTAAATACCTTCTGGAGCTCCTGTTCATCCTTATGTGATAGTATGCATCCTGAAGGTCTATTGAGCACATCCAGTCATCCTTGCATAGAAATGGGAGAATGGACTGAACTGTGACCATCCAAAACTTGGTGCATTGAACTGATTTGTTCAGGTTGCTGAGATCCAAGACTGGTCTCCAGTCCCCTATTTTCTTTGCACTACAAAGAATTTTGAGTAAGTTCCGGATTCTATCTGGTCTGGTGGGACCTCTTGGATTACTCTTTTTTTAACAGCTTTTGTATTTGAAGTGCTGCCTATGACTTGGTGGAACATTGGGGATTTTTCTTGAGATTGGAGGAGAAAGGAAAAAAAGGTATTATATAACTTCTGCAAATGATTCTCTGCCCCCATGTATTTGCTATCTCTAGGAAGGCTCTCTGGTGCAGGGATAACTGACCCCTGACTGCCTCCAGAGGGGAACGGGACCTCCTTTCAGGAGTGCTGGAAGGGTCTGTCAAAACAGGAATATCTGGACCATTGGGTTTGTGAGCCACTTCTGCCATGAAGGTGGCATCTACCATTGGAGTCCCCCTCTACCCCTGGGGGAACCTCCTCCACATGTGTCCTTGAAAGGATCCTGGGACTTTTTTCAACCACATTTTTCCAGTGCCTCATTAATTCCTGCAGAACTATTTTTGAGGCATGGAAAAATGTACACCCATGGCAGACAGGGTCTTTCTGTCTTTTTCACAACTGGATAAAGTGTCCTTAACGTTGGGACCAAATAACAACATCCCATCAAAAGGGGCACTGATGATTGAAGACTTGAAGGACTCTGCAAAATCACATAAGGGCATCCAGGTGTGCCTCCTAATAGAAATGCCAGAATCTGCTGCCCTTAAGGGTTCCTTCAGATGGATGCGAAATTAACCTCTTGGAGTAATTGGAAACTGATTGCAGGGTAGCCAGCTGAGAGGGCACAGATGCCTGTACCTCATCAGAAATGGATCCAGAAAGGGTATCCGAGAGATCTTTAACTAGGTCTCTCCGTAACCTGGTGAAATGTGCCATATAGTTCAAAGACCTTAAGACAAAGGGCGCTGAAGCAAGAAATACTTCCCAAACGTACCCAGCAACTGAGACTCCTTCTTTGGAGGATGAACATTGGAACTCTCTTTGGCTAGTTCCTTCTTAGTGGCCATCATCAGCACCATGGCATCAACAGGCATCCCTTTTATCCAAAATTGTCTGTCCTCTGGTGTTGTTAAAATCTTGTCTGGTCTCTGAGGGATTGGTTCACTGGTGTCCGGGGTGTTCAATGACTGCAGTGAGATCAAATGTATGAGTTGATCGGTGGATGTAGTCACCCAGGAGGTAGACGGGATAGTACCGAATGCCTCCAAGAACACAGACTCCTCTGATGAGGGATTGCTGGACTTACAGCTACCTCTCTGTTTCAGGATTTCTTGGATGTCTCCAAACTGGACATCTTCAGGAGTGACTTGGGGACCCTTCTTCATCAAAGTCTGTATCTTCCATGACTGACTCCTTGGGGGAGTCCTAAGTGTTTCTTCTTGTATGTTCTCTTCTTAGGGACCTCCTCAGTCTGTCTTAGTCGAGGATGCTGACAAGGCTCTCTCCATGATGCCAAAGGCAGATCCCCTCAGAGAGGAGCTCGGATCCATAAGGGCAAGCCTCTGAACCGAAGTCCCTCCCTGTTCGGAAGAGAACTCCCCTAAGGCTGAAGTTGGAGCCACACTAACCTGTGCCAAGGCTCTGAGGTGTAGAGATGGCTCTGAGAACTTCAGAGTCAACTGTGACACCCCGGACCCAACAGGGTAGCTCTGGCTCCAAAAGCTCTCCAGATCTGATGTAACTGAAGAGCTCAGATCAAGCTTTGGATCGAAGGATAAAAATATTTTCAGATCAGATGGGCCCAGACGAATCGGATCTGGTATCTCCAAGACAGAATATGGACTCAAAGGAGGAACTTGCACAGGAGGAAGTAGTGGAAGGTCATATCTCCTGACCCAACTAGGTACGAGCTGACAAAACACTTGACAAGCTCTGTGCTGAGAGAATTCTTCTCAATAAGCTCTCCACATCTTCCTCCATAAGTCTTCTGGAACAGTGAGTGGACACAAGGTAAGGAGACCTAGGTCTCTCCAGAAATGGAGAATTAACTCTGGATGGAACAGGGTCCACAGAGGAAAAGTATCTGGTCTGTGAAAGGGGCGTGGAATGAGCCATGAGATCTGATGTTTTTGGTGTCAGATCTGTAGGAGTCTGATGAGAAAAATGCCTAGACCTCAAGCTTCAGATCTGAATTGAAGTCAGATCCAATAACTCCTTAGTCAGATGTCTTGGATCAGAGTGTGACATCGGATCTGATACGTTTGCTATTTTCTTTTTGGGATCCAGTAAGTCAGTTGGATCTGAAATAGGTAATGTCTTTGATTTCCCAGATGAATCAGTAGAAGCTGTTGAGGTACTGAGCGAAAAGATCTTTTTAGTTTTCTCAGGGGAAGCTTCAGATAAAGCCTCATAAAAAAGGAGGAAAGTAACCCTTTAAGAATCAATTTATTCTTATGCTCCACCAAAGCTCTAGGGTTGAAAGGGTGGCAAACGGAGAAGTCCCCCTGGAGGTGATGATGTCCTAAGCAGTAAACACAAAGAATGTGTATCTGAAAGTGGTATTTTATGACCGCAATCCATACATTTTTTTAAACCAGCCAGTTTCTCTGCATCCTGTATGGAGAAAAGTATCTTAACAGAATTCCAGAGAGGAATATAGAAACAGAAATACATTTTTTTTAAGAAAAGGGGAAAACTGCCAACAATGATATTATAAGAGAAAAATGCACTTTAAAGTTTAAGGAAGGGAGAGAGAGTACTAACAACTGTACGAGTACAAAAAAGTAAAAAAAAAACGATAAGGTTTTAGACAAAAAGGCTAAGTGTAATCAGTAAATAGATGGAAACAGGAAGTAAAAAAGATTTTTAAAGAGAACAAGGATTCACTTATCTTAATTATGAAGAATTGCTCAACAACACTGTAACACCACATATTTCGCTGGAAGCAGCAAATGAGATTGGAGATACTTGGGGTTGGAGCATTGTGGGTAAGGGAGTAGCTTGAGAGTTTTCTGGCTGCTACAAGCTTTTGCAACGGCTGAGTCAGATCTGAGGGATTGAATCCCAACCCATAAGATGAAGGCAGAATGAAAACTGACAGCATCAGATCTAAAGGCAGCTGAAGAAGGCTTTTGTTGTTGAAAATGGTCTGGCTCCTAATTTGTTTCTGTCTTTACTGAAAATAAAATAAAATTGGAAAGTAAATATTTACTCGGGGTGGTGGATAGTGTTGCCACCTATCCTTTTTTTTCCCAGACTGTCCAGAAATCAAACTTATTGTCCGGTAGTCTAGAAAACACTTTACAAACTCCAGTATTCTGTTTCAAAAAAAACAGACTACCAGAGTTTAAATCAGCAGATTTACTACGCTTTTTCATGACAGGAAAAAGAGGGCATTCCTCTTGCATGATGTGACAATGATGGCATAAAATGGGTTAAAAGTGGGCGGGTCATGGGTGGGGTTATGGGAGGTGTGGGGGGATGAGGCCTTAGTCCGGTTTTAGCCACAACAAAAGGTGGCAAGTCTAGTGCTAGAAGTGTTTTTGTGTTTGCTGTATATTGTTTGGTCCCTGCACCGTGCTTGAATTGGGAATATTACATATCACAACTTAAAGAATACTGGGGGCAGAAATATAAAAGAAAAGAAAAAAAAAAGAAGTTATGTACTCACTATAACATTCCATGTTTGTTGTCCTGTATCTTGCCTTCATTCTTGCTGGTTGGGTTCGGAGCTGAACTCGGCTCCGACTCGGCTGTATACTAAAGCTCGAGATCTTCTACTGGCTCAAGGCTAGAACCTATCCCATGGTGCTCAGCGGCTGTTCCCCAGATCTTGTTTGAGGGAGAGAGCTCCCTATGACATGTCTAATATCCAGAAAGAGAAATTATATGAAATATACTGATCATAAATGTAAAAAGGAAGGCAAGATGGGAATCAGACCATATTTGCCAATTTTGTAACATTCCTCTAGATCCTCCAGGAGGGGGGATGGTTGGGTGGGATATAAGAATGAAGGCGAGATACTGGACAACAAACATGGAACATTATGGTGAGTACATAACTTCTTTATGCTATGTTGTCCTATCTCGCCTTCATTCTTGCTGGTTGGGACAGAGTCCCCAGCATCTTTTCTCTTGGGTGGCTCAAGGGAATAAACTCTTCAGGACAGTGGAACAAAAGGATGCCCTGTTCCGGAAGGTCATATCTAGTTTGCAATGAGAGATGAAGGTGTGAGGATTAACCCATGTAGCAGCAGCACAAATTGAATCCAATGGAAGTCTGGATTGAAAGGCAATGGAAGTGGACACTGCTCTAGTTGAATGTCCTTTCACTTGCGGTTCTTTATCATGAGAAGGATAAGCATATTTGATCATCTCAGTAAGCCATTTGAACAAAGTAACTTTTGAGACTGCCCGGCCTTTTTTTGTTTCTGAAAAGGACAAAAGCAACTGATCTGACTTTCTGAACTCTCTTGTCCTGTGTAAATAAAAACACAGTTGTCTATGTACAGCCAATTGGTGAAGCCTATATTTTGCCTTGTTGTTATAATTAGGAAAGAACACAGGCAATTCTACAGATTGGTTTAAATTTGTTTCAGAACAGACTTTTGGTAAGAAGGAGGGATTTGTTCTGAGGGAAACTCTATTGTTGAAGAAGATCAAATAGGGAGGACGGATGGATAAGGCCTGCAACTCTGAAACCCTCTTAGCTGAGGTAACTGCTGTCAGAAAGAGAGTTTTCCAGGATAAAAATTTTAAAGAGCAAGAGGATGCTGGTTTGAAAGGGGGAAGAATCAATGCCACTAATACTAAATTTGGTGGAAGAGGTTCTCTTACAGGATGTCTTAACAGAAAGGTGCCTCTGAGGAAGGTATTGCATAACTTGTGGGACATTACACTGGATCTGAGTTCCCCCACATGATAATTGGCTATAGGAGCTAGTTGAACCTGAATAGTAGCAGCCGCTGCTCCTTGATTAAAAATTTCTGCCAGGAATTCCAAAATTTCAGGTATAGAGGCTGTAAAGGGATCTATGTGTTTCTTGTTCGCCCAACAAGGGAACCTCTTCCATTTGCTCGCATAAAGTTTCCTAGTTGTCTTTTTATGCAAAGATACCAAAATGTGGCGTACTGCCGGGGATAATTCTGGAAGCCTGGCTAAGATTGGAAGTGGAGAAACCAAGCTGTCAGCTTGAGACTCTGATGGGCAGGATGGAGCGTTCCTGACTGATGCGTCAGAAGATCTGGCACTGGGTCCAGGATCCATGGGTCCTCAGGAAAGGGAACCAGATCTGACAAGACCAGTATGGAGCAATGAGAATTAACCTGCGACTCAATGACTTGGCTTTCTGAATAACATTTGGAATCAAAGGAAAAGGGGGAAAAGCATAAAGAAGTCCCCAGGGGCCAATCGTGGAAGAGTGCATCCCTCGGTGACACTCCCAGAGGGGAAATGAGGGCAAAGTAGTTGCTGCATTTGGCAATGAAGGGAGTGGCAAAAAGGTCACCGCAAGGCTGGCCCCATTTGCGAAAAATTTGATTCGCAACTTCCTGATTCAGGGACCACTCTTGACGCACGAGAATAGCTTTGCTTAGCCTGTCTGCTATGATGCTGGATTTCCCAGATGTGTGTTGCTGTCAGAAAATGTTGAGAAAATATTGCCTATTGCCAAACTCTCTGGGCCTCTCGACATAGGGGATAGGATCTGGTTCCTCCCATCTGTTGATATACCATACCACCGACATATTGTCTGCCTGAATTGCAATGGTCCCCGTGGGAATAGAGTTCTAAAATGCTTGCAATGTCAGAAGCACCGCCCTCATCTCTAGGACACTGATGTGCAAATGGTATTCATGGTCTTTCCAAACCCCTTGGACCGTCTGTCCCAGATAATGCCCCCCCCACCTATCTGGGACACGTCTGTGGTTAGTATAGCGACAGGATGGGGAAGTACAAACGGTCTGCCCATTGTTACCTGGGTGGACTGGATCCACCAAAGCAGACCCTCTTGCAGGAGTCTGTAATGAGAATCTCGTGAGACATGGGTAACTCCTGTATGGACCATTGAGTGAAGAGTAGCCACTGTAATATTCGCATGTGAAGTCATGTCAGGGGAACTAGAGTTAGTGTCACTGCCATAGAGCCTAGGACCTTGAGGACAAATCTTGCCTGAATTTTTTTCTTGTTGAGCAAGATAAGCACTTGACTGCATAACATTTGAATCCTTTCTTGAGGCAGTTTTGCCAACATGTCATTTGTGTTTAAATCTGCACCTATAAAGGTAATACTCAGTGATGGCAGCAAGGCAGATTTTATTGCATTTACAGTAATGCCTAGTTCTGAGAATAGATGGATGATGTAGTCCTTGGCTTTGATTAGTAGCTGCTTGGTGGTGGCAGTTAGGAGCCAGTCGAAGTATTGAAACACCTGGAATCCTTGACGTCTCAGATGAGCCATGACTGCTGCCATGCATTTGGTAAACACTCTGGGGGCTGTGGTGAGTCCAAAGGGCAGAACTCTGAACTGGTAATGACTGGCTCCCAGCCAGTAGCATAGAAATCTTTTGGAGTGCCCGTCCATCTTTATGTGGTAGTATGTGTCCTGAAGATCTAACGAACACATCCAATTGTCTTGTGCAGAAAAGATTGTATAGACTGCAGTATTACCATCCGGAACTTTGACTTCTTCACCAACTTGTTTAGTCTGCTGAGATCTAATATGGGTCTCCAGTCCCCTGTCTTTTTTGGAACTAAAAAGAACCTTGAGTAAATTCCAGATCCTAGATGGTCTGCGGGGACTTCTTGGATGACTCTTTTTTCTAGCAACATTTGAATTTATAGTGTTACTTGATCCTTTTGACCAGGTGGAATGTCTAGGATAAACTTTGACGGATGAGATGAACAGTGAAAAGGAATGTTGTAACCCCTGGATATAATGGACTGTATTCAGAGTTGGACAGTCAGGCCTCCTTTCAGGAGCGCTGGAAGGGCTGACCAGAGAAAGTATCTCTGTCTCCCTAGTTCTGCAGACCCACTCTGCCAAGTGGATGGCATCTTCCATTGTTATTTCCCCCTCTGCCCCTGGGGAAAGATCACCACGAGCATCAAATAAGGCTCCTTTGGACTTCCGGAACCACATCTTTCTGCTCTTCTGATCTTTAGGGTCTGGTAGCGGCAGAAAAATGGACTCCGACGGCAGACAGAGTCTTACCATCTTGTTGGCCCCTAGTGAGAGTCTCTTTCACTTTTGGCCTGAACAAGGACAAGCCATCAAAGGGGGCATCAATAAAGGAAGATCTGAAGGGTTCAGCAAACTCGCAAAGGCGAATCCAGGAATGCCTCTGAAGAGCTATTCCTGTGCCTGCTGCCCTGCTTGCTCCATCGGCTGCATAGGAAATGAGGCACATGGAGGAGTTAGTGATAAAGGTTAAGGGCACATGGAGGAGTTAGTGATAAAGGTTAAGGTTGCAAGCTGAGAATTAATCTTATCTGATAAATCCTGGGCTGTAGCACCTTGTAGGGTATCTCCTTGCTCTTTTAGGAGATCCCTCTGAAGTCAGGTAAATGTGATAAATAATTTGGCGACCGCAAGGTAAAGGCCGCTGAGGAGAAAGTACACTTCCCGTATCTGTCCATCGTGCGAGACTCCTTATTCGGTGGATGGATAGATGCAGAAGTTCCAGCTAAATCCTTCTTTGTGGCCGCAGCCACCACCAACGCATCTACTGGAACTCCCTTAATTAGATACTGTCTGTCCTCTGAGGCCGTAATAAAATTATTTGGCCTCTGTGGAACGGGGTCCACTGATTCCGGACAGTCCCACACCTTTCAACTCACTACACCCAGGAGAGGGTCGAAAGGTGGAGACACCCAAGAGGTGGAGGGGTGAGAGCCAAATGCCTCCATGTATACCGATTTATCTTCAGAAGGGGAAAGGGACTTCCAGCCACCCATCTGCTTAAGGATCTCCAGGATGTCTGAAAGAGAGACATCCTCAGAGGTCGATCGTGGGGATCCTTCTGAATCCTCCAAGTCAGTATCAGAAGTGACAGACTCAGGGGTGTCTACGTGCTTCCTCTTACACTGTCTCTTCCAAGGGACCTCCTTGGGGGGATGTTCCGGGGAGGTATCAGAAGAGGAGGTTTCATCCACTGGGGTTTCCTGGGGCACTGACTCTCTACTCTGTGGATGATGAAGGGATGATGAAGAGGTGGACACCGGCCCTTTTTTAGGAAGAGAGGCTGAAGCTGAAGGTGGAGCAGACTCAGTGGAGAGCACACTCAGTATCACCTCAAAGGCACTGTAATCCTGGGCCAACAGAGACTCTGGTCCCGAGGGGCTGGGAGATCTCTCCAGCACCGAGAAGGGTGGCTCTGGGGCTGATGTAGGAGCAGAACTCACTCGAGCCGAAGCGCCAAGTGGGAGAGTCGGTTCCAGCATGGGTCCAACTCGACTCTCCCCTCCAGAGTCAACCAGGGGAGTGTCGACCTTCAGATCCCTTGATGGAAGACAACATCGACAAGATCGGAGCAAACATCGGAGACGAGATATCGAGAGTGATTACTGGCTCTGCCAGTTCCAGCACAACGACTTCCATACTCTCTGGCTCCAAACTATGAGGAGGAATCAACGTTATCTGAGGTACAGTTGCCGGCTTCACGATCCGATGGGCTGGGCTTGAGAGAATTTCTGCTAGGGCTCAGGTCTGGAGCAACCTTTTCATGACCCGCTCCACATCATCGTCTGATAATCTGGAGGATCGAGAGGAATGGCTTGATGATTTGTGGCTACCTGCCGCAGACTGTAACAAAGATTACGGCACTGAATGAACAGGTTCCAAGGATGGTGACAGACTCCTTTTTCAGCTCTGCAATGTTTCCAAAGACACAGATGGAACTGAAGGAGGACCAGATTTGTCGGAACCGATAACTTTCGGATCTGAAGATGCTGGATCTTTGAAACTGCTTGATGGCTCCGACACAGGCGCCAATGAAGCAGCCTTTTTAGACTTATCCAGTTTAGAGGTCTGATTACCTTCTTCAACTTTTAACAAGCCCCTTAAAATGAGCTTATTTTTCCTCTCCTGTAAGATCCTTGCTCTGAAGCTATGACAAATGGAGCAGGAGTCTTGGAGATGGATTGGTCCTAGACAGTAGACACAACTTGTGTGTCCTTCTGTTATAGACATTTTCTGAGTGCATGAATCACACTTTTTAAATTCAGATTGTCTGTGCTCCTTAACAGATTCTTTAGACATGTTT
This sequence comes from Protopterus annectens, assembly GCF_019279795.1. NCBI lineage: Eukaryota > Metazoa > Chordata > Ceratodontiformes > Protopteridae > Protopterus > Protopterus annectens. The sequence continues at coordinate 232,223,926 of NC_056748.1, read as the reverse complement.
TCTTGTGAAAGAAACTAACACAACAGTAAATTTTAACTACTATAAAAGGTAGATGGAAAAGGCTTTTTTTTTTTTTAAACAAGAAAAAATGGAAAGGATAGGGAGGAGGATAAGTCTCTAAATTAAACGACAATGTCCTCCAACCCGAGGAGACGCCTCTAATTTAAACGGTGACTCCTTAAGGGAGGAAAGAAGGTGAAAGAATCCTCTAACTGAAACAGATTCTTTAACTAGATAAGGAAAAGAGAGAAAAACAAGGCCCAAAAGGACAGCCGCAAGGAAAATATAGCCAAGAATACTACAAACACACAAAAAGGCACTATACTGTAACTGGGAAAGGTAATCTAAGAAGTAGTAGTACATTTTAGGAAAGTTAGCCAGCAAACAGAGTATAATATTAAATTTTACTAGCCTGAGCCAGCAAAGACAATCCCGAAGCTTCAAGGAGCAAACAAGATCTGGGGAACAGCCGCTAAGCACCATGGGACAGATTATAGCATCAAGCCAGTAGAAGCTCTCGAGCTTTAGTATACGGCCAAGTCAGAGCCGAGTTCAGCTCTGAACCCAACCAGCAAGAATGAAGGCGAGATAGGACAACATAACATCAGTTATTTGAACAGTGAAAACATAGCCCACTTGGATTTTCTCAGTCAGTTCCAGAAAATATTTGTACTATTTACTATACCTTACAAGTAAGGTTCACAATTCATAGACATAACTCCACCACAAAGGCTCTGTCTTATACAGCCTTTCCACTAACAAGCTGTAAAGTAAAGGTCATGGCTGCAGGCCTTCTTTTCAGCTCCCAGCAAAGTTCTTTGCTTAAACTTCCTTCAGACCACATACACAATAGGTCTTAAGTGTGCCATCCAAATGCAAGAACCATGAATCCTTATGTAAAGCCCTGGCTCTACTCTACGGTGACTCTCCAACACAACAAATCACCTTCTTGTTTTTAGCCTTCCAAGCTACAGCCACTAATACACCACTGAATAGGTATTTACCGTCTCATTATTCTAGCCAATACAAATAAATATCTGGTTAATTTCTATGTGAAGTTAAAGACATAAAGCACATTTAAAAGGATCTATCCCATTTTCCATTTTCAACACACAAGATGTTATATATGTATAAATATGTATATATACAGTGGATATAAAAAGTGTAGAAACTCCTGTTAAAATGCCAGGTTTTTGTGATATAAAAAAATGAAACCACAATAAATCATTTTAAAACTTTTCCCACCTTTAATGTGATCTATAACCTGTACAATTCAATTGAAAAACAAACAAATATGTTAGGGGAAAAAATATAAAAAGTAAAATACTTACAATAAGCTGGTTGCATAAGTGTGCACACCCTTAAAGTAATATTTTGTTGAAGCACCTTTTGATTTAATTACAGCATTCAGTCTTCTTAGGTAGGAGTCTATCAGCATAGCACATCTTGACTTGGCAATATTTGCCCACTCTTCCTTGCAAAAATGCTCCAAATCTGCCAGATTGCGAGGGCATCTCTTGTGCACAGCCCTTTTCAGGTCACCCAATGGATTTTCTATTGGATTTAGGTCTGGGCTCTGGCTGGGCCATTCCAAAACATAAATTTTCTTTTGGTGAAGCCATTTTTTTGTTGATTTGGATGTATTTTTGGGGTCATTGTCATGTTGAAAGGTGAAATTCCTCTTCATCTTTTTACCAGTAGCCTGAAGGTTTTGGGCCAAAAGTGACTGGTATTTGGAACTGTTAATATATCCCTCCACCTTGACTAAAGCCCCAGTTCCAGCTGAAGAATAGCAACCCCAAAGCATGATACTACCACCACCATGCTTCACCGTGGGGATGATGATCTTTTGGTGATGCGAGGCGTTGTTTTTACGCCAAAAGTACCTTTTGGAATTGTGGCCAAAAAGTTCAACCTTGGTGTCATCAGACCATATCACATTTTCCCACATGCTTTTGGGAGACTTGATGTATTGTTTTGCAAATTTTAGCCAGGCCTGGATGTTTTTCTGTGTAAGAAAAGGCTTCCATCTTGCAATCCTACCCCATAGACCACACATATGGCGAATACAGGAGATTGTTGTCACATGTAATACACAACAAGCACTTGACAGAAATTCCTGCAGCTCCTTCAGTGTTGCTGTATCTCTTGGCAGCCTCCCTGACCAGTTTTTGTCTTGTCTTTTCATCAGTTTTGGAGAGACTTTCAGTTCTTCGCAACATCACTGTTGTCCCACTTTTTCTCCACTTTTTGATGACTTTCTTCACTGTGTTCCATGGTATATCCCATGCTGAGGAAACGTTTTTGTACCCTTCTACTGACTGATACCTTTCAACAATGAGATCTCTTTAAGGCTTTGTAAGCTCTCTGCGAACCATGGCTTTTGCTGTAGCAGGCAACTGAGTAAATGTCAGGAAAATCCTACTAGGACAGCTGACCTTTATTTGGGGTTAATCAGAGTCTCTTCTTTAATTCACGGCAGGTGTGCACCCAAGAAGACTGAATGCTGTAATTAAATCAAAAGGTGCTTCAACAAAGTATTAGTTTAAGGGTGTCCACACACAACAAAGTATTAGTTTAAGGATGTGCACATTTATGCAACCAGCGTATTTTATGTTTTTTTTTTATTTTTCCCCTATCAGATTTGTTTGTTTTTCAATTGAGCTGTACAGGTTATAGGTCACATTAAAGGTGGGAAAAGTTTAGAAATTATTTACTGTGGTCTCATTTTTTTATACCACAAAAACCTGGCATTTTAAAAGGGGTGTGTACACTTTTTATATCCACTGCATGTATATATATATGTATATGTATTATACATACACACACACACACACACACACACACACACACACACATATATATATATAAGTTATGTACTTGCCATAACATCCCATCTGTTTTATCCATGTTCATTCTTACCCAACAAGTGGGTTTGAATCTGAACCACTGATATGATTCAGCCATAGCTAAAACTCATGGTAACCAAATCTCTCGAGCTTCTCTGCTACCCATAATGCACCTCACCTACCTCAGATCTTGTTTGCTGCTCAATAGAGAGTAAAGATGAAACTGGTTAATGAAGAAGGCATATCATGAAGTCATACATAAAAACAATATACAGGTATTTTGTAAACACTCATTCCTCCAGAAGTCTTAGGATGGGGTTGGTGGGAGGGAAGTTGAGGAAGAATGAAAATGAACAACACATATGTAACGTTATGGGAAGTACATAACTTCTTTATCTGATGTTGTCAATTTTTATTTTATCCTCAGCAAGTGGGCAGTGTCCCTAGCTACCTGTGTCTAGGGTGGACTCAAGGAAGGCTATTCCGGAGCACCACAGAACCAAATGATGCCCTGCCTCTGGACACCAGATCCAACTTGTAATGAGTCACAAAGGTATGGGGAGTAGCCCAAGTTGCTGCTGCACATATGTCATCCATGGACGTTCTTGAATGAAAAACTGTGGAAGTCGCCATGGATCTAATAGAATATGTGGAAGAGTAATACCAAGTTTAGTGTAAACAAAGGAAATGCAATTTGTCAACCACTTTGATAATGTAACTTTAGAAAATGTTTTTCTCAGAGATGGTTCAGAAAATGAACAATTAGTTAGCTTTTCTGATTTTCTCAGTCCTGTGTAAATAAAACTGTAACTGTCTATGAACATCTAGTAAGGGCAAGATATATTCTTCTTTGGTGGTAAACCTAGGGAAGAATACTGGCAAGTTAATAGCCTGACTTATATTGGACTCTGACACCGCCTTAGGCAGAAAAGATGGATTGGTATGTAAGATTACTCTATCTGTGTGGAAAATTAAGTATGGGGATTTAGAGGACAATGCTTGAATCTCACAAATTCTTCTCACAGAAGTTATGGCAACTGAGAAAATTGTCTTCCATGTAAGATATTTCAGATCACATGTACCTGCCGGTTCAAAAGGGATTGTGTGAGAGAATGTAGTACCATATTCAAATCCCATGGAGGGGTAGGATCTTTAAAAGGAGGTTTAATGAGGAGAATACATTTTAAGAAAGCCTTGCTCAATTTGTGAGAAGCAATACAGAAGCCATTAAATCCAATGTGATAATTGGAAATTGCTGCCAGTTGCACTTTAGAGAGGAACTAGCGCCATTTAGAAATAAATGCACTAAAAAGTCCAAAATGTAATCAGGGGCTGAAAAAGGGTCAGAGATGTGCTGTTGTGCCCAAATAACAAACCTTATCTATCTTCCTTGTTGAGGGCTTACAGGAAGATAAAATTATATGCTGAACAGGTGAAGAGAGCATGGATTGTCTGACTATTACTGGAATCAAAGAACCTAAGCAGTCTGCTTGAGGTTTGGGATATCTGGCTGTGTCATACCAGTCAGGTGAGACAGGAGGTCCGGAGTAGGATCTAGGGTCCATGGAGGATGAACCAGGTGAGACCAAAGGAAGGGAAAACAAATTTGTCAAGGCCAACAGGGTGCAATGAGGATTACTTTTAGTCTTCAACTGGGCAGCTTTCTGTAGAAATTTCAGAATTAGTAGAATTGGCAGATAAGTACAGAGAAGACCAGGGGTGCCAATCATGGAGTAGAGCATCCCTCGGTGACTTCCCCTGTGGAGGAATTTAGGCAAAGTAGTTGCAGCACTTGATGTTTAGGGGAGAGGCAAATAAATGGCTGCAGCAAGGCTGGCCTCATCGACAGAAAATCTCATCCACCACCATTTCATTGAGGGACCACTTGTAAGGAGGACGAATGCACCTGCTCAGTTTGTCTGCTATCATGTTGGATTTCCCCAGAATGTGCATTGTTGCTAGAAAGTGGTTAGAAGAGATTGCCTACTGCCAGACCCTGAGAGCTTCTCAACAAAATGGGTAGGATCTGGTTCCCCCCTCTTTTCTGATGTACCATACAAATGACATGTTTGCTTGAATTGCAACCATCCCAGAGGGGAAAGCATCCTGAAATGCCTGCAGCCCTAAACAGACAGCTTTCATCTCCAGAACATTTATGCAAAATTGCTTCCTCTGGGGCCACGTGCTCTGGACTGTCCTTCCCAGATAATGGCCCCCCCACTCTATCTGGGAAGCATCCATGGTCATTATGGCCTTGGGCTGTTGGGGAATGAAGGGACATCTTTGAAGTATTTAGTCGGACTAAATCCACCAACTCAGGTCTCTTTTGCATGCCTGAGTAATTCTTATCTGGTGAAACACTGGTTGATAAAGGACTGACCAATGAGTAGCCAGCATCCACTGTAGAATCCTCACATGAAACCTGGCTAGAAGAACTAAAGTTAATGCCATAGTCATCAAGCCTAAAGTCCAAAAGACCAGACAGGTTGGGATTAAGGTACTCACTATTATATTTCTTACTTGTGATCTTATTGAAAAAAAGGCAAACAAACAGACCTAGAATTAAGAGAACCAAAGGCTCGCAGATCACACTTAAAAGGACAATTTATTAGGTTAGCGCTTTTGGAAACAAACAGTGTTTTTCCTTCTTCAGACAACATGCAGCCATTTTAAAATGCTTATAAAGGAAACATATAATACCAATTAATCAATTAATTGAGCTAAATAACAAGTTTTAAAGTAACAGATCCAAATTAGTACAGTTTTACTAGCCAATAGGTTATAACTAGGAATAAATACCCTTTAGTCCCAGAATCCAAACTGACACTTCCTAATACATATAAAAGTGATTGTAAATATAAAAATGCAACTAGAAAAAAATATTAATCTAATCCTACTACATAAAACATAAAAAAATTATTGAAACATATAAAAACAGGTAACCTAAAATTAATAATTAATAATTATTTAAATTAACTAAAGGCTCACGTAATCCATCTTCAAACTTTTATCTTTTTAAAGACAGCAACTTTAAATGTTGTCTGAAGAAGGAAAAACACTGTTTGTTTCCGAAAGCGCTAACCTAATAAATTGTCCTTTTAAGTGTGATCTGCGAGCCTTTACTTGTGATCTTATTGTCTAAACTCTGTGTCGTGGTAGAGAAGCGATGGCCGATTTTGTATCGAAAAATGCTCCTATAAAATCCAATCTCTGAGTTGGTTGTAGTTGTGATTTGTTGCAGTTTATGGTTATCCCCAGAAGGGTGCAAGTCTGGAGAACCTGATCTCTTGCGTGTACAAGCTGAGCGGAAATGACCCAGTCATCCAGACATAGAAACACCCGGAATACCTGCAGTCTGAGATGAGCTGCTGCTACTGACATGCATTTGGTGAACAACCTGCGGGCTGTGGTGAGTTCGAAGGGCAGTACTCTGAGTTGGCACTGACTGGCTCCCAGCTGGAAGCGTAGGTACTTTCTGGATCACCTGCTCATTTTTATATGATAACAGGCATCCTGAAGATCTATGCAGCACATCCAATCCTCCTTGCCCAGAAATGGTAGAATGGACTGAACCATGACCATCCAGAACTTGGTTCATTGAAGTGATTTGTTTAGATTGGGGAGATCTAAAATTGGTCTCCAGTCTCCTGTCTTCTTTGGTACTAAAAATAACCGTGAGTACGTTCTAGATCCTATTTGGTCTGGTGGGACCTATTGGATGACTCTCTTTTTCTACCAGCTTTTGAATTTGAATTGCTGCTTGATCCCCCTGACTGGGTGGAAAGTCTGGGATTTTTCTTGGAGTTGGAGATGGAAGGGAAAAGGATAATCCTCTGCACCCAAGTATCTTTTAAGTCTAGCCAGGCTCTCTGGTGCAGGGATAAGCACCCCCAAACCATCTCCAGAGGTAGACAATAGGGTTCCCCCTTATTATCTCCAGAGGTGGACAGTAGGGACTCTGTTCAGGAGTACTGGTAGGGTTTGTCAAAGCAAGATTCTCATGAACACTGGCCATTTCTGCCACAAGGACAGCATCGCCTTTAGAGATTCCTCCTCTGCCCCTGGGAGAACCTCCTCCACATGTGTCTTAGAAAGGACCTTGAGACTTTTTGACACATTTTCTGACTACTCGACCAATTCCTGGAATAGGATCTTTGGGGAGCCAAAAATGTATGCTTACAGCAGACAAGGTCTTCCCATCCTTCTTACACATGGACAGCATTTCCTTTACTTTACGGTCAAACAGCATAGTTCCATCAAAAGCAGCATTGATGAAAGAGGATTCAAATGGCTCCACAAAATCACAGATGTGCATCCAGGTATGTCTCTTCATGGAAATGCCTGAACATGCTGCTCTTGAGGTTCGTTCCACTATGTTGGAAACTAACCTCACAGAAAAGTTGGATATAGACCGTACGACTGCCAACTGAGATGTTATAGAATCTTGAACTTCTTCAGAAATGGTTCCTGTGAGAATATTTGACAACTCCTTGGTCAAATCCCTCTAAAGTCTAATAAAATATACCAAATAGTTCAGTGACCTTAGAGCAAAGGTCACTGGAGCAAAGACACACTTCCCTAATCTGTCCATTGCACATGACTCCCTGTTAGGGGATGAACAGTGAAACTCTCATCAGCGAGTTTTTTCTTCATGGCCACTGCTATGACAATGGCGTCAACTGGAACCCCTTTTTTCCCCAGAAATGTCTGTCCTTAGGTGGTACCATTATCCTGTCTGGTCTCCAAGGTATGGGTTCTGTGGAGTTGGGCTCCTTCCATGCCTGCCGAGAGACCATATCAACTAGCTCATTGGTTGGCGGAGTCACCCAGGAGGTAGAAGGTCCAGTACTGAAGGCCTTCAGGAGAACAGATTCCTTGGATGTTGGGTTGGAGGGAGTCCAGCCATCTCTCTGTTTCAGAATTTCTAGGATGTCTCCAAATCAACATCATTGAGAGGTGACCATGGGGACCCTTCGCCTTCATTGAAATCTGTGTCTTCAGTGATGGACTCCTGTGGGGAGTCTACATGCTTCCTCTTACACGTCCTCTTCTGGAGCACCTCCTCAGTGGGTGCTCTGGGGAGGTACTGGAAGAGGAAATCAGAATTCCCTGAGGGGAAATGTGGGTCTTTGGTACTGAATGCCCCAGAGGAGAAAAGTGGAGAGGTTCTTGATACTGAGACAAAATGGTAGTATATATCTAATATCCAAGGAGGAAGGCTCCATCAAATCTGCTGAGGCAAAGAAAACTCTCTGCAGTCTCAAAGACAGCTCAAAGGAGCAGAAGAGGAGTTCTGATCCGAGAAGGCGATCTTCTGAATCATCACCCCCCCTTCCAATCTGACAGCAATGCCCCTGAGGTGGAAGCCAGAGATGAACTGTCCAGTGCAGAGGCTCTGAGGCACAGAGACGGCTCTGAAAACTTCAAAGTTGAGTACTGCACCCCAGATCCAACAGACAGACTTCAGCTCCAAGAGGTCTCAGGAAGCAGGTGGACTGGATGTCTCAGAGAAGATGGATCTGGATGGCTAGGATCCTGGGTCTTTGAAACAACAAACAGTGTCAGAGAAGGAATTGTGTTGTGGAAGGCCGGACAGCCTGACCCAGAAAGGTAGGCACTGAAGGGAATCCAATCTGCTCCTGTGCTGAGAGAATCTTCCTTACCACTCTTTCCACATCTTCTGTACGGCTTCTGGAAGAATGAGTGAAGTATACAGACAGAGATGTCAATCATTGCAAAAAGCGGGATGGAAGTCAGTCAGGGATAGGATCCACGGACGAGGAGTACCTGGTGCATGGAAGTGAAGGCATCTCTACAATTTCTGTCGGTGTCTGATTCGACTCTATCAAGTTCAGACCTGGTAGAGTTGAAAGTGTCTGCACCAATGAGTCAAAATGTTTCTGCACTCTCAGTTTTTTGGGATCAACAGTTGAGACCGGGTCCTTTAGGCTTCTCTTTCTAGAAGATTCAGAGGAAGAAGATTTTGAAGATGAAGGCCTTGATTTAGGTGATTCAGATATGGCTTCTCCAAAGGAAGACGGCAAAAGACCTTTTAAAAATCAACTCTTTCTTATATTCCGTAAGTGCAGGGATTGAAGCCATGGCAAATCAAGCAATCCTCCTGTAGATAAAGAGGGCCCAGGCAATAAGCACAAAGAGTGTGGGCATCGGAAACTGGCAATTTATGCTCACACTTAGAACATTTTTGAAAATTAGCAGGTTTGTCAGCCATAATGAACAATAATGCCAACAACAAAACAAATGAAATGAATTATATTGAGAAAAGTTAAATATGATGGACAAATATTTTTTTTTTTTTTTTTTTTTTTTTTTTTACCAGAAGAAGAAAGGGTAAGAGAATCAACAAAGTTGTATGGATTGAAAGATACTAGCAATAGTATCTAAGAGGTACAGAGTATTACAGAAAATATAGAAATATAGTAAATTCAAATAAAAGAGAGAGGAAATGTTAAGTAACGATTTGAGAAAGAGAGACATAGAAAGACATTTTACTTATCTAAATCGTACAGCTCGAGAGAGATTGTAGACCATTGTCTGTTAGATTGAAGAGTCAAACGAGATCGGAGGTAGTTTGGGGAGGTGTGTTATGGGTAAGGGAGAAGCCAGACAGATTTGGTTACCGCGAGCTTTATCAATGACCAAGTCGGATCCAACAGTTCAGATCAGAACCCACTTGTTGAGGATAGAATGAAAATTGATAACAAAAAACATGTGTGTGTTTGTGTGTGTATGCATACACACACACGCATATACATATATATATATATATATATATATATATAGATATATCATTTTTTTTTAACTCAAGGGCAGTGTATGGCATATATATATATATATATATATATATATATATATATATATATATATATATATATGTATGTATATATTTATTTATTTAGCACTCATGTGATCGATCATGATAAACTGTGTGGGACAACCTTGACTAAATGACATGCAAGAAATGACATTCCAGATAAGCTTGCAAAATGATAACATTTTTATGAAAGCAGAATTCCTGGCAACCATTCATCTAAAATCTCTAGAGGTAATGTAAAAATGAGATTGAAATGATTGCACAGAAGCATACATTCGACAATTTACTTGCATGCTATCTGTAAGATGCACACTATCTAATTCTTTAAACCTCTTGCTACTTTGAATTCAAGCTAATCAGCTGCAAGGTTGTGACTGCTTAAGTTAAATTATTTTAAAAAATATATAATCAGCATAAAGCCAGTTATCAGAAGCAACCCAGACAGGTTAACTAACTTGCTCAGAGTCACACAATGTGCAAGTGAAGGCAGTGGGAACAAACCTAGTTTTTAAGATATAGCCTGCCAGTGTTGGGGGTGAGGGGGGACAGTGATAAACCATGGGCTGGATGGCTTTCTGAAGAGTTCAGTGAAAAAAAAAGACTGCATTGTTTTTAATAGAGGCAGAAAGACCAAATGAAAAACTTAGGTTTCTCTTACTGGGAAAACCTGAGAGAAGGATAAAAAGCTTACTGACTACCTTAGTGTCAAGCAATATATATCTTTACAAGCGGATAAGAGTTAACCACATTTCCAGCTTTGCAGCCCACTGCCTTAACCAATATGACATAATACTTCCTCAACAAGTGGTCTTGGCAGGATGAAGCGAAAGTATGATTACTCAGTATATAGCAGCCAGACAGTGAATCAGAAACACTCACATGTTCAGCTCCTGCAGAGTGTTTTCCATTGCCTGTCGATTCCTTTCATCCTCTTCTAGCCTCCTTTGGAGAAAGGCCTGCATTTCTGCTAAAGTTAATGCTTTATGTTTTACCTAGGAGTATAAAATATGAATGTTAAGACACCAATCAAAATATTTGTTTAATTAAATGATCTGCCCAATATTTACCATAATGGATATTCTTGGCATCAAGGGTAGGCAAGAAATTAGTGCCACTCCAGAAAATATAGAGGCTGTTACATACAGACATAAACAACATTCTTCACTCAGTGGACAGTAACTAATATATAAATTTGCTAAAGTCACAAATCAGAATGTATCCCCTAGGTTCACTATTGTGTATGCTTCATTATTGTTTTTCTTCATTCAGTACAATGGAATCACTTAGAAATACTGATCCAAAATTCAGTACTGGCATGAAATGTAATATTTACCAGGAAGGCACTAGCAATTCACAGGCTGGTGATTCAACACATGCTTTTAAATTCTCTTAATAATAAAAGTCTTTTGGCTTTTCCTGGTTAGGGGTCACCACATCAGATCACCGGTCCGCTAATGACTGGCAGTGGATTTTTACGGTGTCGAGTTGCCAGCCCGCTGCCCAACCATCAAACAAGGAACACCCAGACACACAAGCACCTACCTGCATGTTTTAATGTTCACTCAACCGCGGGGAGGACATGCAGACTCCACAAAGAAGGCACTCCAGCGAGAATCTAACCTCTTGCTGTGAGGCGACAACGCTAATCACAGCACTACCATGGCCTCTCAAATTTCTTTAATAATAAGATGTAATATTGTTTTTCCTAGTAAAATGAAAGCATTCTTTCTAACTGATATAAAATCTCTGAGTTTCAGAACCAACCCACCGACTAAATAGTTTATTTTAGTTTTAGATGATACTATTGCAAACATTATTTGTCATATAGCCTTCAAGTCTACAGTTAATCTTCTTCTTCTTTTGGCTTTTCCCAGTCAGGGGTCGCCACAGCGGATCACCTGTCTACTCATGATTGTCAGTGGAGTTTTACGGTGTCGAGTTGCCAGCCCAGCGTCCAACCTTCCACAGAAGGCACACACACGCACGCACTCACACCTAGGGCCAATTTAGAGTGTCCAATCCACCTACAGCATGTCTTTGGGATGTGGGAGGAAAGCGAAGCACCCAGAGGAAACCCATGCGACCAGAGCGAGGATATGCAGACTCCGCATAGAAGGCATCCCAGCTGAGAATTGAACCAGAGAACCTCTTGCTGTGGGGTGGCAGCAAACCCCTGCACCACCATGGCCGCCCCAGCCTTCAAGTCTACAGTTAATAATTAATATAATTTAATATAAGCAGTAGTATGCGTACCCACTCTGCTGTGTTTTATTACTGCAACTATTGTTTGGGGGAGGGCAAAATGGAAAAGAAAGACAGAGAGTCAGAATTTCAGAAAGTGATACCTAGAAGAATGCTCCCTGCCATCTGCATACCTCTGGAAACTTCTATTTCTTGCATGCATTTTAAATGAATGTATTATCTGATGTTACTTTTCCTTCAGTTTCTTCTGACTAATCCAGATAATGAAAGAACCTGGTTTCTTAGCCTTTTTCATGTTTATTATGGTTATCCTTGGAGGCATGTAAATGAGAACCATTAAGCATACTAAAAGGAAAGTTTTACAGATGCTAACTGCCTTATTGGATTTAGGATCCATCTCAGCAAGATTCTTAGTTAAAAATTAATTAATAACAGAATGCCATACCCTCTAATGCTGATGCTGTGTGAACATAATTACCTGCCATAAGAAGCCATGATCTGCTTCTCAGAAGAGCATTTAAACTAATATTTTGAGGAATCATAATGGAAAATATAAGTTGAAGAAAAATTTGATATGAGCCTCTGACATGTAAAGCAAGGTATCTCAAGTTATTGTACAAAATATATAGATCACTACTTGACAAAGGTGGTCAAGACTGCTGATGGAAACAAAATGGATTGCTCACCTGTGTGGCCAATCTATGTCTGGGAAATATACAATGGAACAAAATGCATCCATATAAATGTCCATCTGCTCATGAAATAATACTGCCCCTATGAAATTAGTTTGTTGGACATCATCTATACATTTTAGAAAATGTATTACCTGTTCTCAGAGAAGACAGTGTAGAGACACATTTTAAATTGCTACCAGGAACTATTCCATACCCACCTCTGCTTAGTCTTTCCCATTAGTATGGTTATAGGTTGGTACTAAGCTATCGGCCCTAGGGCCTATACAAGCCTAGCCATAACAATTCCCTGGATATTTCTTCCCACAATATTTACTTCCCTGGACCCCTGTCTAGCAGGGCGACTGACATGATCCCCGGGGTGAATCTCCTATCTCCCATCCAATCGTCAAGGTTCCTTTTGAAGTGGGCCAAGGAGGCGCTCTGCTTGACATGTATGAGCAGTCTATTCCAGAGTATGGGGAGTCACTGGGTCAGGAACCTATCCCTCCAGCATGTTTTGTTCGTTGTGATGACAAGGTTTAGATCCCTGGAGCATGTGGATCTGAGGGATTGGGATTTCTTTAAGTGGAGCATGTCCAACAGCTCAGGGTTTGACATGGCCTAGTATGTTAAGCAGAGATCGCCTCTTAGTAGACGATATGCCAAAGAGTATAGTTGGAGATTTTTAGATGGTCAGCATAGGGCATCTGCTTTAGGCCTGTGATTCTTTTAATGAGGTATTTCAGTGGCCTTTCCAGCTGTTGCAGATGTCTTGTGAGGTACATACCAAACGGGGCATTGTACTCTATAATGGGTCTAATGAGGGATGAGTACAGTGGAACAATGACCTCCTTTTTCTGGATGAAAAGCCTTTAGTGATGAGGTGTGTCACATAGAAGGATTTCCTGACTGTTGTGGCAATGTGGTTATTTAAGGTGAGACCACTGTCAATCTGTGTCCCTAAGTCTCTCATCACACTTTCGGTGTTTAGTGTACTCCCACCTATGTGGTAATTCATGGGTACATGGTTTTTTCCCAAAGGGGATAACTATACATTTCTTGGCATTAAGCTTGAGCCCATGACTCTGGCACCAAGCATATGCTTCTGTAAGGCCCTTTTGTAGAATATCCACATCATTTGGGGCTTCAATAATGGCTCCCAGTTTGCAGTCATCTGCGAACATTGTTAGCCAGAGTCCCTTAGTGTTTGACTGTACTTCAGAGAGTATAGTGGTAAATATCTCCACTGGTCATGTGGGAGTCTGTCTTACAATTCCAAAATGGGAAGTGACTGCATCTTTTCATCTGGCAATTAGCACAGAGGATTAATGCTAGGAATTCTTAATTAATTGCTTCCTGCTGTCCAGGGTTTGATTCTTCCAGCCTTAATTTGCCTAAAGTATGACACTGAGCAAGTCACTTAACCAGGCAGTATTATGAGGCAATTGGGAAATTGGGCGAGGCTCCTCAATGGTCAATGGTTTGGGCATGAAGCCCTTCAGAGCCTTATTGCCAGCAGACAGAGGGAGGATGAGTTTTGAAAGGACAATGCTAGGAACAAAAAATAAACAAATGTTCACACCCAGACATAAAAAAACAGATGATTATTCGAAGATCTACTGTTATGGTAAATTCAGCATATACAACTGTACTATCTTCATCATATTGATCACTGCTGCAGTAGCTTCAGCTATATGGGTAGATTACAATAGCTAACTACATTTGTTAGGTGGAAGGAGAATAGTCCGAGCACATCAGGGGAATGGTCCTAGCAAAGCTTGATCTGGACCTAGAAAAGGAATAAAGTTTGTAATGCTTTGTAAAAGTATGTACAAGGGACCAAGTAGCAGCGATTAGAATACTTCTAGAATTCAACCCTTTTCCAAAAAAACATAGATGAAGCCAAGGTCCTGGTAGAGTGGACCTTGACCCTGCCTGGAATAGTATAGTTATGGTGAGTATATTTTAATAAGGATGTTTCTTGTTAAAAAAAGGCAGGAATTGAATAATTTATGTAATGTTGTTTAGGTTATATGATATATCGCAATATATGTGAAGTATAATGTGTATGAACATCATCATCATCATCTTCTTTTGGCTGTTCCCATTAGGGGTCACCACAGTGGATCATCGGTTTCCATTTCTTCCTGTCCTCTGCATCTTGCTCTGTCACACCAACCACCTGCATGTCCTCTCTCACCACATCCATAAACCTTATCTTAGGCCTTCCTCTTTTCCTGTTACCTGGTAGCTTCATCCTTAGCATCTTTTTCCCAATATACTCAGCATCCCTCCTCAGCATATGTCCAAACCAATGTAATCTTGCCTCTCTGGCTTTGTCTCCAAACCTTCCAACCTGGGCTGACCCTTTACTATACTTATTCCTAATCCTGTCCACCCTCGTCACACCCAGTGCAAATCTTAACATCTTTAACTCTGCCACATCGAGCTCTAACTCCTGCCTTTTTGTCAATGCCACTGTCTCCAACCCATATAACATAGCTGGCCTCACTACCCTCTTGTAGACCTTCCCTTTCACTCTTACTGGTACTGCCTGTCACAAATCACTCCAGACACTCATCTCCACCCACTCCATCCTGCCTGTACTCTCTTCTTCACCTTTCTTCCACACTCACCATTACTTTGAACTATTGATCCCAAGTATTTAAACTCATCCACCTTTGCCACCTCTACTCCTTGCATCCTCACCATTCCTCTCTCCTCCTCTCATATTCACACACATATATTCTGTCTTAATCCTGCTGATCTTCATTCCGCTTCTCTAGAGCATATCTCCATCTCCAGGGTCTCCTCCACCTGTTCCCTACTCTCACAACAGATCACAATGTCATCTGCAAAACATCATAGTCCACAGGGACTCCTGTCTGATGTCGTCTGTCAACCTGTCCATCACCATTGCAAATAAGAAAGGGCTCACAGCTGATCCTTGGTGTAATCCCACCTCCACCTTAAACGCATCTGTCACTCCCACCGCAGGCCTCACCGCTGTCACACTACCCTCGTACATACCCTGTACCATTCTTACATACTTCTCTGACACTCCCGACTTCCTCATACATAACCACAACTCCTCTCTAGGCACCCTGTCATATGCTTTCTCTATGTCTACAAAAAACACAATGCAACTCCTTCTGACCTTCTCTGTATTTCACCATCAACACTCTCAGAGCAAACATCACATCTGTAGTGCTCTTTCCCGGCATTAAACCATACTGCTGATCACTAATCATCATGTCCCTTCTTAACCTAGCTTCCACTACTCTTTCCCATAACTTCATGCTGTGACTGATCAATTCAATCCCACTGTAGTTAGTACAGCTCTGCACATCACCCTTATTCTTAAAAATCGGTACCAAAACACTTTTTCTCCATTCCTCAAGCATCCTCTCACTTTCCAAGATTTCATTAAACAATCTGGTTAGAAACTCCACTGCCATTTCAACTAAACACCTCCAACATGAAGTTGTTAATACAGTTTGATTACTTTTATATAAATGTAAATATGCTTATGTCACAAGTGAGAAATTAATAAAGGTGTTAAAAAAAAGTAATAGCCTTAGATAACCGTTTGGAAATAGTCTGTTTTTACGTAGGGTGTCCATTCTTCTTACCTTCACAAGAAATGAACAATTTATCCAAAGATCTGAAAGATTTAGTTCTGTCAAGATAGTACCTGAGTTGTCTGTCAACATCCAAGTTACAGAGTATCCTTTTTTCCTCCTTTTTAGGTTTAGGAAAGAAAATGGAGAGATGGATAGTAAACTTAGATACCACTTTAGACATAGAAGGATTAGTTCTCAAAGAATCCCTCTTCCTAAGGAAAATGAGACAGGGTTGGCTCACCATAAGGGCATGCAACTCATATACCCTCCTTGCAAAGGTCAGAGTAATCACTAAAACTGTTTTCCATGTTAAGAATTTCAAGTCAGACAGATTTACTGGTTCAAATGGAGCAAGTGTTACTTCTCGAACACAAAATTAAGATCCCACGGACAGGCCATTGGTTTTCTTGGAGGACTCTTATGCAAAACCCCTATCAAAAACATTTTGAAGTGAGATTGCATTGAAAGAGGAGGATCCATGGCCAGACATGCTGAAATGGTTGATAACTGAAACTTGACAGAGGAATAAGAAAGGCCATAGCACAGTAACTCACACTAATATTTTAAAACCAGAGAACAACTAGTCCTAAATGGATGCTGGTTATGTTGTTGGCACTAACAAGACAACCTTTCCATTTGTTAATATACGATTTTTTTGTAGCAAACTCTCTTGCCTCCATTAGTACATGCTGCACGCCCTCAGAAAACAGGTACCTAAAAACGAATTCAGACCCTATCATTCAGGCAGTCAATTCAAGATAACTGATGGGGTCTATCAAACACTCCATTCTAGTGTGAGTAGATCCAGTCTGTGAGTAAGCTTGTTGTAATTCATCATCATCAACTATTTTCCCCATTTTCTACATGAGGTTGGGGTGTGGTGTCACTTGTTGCCATCTCTCCCTGTTCAATGTCACTCTCCTACCTTCCTCGACACTCATACCTGACTGTCACTGGTCTTCCCTCACACAGTCCAACTACCTCCTTCCTGTCTGTCCCAAATCTTATTCACCAGATTGTCTTCTGCTTTCCGGCACATATGCATGAACCACTGTAATCTGTTCTCTTTCACCTCTTCTATAATTGGAGCTACTCTGGCTTCTGCTCATGTCCTTATTTTTTTATTTGTTCCACAGTGTACATCCTACCACCAATCTTAGTCACTTCATTTTCATCACTTCTAGCTTTCTTAGCTGCTCTGACTTTACTGCCCAGGTTTCTGTACCATACCGCAGTAATGTTTACACCACTGTTTTGTGCATCTTACTATTCAGCTTCTTTGACATTCTTCTGTCATACACTGCACCCCTGACTTTCTGCATAAAACAAATCAGAGTTGTGTCTTCTTATCTAAACTTGCAGTTCTCCTCAACTCTAGTACACCCAATAATAAAAAAGGTTAAATCCACTACTGGCCCTAGGATGTTAACTGGAATTTAGGAGCTAATATCAATCAGGAACAAAGCTTGGAGATGCTTGAAGAGCTCTCAATCTAATCTAGACAAAATTTTAACAAACTTAGAAATCAACTTAAATACCAAGATCATTGTTACTAAACTTTGAAGTACGCCACTAGGAAAAACAAGCAATGATTTTTTTTAACTAGCAACTCCTCCAGCATCAAAATAATCCAAAGTAATACTGCCCAAACATTAACAAGCTTCTTAAGCTGGGCAAAAAACACATACATTCCTTTACTTGGTGAAACTTAAGTTAACACCACCTCCACATTCAACAAGTATTGCATAGACATAGGTAACTCTTTCATGCAAAACAGTAATTTCAGACCAAGCAACAACACCTCACAAGATTTGCTTGCTACGGCAAATGTCACTCAAATACACAGGTTATTACAAAAGCTAAAACATACTTCACCAGCTCATGACCTTCTTCCACTTGAATATCTTGCAAAATGCAGCCAATACAATAGCAAGCCCTATTGCAATAATTACTAATAGCTTCATAACAGATTCTCTATTACAGCCCTGTGGAAACCATGTTAAATAATACTTATTCATAAAAGAGGAACAAACAATTCCATTAGTAATTTTAGATCTATTGGCATACTATCTCCTCCTCTGCAATACTTGAAAATGTATAGAAAAACAGCTGTTTCATTACTTTACAAATAATCTGCTTTCAGCCTATACAACATGGTTTTCTACCTGGATTTATCACTGAAACAGCTCTTTAATCATGCATAAACACTTAATAATAGTAAAAACAATGGTTTTCCACTACTGCAATTCTCTTTGACCTATCTAAGGCCTTTGATATTGTCTCTCATATTCTCCTTTTAAAAAGGCTGGCTAATATGTATCAGGCACACAATACATTAGAATGGTTCAAAAGATAGCTATATAATTGACAAGTAGAAAATTTGTCCCAAGCAGTTTCTGCTTTTCTATTCTACAATACAGATGTTCCACAAGGCTCAATAATTCGACCAGTTTTGTTCACTATCTTTATAAATGACATGCATACTAAGACTCCTGAAGCCACATTAGTACAGTATACTGATGGCTCCACTGTTGCCTGTACTAACCCCTTCAGTCAGTTGCAACATTCCACACAACTTAACCTTCAAAGCTTAGAACATTGGCTTACAGGCTCAAATATTTTCTTAAAATACAAATAAAACTAAACTACTCATATTTGGCTCTTGAAAAATCTCAATTGCTTCACAAAATAAAGTATAAGTTGTGTAAGATGAACTTACCATAACAGTAGTTGTACGAATGATCACTGCTGCAGTAGCCCTAGCTATGCAGGTTATATCCTGCCACGAACATAACAGCCGGCAAGCTTCCAAAGCTTCAGGGCACCTTCCACACACCCAAACTGTCAAGCAGCTCAAGATGAGCTATCTGAAAGACAAGTTTGGGCATGAAGCCCTTCAGAGCTTTATTGCCAGCAGACAGAGGGAGGCTGAGTTTTGAAAGGACAATGCTAGGAACAAAAAATAAATAAATGGTCACACCCAGACATAAAAAAACAGATGATTATTCGAAGATCTACTGTTATCGTAAATTCAGCATATACAACTGTACTATGTTCATCATATTGATCACTGCTGCAGTAGCTTCAACTATATGGGTAGATTACAATAGCTAACTACATTTGTTAGGTGGAAGGAGAATAGTCTGAGCACATCAGGGGAATGGTCCTAGCAAAGCTTGATCTGGACCTAGAAAAGGAATAAAGTTTGTAATGCTTTGTAAAAGTATGTACAAGGGAACAAGTAGCAGCGATTAGAATACTTCTAGAATTCAACCCTTTTCAAAAAAACATAGATGAAGCCAAGGTCCTGGTAGAGTGGACCTTGACCCTGCCTAGAATAGTATAGTTATGGTGAGTATATTTTAATAAGGATGTTTCTTGTTAAAAAAAAAGGCAGGAATTGAATTATGTATGTAATGTTTATGCTATATGATATATCACAATATATGTGAAGTATAATGTTTATGAACATCATCATCTTCTTCTTTCGGCTGTTCCCGTTAGGGGTCGCCACAGTGGATCATCTGTTTCCATTTCTTCCTGTCCTCTGCATCTTGCTCTGTCACACCAACCACCTGCATGTCCTCTCTCACCACATCCATAAACCTTATCTTAGGCCTTCCTCTTTTCCTGTTACCTGGTAGCTTCATCCTTAGCATCTTTTTCCCAATATACTCAGCATCCCTCCTCAGCATATGTCCAAACCAATGTAATCTTGCCTCTCTGGCTTTGTCTCCAAACCTTCCAACCTGGGCTGACCCTTTACTATACTTATTCCTAATCCTGTCCACCCTCGTCACACCCAGTGCAAATCTTAACATCTTTAACTCTGCCACATCGAGCTCTAACTCCTGCCTTTTTGTCAATGCCACTGTCTCCAACCCATATAACATAGCTGGCCTCACTACCCTCTTGTAGACCTTCCCTTTCACTCTTACTGGTACTCGTCTGTCACAAATCACTCCAGACACTCATCTCCACCTACTCCATCCTGCCTGTACTCTCTTCTTCACCTTTCTTCCACACTCACCATTACTTTGAACTATTGATCCCAAGTATTTAAACTCATCCACCTTTGCCACCTCTACTCCTTGCATCCTCACCATTCCTCTATCCTCCCTCTCATTCACACACATATATTCTGTCTTAATCCTGCTGATCTTCATTCCGCTTCTCTCTAGAGCATATCTCCATCTCTCCAGGGTCTCCTCCACCTGTTCCCTACTCTCACAACAGATCACAATGTCATCTGCAAACATCATAGTCCACAGGGACTCCTGTCTGATCTTGTCTGTCAACCTGTCCATCACCATTGCAAATAAGAAAGGGCTCACAGCTGATCCTTGGTGTAATCCCACCTCCACCTTAAACGCATCCGTCACTCCAACCGCAGGCCTCACCGCTGTCACACTACCCTCGTACATATCCTGTACCATTCTTACATACTTCTCTGACACTCCCGACTTCCTCATACATAACCACAACTCCTCTCTAGGCACCCTGTCATATGCTTTCTCTAAGTCTACAAAAACACAATGCAACTCCTTCTGACCTTCTCTGTATTTCACCATCAACACTCTCAGAGCAAACATCACACTGTAGTGCTCTTTCCCGGCATTAAACCATACTGCTGATCACTAATCATCACGTCCCTTCTTAACCTAGCTTCCACTACTCTTTCCCATAACTTCATCCTGTGACTGATTAATTCAATCCCTCTGTAGTTACTACAGCTCTGCACATCACCCTTATTCTTAAAAATCGGTACCAAAACACTTTTTCTCCATTCCTCAGGCATCCTCTCACTTTCCAAGATTTCATTAAACAATCTGGTTAGAAACTCCACTGCCATTTCATCTAAACACCTTCAACATGAAGTTGTTAATACAGTTTGATTACTTTTATATAAATGTAAATATGCTTATGTCATAAGTGAGAAATTAATAAAGGTGCTAAAAAAAGTAATAGCCTTAGATAACCATTTGGAAATAGTCTGTTTTTACATAGGTTGTCCATTCTTTTTACCTTCACAAGAAATGAACAATTTATCCAAAGATCTAAAAGATTTAGTTCTGTCAAGATAGTACCTGAGTTGTCAGTCAACATCCAAGTTACAGAGTATCCTTTTTTCCTCCTTTTTAGGTTTAGGAAAGAAAATGGAGAGATGGATAGTAAACTTAGATACCACTTTAGACATAGAAGGATTAGTTCTCAAAGAATCCCTGTTCCTAAGGTAAATGAGACAGGGTTGGCTCACCATAAGGGCATGCAACTCAGATACCCTCCTTGCAAAGGTCAGAGTAATTACTAAAACTGTTTTCCATGCTAAGAATTTCAAGTCAGACAGATTTACTGGTTCAAATGGAGCAAGTGTTACTTCTCGAACACAAAATTAAGATCCCACGGACAGGCCATTGGTTTTCTTGGAGGACTCTTATGCAAAACCCCTATCAAAAACATTTTGAAGTGAGATTGCATTGAAAGAGGAGGATCCATGGCCAGACATGCTGAAATGGTTGATAACTGAAACTTGACAGAGGAATAAGAAAGGCCATAGCACAGTAACTCACACTAATATTTTAAAACCAGAGAACAACTAGTCCTAAATGGATGCTGGTTATGTTGTTGGCACTAACAAGACAACCTTTCCATTTGTTAATATACGATTTTTTTGTAGCAAACTCTCTTGCCTCCATTAGTACATGCTGCACGCCCTCAGAAAACAGGTACCTAAAAACGAATTAAGACCCTATCATTCAGGCAGTCAATTCAAGATAACTGATGGGGTGTATCAAACACTCCATTCTTGTGTGAGTAGATCCAGTCTGTGAGTAAGCTTGTAGTAATTCATCATCATCAACTATTTTCCCCATTTTCTATATGAGGTTGGAGTGTGGTGTCACTTGTTGCCATCTCTCCCTGTTCAATGCCACTCTCCTACCTTCCTCAACACTCATACCTGACTGTCACTGGTCTTCCTTCACACAGTCCATCTACCTCCTTCCTGTCTGTCCCAAATCTTATTCACCAGATTGTCTTCTGCTTTCCGGCACATATGCCTGAACCACTGTAATCTGTTCTCTTTCACCTCTTCTGTAATTGGAGCTACTCTGGCTTCTGCTCATGTCCTTATTTTTTTATTTGTTCCACAGTGTACATCTTACCACCAATCTTAGTCACTTCATTTTCATCACTTCTAGCTTTCTTAGCTGCTCTGACTTTACTGCCCAGGTTTCTGTACCATACTGTAGTAATGTTTGCACCACTGTTTTGTGCATCTTACTATTCAGCTTCTTTGACATTCTTCTGTCATACACTGCACCCCTGACTTTCTGCACCAAATGGCTGCAGCCCCTCCGATTCTAGCTTTGACCTCATTCAGGCTTCCCTTCTCCTCAACCACCCTTTTCCATACACTTGAACCTGTTAACCTGCTCCACTGTTTTTGCTTCTATCACAAGTTTCACCTTCTTCTGATTTTCCCCATTTTCTGCCATTACAACTGTCTTATCTGTACTCAGTTCATCCCATGTGCCTTTACTTTTGCATTCCATTCCCCTACCCTTTGTTGAACCTCTTGCTCAGAGTCTGCCTGCAATGCTACTTCATCTGCTTACAACAACTTTGTTGACCTGTCCCCTACAATCTGTTTACTAATGTAGTCCATCACCAGTATGAACAGCAAATGCTGCTCGCACTTCAGTCATTGGGTCTTTGTATATACCTTGCACTAATACTACTGATTTTTCTGGGACTTAGGGCTGACCAAATCAGCTTTCTTGGGACCTTGTCATATGCTAGGTTTTAAGGAATCACAGTGAAAACTGTAGCTTGACTATTTTTTTATTGTAGTTTTTTACTCAATGCAAACATCAGGTTGGTTGTGCTATATCCTGACTGGAATCGGAAATGCTCATTCCCATCTTACTTACTGCTACTTATTTATCAATCACCCTCTCCAGAACTTTTCTGCAGTGTGATAGGAGTTTGACAGTTCTATACTGCCCACAGTTGTGAATGTTCCCTTTGTTGCTGAACATTGGAACTAGTATGCTTATTCTCCAGTCAGCTGAGATATGCCTTTCTCTCCATACTGCTATGAGTACCCTCAGCAGCCAATTTGCTCCTATGTCATCCATCATCTTGATCATATGTATTGTAACCCTATCTGAGCCTGCTGGTTTCCCCAACTTAATTTTCCTAAGTGCAGTTACTTATTCTTTGGTGGGCTCCTCCTCTTCTCTCACCATGCGCTGTGTGTGTCTGGGGCTGTACAGCTTCTGTGGGGATTTCTTCATTCAGATGCTGCTGGAAGTACTCCTTCCATCTCCCTTGATGTCCCATGGACTGGTGAGCAGGTTGTTGCTGGCATCCCTTATGAAGTGTGTCTGACTATCTTCTTTACCTTTCTGTCTTTGCCTTGCAATTTGATAGAGTTTCTTTGTGCCATCCACTGAGTCACTTTCCAGAAGCTGGTAGAGTGCCTGTGTTTATGATGCCTTGTTCTTTGCTACTACAATTCTGGCTCTTTGTTAGCCAACCAGTAATCCTTCCTTGCTTGGTCTATCTTTTCTATCTCCCACTTTTTCGTTCATTCTTCTTTCTTTTGATGACTTTCTGGACTTCAGTAATCCACCACATCTGCTTTCCTTGTCTGTCTTTTTTTCCATACCTGACTCAGAAGCATATCTGCTCTATAGCCCTTACATATGCCATTTTGAGGTGCTGCCATTCTTCTTCCACTCCACCTATTTCATCCTCCTCTTCCTGAGGTGCTAGGGCCCTGAGTAATTCCTTTAACTGTTATCCTTTCTCTCCATTCAACTTCCAGGTCTCCAGCCTGGTCTCTGTTGACCTTACAGCCTTCTCTGACCACTGCATGCAGCTGATTTTGGCAATGAGTGGTTTATGCTGTGGGCCAACTGTTTCACTGTGGATGAGTTTGCAATCACTGATTCTACCTTAGTGCCCTTTCCTTGCTAGGAGGAAGTCTACCTAAGTTGCATATTGACAACTTTTGTATGTGTTCTTGTCACTGTCTCTCTTTGTGAACCATGTGACTACCATCAAACCACTTGCCAGACAAAAGTTTAGAATGGTCTCTCCTTTATTCCTGTTGCCCCACCCATGTAGACCCAGACTGTCCTCATATCCTGTTCTGTCTGTCCCAGTACGTACATTCAGGTCACCCATTATCAACACCAATTTATATTGCCCTGCTGTATCTAGTAGGTCCTGCAACTGCTGTCTGAATGTACTCTTTTTCCTTACTATCACAACCCTGCTGTAGGACACAGGCTGAATTTATGAATACTGCTCTATCATTACACTGGAGTCTGATTGCTATGAGTCTGTCACTAATTCTGATGACATCCCTCACTATACTCTGAAGCCTCTCCATCACCATTTCTAGCCTGACCTCCTCCTCCTGCGTAGTAGACTCTGGATCCCAAGTCAAGTGGCTTTGCTGCACTGCCCTCCCACCTTGTCTCTTGGATACACAGGATATCCAGCCTCTCCTTACCATTATGTCACCCACTTCCAATCCTCATCCTGGCAGTGAACCTACACTGAGTGTGGCATTTATTTATTTATTTTATTATTTATTGCATTTGTTAACTGGGAAAGTCTACTGGACCAAGGTGAGCACATTTTCCGTACAGGCCCAGGAAGAAAAGCTCCACATACATTAATAGTACATGCAAGAAAAAGCACAATAAACAGTGTATATATATATATATATATATATATATATATATACATTCTCTATGGATGAAAATAAATATAGGCACAACGGAAGAATTTGTTTACAAACATTAGAAATCAACATTGTGTACAACTGGATCACTGAAGTGGAGTTAGTCAGGGAGGGTAGCAGTTCTGATTGGTAATTGTTGGAGTATTATAGGCATAAGTAGTTGACTTCAGAGAGAGCTCCTAAGTAGTGATATTACACAGGGATATTGTAGTGAATCAGGTTTTAAGAGGTACTTTTTTGGCACAAGTACATTACCAGAGAGAAAAGAGGTGTGCTCTGAGGGACTTCTTAAAGGGAGCAGGATTATTGATTGTTCTGATAGAAGGGCATTCTATAGTATTGAGAAAGTAAGAGTAGAGCATTTGACCAGCTGCAAGGTTTGGTTTTTCAACTTTCAGCATCATTGTGTTTTCGGATCTTAGTGGTCTGTTAGGGTGGTATGTAGTCAGTAAGGAGGAGAGGGAAGGCAAGTAGAAGGTTTGTATATGAGTTTATGTGCAGTGGTTAATTGTGAATAAGAGAGGTAGTGTGGGAGTTCGAGCCAGTTTAGCTGATGTAGAGTTAAGCAGTGGTGTGTTTAATTTTTTCAATTTGTTACAAATTTGGCAATCTTATTGTAACATGAGTTCAGTTTGTTTTTCAGGGAGGACTGGATATTGGTGAGGATTAGGGCAACATATAGTAGAGATGGTAGCAGAAAGGATGAGGCTAGAGCTTTTTTAGCAGTGAAATTAAGGTAGTATTTGTGTCTATCGAAGGTACCTAATTTTTTATGTTTGTTTTTTTTTATGTTGCTATGGATATGGAGGTTGAATGTTAGATTTTCATCAGTAACAACCCCTAGCAGTTTAGTACTTGGCACGACTTCAATGAGAGTATTATTATGGGATTAGACAGAAAAATCATTCTTGTTCAGAGTGGTAGTTTTGTTGGGGGGAATATTAGAAGTTTAGTTTTATTGGGATTTAGAGTGAGATTTGTTTGACATCCAAGTTTCGGTTGAAGTGAAAGCATTTTGTGTAAGATGTTGTAACTCAGATATAGATTTGGCAGTGCAGATGATTGCAGAATCATCTGCATATTGGATAACTGTGCCATGGGTAAAGGTGGTGTGGAAGTTGTTAATGAATATATTGAAAATGAGGGGACCTAGTATAGATTCTTCAGGTACACCTGTAGTTGCGTTGAGAAAAGGTGGGGAAGAGTGTTGCCATCTGGTGGATTGCTGCTTATTGGTGAGATAGTCTGAGAACCAGTTTAAGGCAGGGGGTAAGAGACTGGGATTTTGGATGCAGGCCTTTAAGGAGAATAACAATAATCATGTAGAATATTATATCCATAAAGTAGCAGAAGGTATTCTAAGAACTAAACCAACACTGGAATGGAGAAAGGAGATTCTGCTGCTAGGGATGACTGCAACACAGATAATAGACAAGAGGAGGCTGGAATTTATTGGAGAAAACTGGCAAAGGAACCAAGATATTGGCAGCAAATAACTGGAGAGGGAAAGATGATAGAATGGGAAGATGCCAAGAGTTTATTTGGACTGCAGGTTAGAAATTGCCTTCCCTATCAGGGATTGATATCAGAGTAGAGGCAAAGAGAAAGAAATAGTGGGGTCCTAAATGAAAGACCAGCACTAGTAGAGTTTTTAATAGAATCTAGAACAGAAGCTGCCATTAAAAAAGGAATAATTAGTACAGCATATAAAATATTGCATGATAACTGTAAGAATCAATCAGAGGTTAGAAAGGATTGGGAAGAAATATTGGATAAGCAATTCACAAAGAAACAATGGCAGGATATATGTATGTCACCCAAATATGTAACAAAATCTAGAAAATTTAGGATTTTGCCTGGAAATGTTTACATAGATATTTTTATACCGCAAGTAGACTCCAGACAATTTTTCCTCACGCAGACAGTAAATTTTGGAGGTATAAAGGGGAAGAATGTGATAATTGGGAACATATTTTGTGGGAGTGTGGTCAGTTGTCAGACTTTAAGAATTCCCTGTGGGATGCACTGTTGGAGATGCTAGATGGGCAGATTGGTCTGATGAAGGAGATGATTTTCTGAGCTATGATGGAGAAATGGAATTGCCTAGACATGGTAAGGCCTTGATGTGTCTAATAATGGTGGCTACTAAAAAAGAAATTACTAGAAAATGGAAATCAAAATCTAAACCAACTATACTGGAAGTAGTGAATATAGGAACTAAAAACAACTAGAATTGAAATCTTTAGAAAAGGGTCGGAGCAAACTACATACGAAAAATGAGAATTGTGGGAACAATACATACAAAGGAGGAATAAGGTTTAAAAATTGGCAGGACTTAAATGAGTTATGTAATGTTTGAGTAGATTATCAGTGATGTATAATGTTTGCTACTGGAGTGTGTCAGTATGGTTTGTGATATAAAATGCTTGCGACTAGGATTGCGTCTGTGTGGTTTGTTTTCATTTATATAAATGTATGCTTGTCTATGTAGTAAGTGATGGTTTAATAAAGATATTTCTTGTTAAAAAAAACAGGAATTTAATAATTTCTGTAATAGTGCTTAGGTTATATGATATATAGCAATATATGAGAAGTATAATGTTTGTTATGTTAATATACTTTGATCACTTTTATATGAATATAAAGCTGCCTATGTCACAAGTGATAATTCAATAAAGGTGTTTGGAGAAAAAAAAGAATGCCCAAGTACTGCTGATTTTTTGTTACCTCTGTTGTATAACTGTGGAGCTTTTCTCCCTGGGATTCTACTGAAAATGGGCTTTCAGCTCAGCTGTATTATTCAGTCTTCAAATGGAGATAAAACAAATTAACATTAATAATGCCTCTACCTCTACTATAATAGCTTACAAACAAACACCATGTCTCCTTCCTCTATAAACCGGTATTAAAAGTCATCAAAGATTTTGACAATGCTTTCCTCTAACTATTGGTCATTTTTACTGAAGGGTAGCAACACCATATCTATCTGGGAGGAAATCTAACTCAAAATAAATGCTTACATTTACAAAATGTGTTTATCAACACTGTATGTTGCTAGACAAAAACAGACAGCACTTGGAGTAAGTAGAGGCACAGGATGTACAATGCATCTTGGCATGGATAATCTTCATTATAGGCTAATTAAAGCTTGTGAGTGCAGCTGTCAATCTGGGAGAATTGCTCCTATTAGGAGGGTTAAACTTCATTATTTGAAGACGTACATAGTTTTATGTGTCTGTATTAAGTTGATAGGTTATGGGAGTGTTCTGGATGAGTGTTTGTTTTTTGTTTCAGGGTTTCCATTAAAACAAAAAGTCTTGTAAGCAGCGACATAGGTTCAAATGGATATGACAAGAATCAACTGTATAAAATGTCAACCTGCCAAACATTAATGCATGCATGTAATATATATCTTCGGCTAAGTTAGGGGTTGGGCCACAGCGGAACTCGGTCTGCTAATGATTGGCAGATTTTTTTTTATGATTTGCCAGTTGCCCTGACGCACACAAGCTTCATTATGGGTATGCCCCATCATATGTCTCCACACAGAAGACGCTTTAGCTGAGAATCGAACAGGACAACATCTTACTGTGAGAGGACAACGCTACCAGAGCACCACCACCGCAGTTTTTCAAAGCTAAAACTAGATATTTAAAAAAAGCTGTTACACATAACAGGTAGAAATAACTTCTTAGCATAATGGTAACACTTTCCATATTATCTTTGAACGTGAATGGTCACACTGGTATATACAAAAAAAAAAACAGTGGTAACCTATATTAAGAAATGAAGGGAGAAAATAGTTATGCTACAGGCGAAATATTTGGAAGAACCAAGCATGTGAATTTGATAAAGGATTTCAGAATGGTTATTCATGGACTATCTGGGACAAAGGAAATGAGGAGTACTTATATCAGTTGCTAAAGGAGCTCTGATAGTGATATAAAAGGAAAAAAAGAGACAATGTTAAATATGTAGTAGTAAGGGATTAGTGGCAAGAGAGGCGGATTACACTGGCATGTATTTATATTCCACTTAAAACTGCTAAAAATGGAAGCTTAAGAAAATTCTAGGAGAAATAATTGGCTTTCAGTGGGGAATACTATTTCTAGGTGGGGACTGGAATTTGATTTGCAACAGTGAGGATGTATTTGGGGGGGGGGTGCCAAAAAAGGAAACTATAACAAAAGTTGGTAGATTTTTGAAAAAAAATAATATGAAAATATTTGGTATGCAAGATGTGAATCCAGTAGCAGGAGCTTGGAGAGAATTTACATAATATTCTCCAAGGTACAAAAACTGATTTAGGCTAGACAGAAATATATATTTCACAGGAACGTGCATTTAACTGAAAGTTTTGATATGCATCCAATAACTATTTCATATCACTCGCCAATAACAACTAAAATAAAAATGCAGCTAATGAAATAAAAATGAAACACCAGTGCTTCCCCACCTATCTGTTAAACAAAGAGGAATTTAAGGAATAAATAGTGAAAATTATTTTGGAGTTATTAGGGAAGACAAAAACTTCTTCAGAAAATAAAGCTAAGAAGTGGGATTAAATGAAAGTGGAGTTTAAAAATAGGGTAGAAATAAAAGGAAAACAGATATGGTTAAGAAATAACACAAATTATTTAGAGGGCATGACAGAAGTTAAAGTATTGCAGAATAAGGGGAATCTCACAGACCAAGAAGAGGGGCAACTGCAGAGGGCTAAAGAGAAAATAACCTTTTAGCACAACTGCTCAGGCAACAGAAAGTAGAAAGGGTTATTGCCCAGCTTAAGGAGCCTATAACAAGGAAAAAATAAGTTATGTACTCACCATAACGTTCTATCTGAGTAGTTAGACTTCATTTGTCATCAACCTGTGGGTGTTGGATATGGCAGTTTCACCAGCATCTGATCCGAGCTCCAAGCTCTTCCCCTTACCCATAACACCCCTCCATCTCCTTCCTTCCCCCAGATCAAGTTTGCTATACCCTTCACATGAACCCGATCCAATAACCTATACTAACCAAGGAAAAAGGAGGAGGGCCACAAAGGCGCTCTCTCCTGCCTGCCAATGCAAAAAACATAAAGAGAAGGTCCGGGGGAAGGAGGAAGGGAGGGTTGGTGACAAATTAAGTCTAACTACTTAGATGGAACATTATGGTGAGTACATAACTTCTTTATCTGAAGTAGTTAACTTCATTTCATCATCAACCTGTGGGATAGAGTCCCCAGCTACCAAAAACCTTGGGTGGAAGGATATTTAGGAGCACTGCAGAGCCAAATGATGCTCTCCCTCTAGAAACCATGTCCAATTTATGAGAAATGAAGGTGTGAGATGAGGACCAAGTAGCCGCCAAACAAATATCTTTCAAAGACAATCTAGACCAAAAGGCAGCTAACGTAGCCATGGAGCTGGTAGAATGGGCATTTATCCTACCTGGAAGGGACATACCTTTGTCTTTGTAAACCTGAAGGATACAAACAGAAATCCATGTAGCAATAGTTACCTTAGAAACTGATTTGCCCAAAAAGGGTGTAGCAAATGACACAAAAAACTGGTCAGACTTGTGATAGGCATTAGTCCTGTGTAAATAGAAAAGTAACTATCTATGCATATCTAACAAGTGCAATTTATATTCACCCCTGTTCTGAAAATTTGGAAAGAAAACAGGTAAATTGATTGATTGATTGATATTTGTTTCTGAGGCTACTTTAGGCAGAAAAGAAGGATTAGTATGAAGTGAAACCCTATCTTTATGAAAAATCATACATGGAGGTTCGACAGATAACGCCTGGAGTTCTGACATTTTCCTAGCCGAGGTAATAGCCACTAGAAAAGCTGTCTTCCAGGATAAACATTTTAAGTCCACAAAAGCAGCAGGCTCAAAGGGCGGAGCAACCAAAGCTTGCAAATCTAGTGTAAGATCCCAAGGAGGGGTAGGATCTTTAACAAGGGGCCTTAAAAGAAAGGTACCTTTAATAAAGGTTTTGCAAAGTTTGGAGGAAGCTAAAGAAGCCATGTTCTCACCTACATGGAAATTGGAAATGGCTGCTAGTTGAATTTTCACTGTAGATGAGCTGGCACCCGGCTGGAAAATGTATACCAAGAACTCAAGGACCACTGGAACAGGAGCTGTGAAAGGATCCAAATCCCTCTGAGAATCCCAGAGAGAAAAACACTTCCAATTGCTATGGTATATTTTTCTGGTAGACGATTTATGAGCTGTCACCAGAATAGTCTTGACCAGGGAAGACAGACCGGGAGTCCTAGCAATCAAGGGAACTGGAGCAGCCAAGCAGTGAGCTTCATACTGCCCAGGTCTGGATGAGGGACCCTCAAGGGGTGCGAAATGAGATCCGGTATCGGATCCAAGATCCAAGGTGGAACTACCAGATGAGACTAAAGACAGGGAAACCAGATTTGGCAAGGCTGGAATAGGGCAATGAGGATGACCTTGCTCCCCAACCAGCGAGCCTTCTGATGAAATCTTGTCATGAGAGGTAAAGGGGGATAAGCATAAAAAAGACCAAGAGGCCAAGCATGGACCAGAGCATCCCTAGGGGATTCCTCCTGTGGGAGGATCAGAGAGAAAAACTCGCTGTACTTAGCATTGGAAGAAGATGCAACGAGATCGCAGCAAGACTGACCCCACTGAAGGAAGATCTGCTCCGCTACAGAAGGATTCAGAGACCACATGTGAGGCATTAGAATAGTCCTGCTCAGTTTGTCCGCCAGTATGTTGGATCGACCCAGAATGTGTGTTGCTACCAGAAAATGGTTGGTGGAGATCGCCCATTCCCACACTTTCATGGTCTCACAACAAAGGGGGTAAGATCTGGTTCCTCCCTGCTTGTTGATGTACCAGACCACTGACATATTGTCTGTCTGAATAGCAATAGTTCCCAGAGGAATAAAGGCATGAAGGGCCTGTAATGCTAATAAGACCGTGCTCATCTCTAGAACACTGACATGCAACTTGGTCTCATTCAGGGACCACGTGCCTTGGACTGTCCTGCCCAGGCAATGCCCCCCTACCCTAGTTGGGAGGTGTCTGTGGTCACCGTGGCTTGGGGAGGTGCTGCAATAAATGTTCGTCCCTCGACTAGCTCCAGGAAACGTATCCACCAGAGGAGGAACTTCCTGCCCGTGTTGCTTATATGAATAGGGTGTGTCAGCAGCAGATCCAGTAAAGACCATTGGACTGCTAGTGTCCACTGCAGGACTTGCATATGAAGGAGAGCAGAGCATAGAAGAGTAATGGTGGCTGCCATGGAACCTAGGGCTCTTAACACTGCCTCGGCTGGAGGAAGATGAGACTGGAGGATCACGAACACATGAAGTCATAAGTTTCAGAGTTAGAAAGACCTTGGCTTGTAATGTATCGATTCTCACTCCTATGACCTGAATAGGGTCTACAGAATATTTGGGTATGCTGACTGTAATCCCCAGCAAGTCTGACAATTTCAGGAAATAGTCCCTGGCCTGACAAAGTAGACACCTGGTGGGAGGGGCAAGGAGCCAATTGTCCAGGTACGGGCAGACCTGTATCCCCTGAAGCCTCAGGTGAGCTGCTACTACTGCCATGGCCTTGGTGAACACCTTGGGGGCTGTGATGAGACCAAAGGGTAGGGCTCAGAATTGATAGTTACTGGACCCTAGCCGAAAGCGGAGGAACCTCCTGGAGAGTCTGTGCATTTTGATGTGGTAGTATGCATCCTGGAGCTCTATTGAGCACATCCAGTTGTTCTCCAGCAGGTAAGGCAGGATGGATTGTAAAGTGACAATCTGGAACTTCTTTTTGGCAACTGACAGCTTTAGAGTGGAAAAGTCCAGGATAGGCCTTAGGTCCCCCGTCTTTTTTTTGGCACCAAAAAGAACCTGGAATAGATGCCTCATCTGGACTGATCTAGGTGGATGGACTGGATGACTCGTTTCTTTAGCAGCTTTCTTATTTCGAGTGCTGCTGCCTCCCTTTGCATGGGTGGAACGTCCGGGAGGTGTTTTGGGGGAACAGGAGGGTATAACCTCTGGATATTATATGAAGCACCCAACGGTCTGATGACATGGACTCCCATGCCATCAGGTGCATAGAAAGATGACCCCCGACTGCCTCCAGAGCAGAGCAGTCAGGCAACCCCTCAGGGCTGCTGCACAGGCCTGACCGAGTACGGTTCTCAAGACCCAAAATTTCATAGACCCCCCCATCTCTGGGCTGGTGTCTGTTCTGACCCCCTCTGTCTCTAGGGGAAGGTGAGTCCTGAGTGTCCTGGGAATACTGAGACTTCTGGAACCACATCTTCTTTTGCCCCCTCTGATTCCTGTAAAAAGATCTTTGGGGGTTTGAGAAGCGGATCCCAATGGCAGACAGTGCCTTCCTGTCCTTTTCACTCTGGACCAATGTTTCATGAAACGTCTTTCCAAACATGGAAGAACCATCATAAGGGGCATTTGCAAAAGACGCCTTAAAGGGTTCTGTGAATTGACAAAGCCTAAGCCAGGCATGTCGCCTCATGGCAATGCCGGACCTAGCCACCCTTGCTGCTCCTTCAGTAGCATGTGAGAGGAGGCACATGGACATATTAGTAACCACTTTGAGAGTGGCCATTCATGCAGAATTTGCGTTTATCCTCCGGTGACATGGACTCCGCGGGAGACTCAGTGAATTTCTTGACCAGGTCTTGCTGTAGTCTAGTAGGTACCTGTCAAATCTTCAAATGCTCAAAATTTTGAACATTACATGGTCAAGACCAAATGTTCGAAATTTTGAGTGTTCGAAGATAGCCTTTCAACGGCACTGTATGGTGCAGATAGGGAGAATTTCCCTTTTCTGCACTGAAGTGCTGTCTCAGAGTTGGTATATTTAAGTAGGAGGGTGTGGGAGGTGCAGGGGGACTTGCCCCCCTGCCTACACCGTTAAAGTGTTTTTTTTTCTGTGTTTCCTTTTTTTTTTTTTTTTTTTATTTATTTTTGAACATCCAAATGTTGAAAATTTGGTCTCGACCATGTAATGTTCGACATTTTGGATGTTCAAACATTTAACATAGACCCAGTATAATTACATGGGCAAAATAATTCAACGCCCTTATAGAAAAGGTGGCTGAAGCATATGTCCACTTTCCCAGATGATCCATCATCCTGGACTCTCGAAAGGGGGGGATGAGCCGTAGAACTTTCCTAGGCCAGTTCTTTCTTAGTGGTAGCTGCTACCACCATGGTGTCCACTGGGGACCCTTTGTTCCAACTCGGTCTGTCTACTGGGGGGCTCAGGATTTTATCAGGGCACCTGGGGATAGGTTCCGTAGTGTCTGGCTCCTTCCATGCCCTGGTGGTAATAAGGTCCACCAAGGGATCCATGGGGGGACATCCAGGGTGTAGACGGGCCTGTGTCGAAGGCCTCCAGGAACACTGACTCATCCGAGGAAGGCTTGGGGGCAGACCAACCCCCCTGCTGGTGCAGGATTTCCATGATGCCTCCAAAGGAGACATCAATGGGGGGATGATCTGGGGGAGCCTTCCCCTTCCTCCAAATTGGTATCCTCAGTGAGGGACTCTGGAGAAGAGTCCAGGTACCTCCTTTTGCATGTTTGCTTGTGAGCAATCCCTTCGGTGTGACTCTCCGGACAGAACTCACAAACTACTTGTGGTTCCTTGAGGGAAACAGTCTGGGGCACATCGAACATGGGCTGTCCCTGAATGGACAATATGGCTGAAGACACACCCAGAGGTGAGGGAGTTGGGGCGGAATCTGATGAGATGGTCAGGGGCCTCGATCCACTGGACAGAACCCTCTCCACCACATTGAAAGCAGAGGGAGAGTGAGCCCCCTGAGAAACTGGCAAAGGGACTGCTCACCCCAGATCTGGCATGGAGATCAGAGCCAAGCCCGAAGGAGGTGAGATACCAAGGGGTAGGCCTTGACCTGACAATGTCAGAGCCAAAGGAGAAAGACCCAACCCTTCAGATCCAATGCCCAGGCTTTGGCTCTGAGAGCTGCTCGGGTCCGGACCCATCAGCTCCAATGTGCTCAAGGTAATGGCCGGCGACAAGGTACATGGTACCATCGGCACCAACCCCCTGACTCAGGGACCTCTCAAATCCAAGAACTCCCATACCAGGGGTTGGACTGGAGGAGATATCTGGGCAAAAAAGGGAAGCGAATTCCCCCCTCCAGAAGGAGAGGGGGCTGGCAAGACCCCCATCTGAATCTGGGTGTGAATACACCTTTGCATCATTTTGTCCATGTCCACTTCAGATAAACTTCTGGTGGACCATGACGAGGCCACTGACGCCGACCGGGAGGGTTGGTGCGGAGGCCCTAGAAAGAGATCTAAGCTCCTCCGGTTCTGGCAAAAATCCCGGTGATCAGAGCCGAGGAGAAGCTGAGCTAGAAAATGTTGGCTGCTTGGGAGGAGGACCCACCGGATCTGTCCAATCTGGGGATCTCTTCCTCCCTTTGTCTCTCTCTCTCTCTCTCTGTCTTTGTTCCTCTCTTTTTTTGACTCCCTATTCACAGGCCTCTGTGCAGGAGGCTAAGTCCAGACCTGGGAGGGATAGGAAGAGACAGTGGAGGTAGAAGAAGGAGCAGTCACAGCCATAACTGCAATATAAGAAGAGGCAGCCGCTTCTGTAGCAGGGAGAAATCCTTTGAGGATCAATTTCACCCTATGATCCTTTAGGCCTCTGGGGTTGAACCCCACACAAATATGGCAGTCCGAAGAAAGACGGGCTGCTCCCAAACACACAATGCACAGAGTGTGGCCATCTGCTGGGAACAACCTATGGCCACACTCTGTGCACTTTCTAAAGACCAGCTTGGCCTGCTGATCTGCCATGGCAGCAAAGAAGGTACGATGTACCAAAAAAAAAAAAAAAACTTCCAACTACCCAACCCCAACACTCACACACTCACTCGCAAGGAGGGGGAAGGGAGATAAGGCCTGCTCTACCTACAACACTCAAAAGGAAACTCCTTTCAAAGGGAACCGACATGAAATGAAGGGGAGGGGAAGGCAAATGACACAAGAAACCTACCTATACTTACTAACACTCACAAAATATCAGAAAAAGTGCCTACCACCCTTGGAGCTCTAGACTATGCTGCTTGACAAAGCCGTGGCAAACGAGATCTGAGGGAAGGAAGGAGATGGAGGGGTACTATGAGTAAGGAGAGAAGCTTGGTGCTCGGATCAGATGCTGGTGAAACTGCCGTCTTGGATCCGGTCCGGATCTGACACCCATAGTTTGATGATCAAATTAAGTCAACTACTTCAGATTAACCAGAAATCCTGTAGAGGTATTAGAAATATTTCAGAATTTTGTCATGAAAATCTACATGAAGTACAGAAACATGGAAATCAAGAAAAAGAACAAATACAAATGTTTACAGAAAAAATAAATATGCCAAGGTTAAAGGTAGGTGAGGCTCAATTATTAACAGACAGGATAGGAGGAGATGAGATAAAACTGGTGATGTATAACCAATCTACAGGAAAGTCTCCAGGAATACATGATATTCATGTGAAAGTTTGGAAGCTAAGAGGGAAAAAATTATACATCCTGGAAAAAAGCTGTAGTGGCTGTAATACCTAAAAATGGTAAACACCAAGCAGATCCAGCTTCATATAGGCCCATTTCAATTCTAAGCCATGATTATAAAGTATTTGTGTGTAATGGCTAAAAGAATTGCAAAGGTGATGCCAAAATTGATAAATATGGTCCAATGTTGTCTTGTGGAGGGTGGCAAACATTTGACAATATTAATAAACAATGATTATCCAGAGGGAAGCAGAAAGTAAGAAAATGCCACTGCTGTTGGTGGATCTTGATGCAAAGAAAGCATTTGACAGATTAAGCTGGGATTTTATGAGCAGAACAATGAAAGCATTTGCATTCCCTTACACAATAAGATTAACTAGGAAGATATATGAGAGATTGGAGGCAAAAGTTAAAGTGGGGAGGTTCCTTTCTGATAAGTTTGAACAAAGGAACTAGGCAGGGGTGTCCTCTTTCCCCTTTGTTATTTGTCTTATATTTAGAACCATTGGCAAGAAAATAAGGGACTCAGAAATTCAAGAAAAGTTGGTTTTATTTGCATATGATAGTATTTTGTGCCTGACAAAACCAAAAAAGGACATTTCCATGTCATGGAACATTGTGAGATAGTTCCAAGTCTTTTAAGGCTACATAATTAATGAAGATAAAACAAAGGCAATAGCTGTAAACTATGTACCTACACATGAATTGGTTCAGCAACACCCATATTCGTGGGACACAATAAAATGAAGTACTTAGGAAGATGGGTTAAAAAGGATTCTGTTATGTCAGTTAAGGAAATGTGGGAAGAGAGTAAATAAAATATAATACAAAAACTGAGAAACCTGAAGCTCTGTTTTATGGATATGGATAGCAAGATGGATAGCTCAATGCCAAAAAGTGCAGTGTCATCCCCTTTGGTAAAAACTCTGTACCCATGAACTACCACATAGGCAGCAATCTACTTAACACCAAATGCATGATAAGAGACCTTGGGACCCAGGTGGACAGTAGTCTCTCCTTTGATAGTCACATCACCACAGTAGTCAGGACATCCTTCTATGTGGCACACCTCATCATAAAAGGGTTCTCATCCAGGAAAAAAGAGGTCACTGTTTCCCTCTACTCATTAGACCCATTATAGAGTACAATGCCCCTTTTGGAATGTACCTCACAAGACATCTGCAGCAGCTGGAAAGGCCACAGAAGTAACTCACAAAGAGGATTACTGACCTCAAACAAATGCCCTACACTGACCGCCTCAAAAAACTCCAGCTTTACTCCGTAGCATATTGCCTACTCCGAGGTGATCTCTGCCTAACATATAAAGCTATGTCAAACCCAGAGCTGTTTGGACATGCTACACCTAAAGAAATCCCAATAACTCCAAGCTACACGCTCTAGGGACCTAAACCTTGTCACCATAATAAACAGGACACGCTGGAGGGATAGATTCCTGTCCCAGAGACTTCCTATACTCTGGAACAAGCTACCCATCTATGTCAAGCAAAGTGCTTCATTAGCACTCTTCAAGAAAAATCTTGATGAGTGGATGGGAAATAGGAAATACACCCCAGGGATCACTTCTGTGTCGCTGCTGGACAGTGGCACAGGAAAATAACTTTCTTGGGTGGCGTAAGCTATGGTACCTTGCTGGCTAGGTTTACGTAGGCCCTTGGGCCGATAGCCTAGTGCCTACCTATGAACCCATAAGATGCAAGCAGTGAATTTTTTTGTCCTTTTAGTTTTATACACAGGTCAGGCACATTTTTTTATCAACTGTGGAGAAGTTGTGGATAGCAAGTAATAAAGAGTTAAAGGATTTTATCTGGGAGAGGAAGAGGGCAAGAGTAAAGTGGGATAAGTTGATTCTTTCAATAAAACAAGGTGGTTTGTTATTACCTGATTTGAAGGATTATTTCAGAACTACACAGTTAAGACTCCTATACATAGCACAAGCAGAAAGCTATGATTCAAAGTGGAATGGGATGATGATAAAAACAGGGCAGAAGCTCAAGAAACAAAGAGAGACTGCGATTTTGGCTGTAGATTGTTAAGTACATTAACAATAATCATACAGAATATATAAAGTATCAGAAAGTATTCTTAGAATTAAGCCAACATGAGAATGGAGAAAGGAAATTCTCCCGATAGGGATTACTGTAATTAGTGGGTACAGAGAACAGACAAGACGGGGTTGGAATTTAAATGAGAAAACTGGCAAAAGAACCAAGGTATTGGGAGAAAATAATTAGAGAATTTGAGAGGGAAAGGTAACAGAATGGGAAGAGGCCAAGAATACATTCGGATTGCAAGCTAGAGATTGTCTTCCCTATCAAGGATTGAAATCAGAGTACTGGCAAAGAGAAAGGAATGGGAGTCCTAGCTGAAACAGTGTAAGAAATGTCTCTGTGTGGAAGATTTTCAGTCCATATATCTCTAGTTAATCAATGTATATTAATCAGATCAGACAACAGTAGTAGAAGTAGTGAGCTTAAATGTGAAGTTATGTACCTACCATAATGTTCCATGTTAGTTGTCTTCTCTCACCTTCTTTCTTGCTGGATGGGTTCGGAGCCGATCCTCGGCTCCGACTCGGCCACTTACTAAAGCTCGAGAGCTAATTTTACCGGTTCAAGGCAACCCTATATCCCATGATGCTAGGCGATAACTACCCAGATCTCGTTTGGTAGCTAAAGAAAAATTATGCAATATAGTCCTCCAACTGGAGAGGAGGAGGAAAAAGGGAATAATCCCGCCAAAGAAACCAATCTAATCTAGTGACACTAGTAAGCTATTTGGCTGGAAATTCTAGATCAGGACTCTTCAAGGAAGAGGAACAATCTTCTTGGTCTGTCCAGGCTAGGGGGATGGTGGGCGGGACACAAGAAAGAAGGCGAGAGAAGACAACTAACATGGAATGTTATGGTAGGTACATAACTTTTCAATGTTAAGTTGTCAATCTCGCCTTCATTCTTGCTGGATGGGACCGTGTCCCTAGCACCTTTATCCTGGGTGGCTCAATGGAACAGACTCTTGAGAACGGTGGAACCAAAATTTGCCCTGTTTCTGGCGGCCAAGTCCAATTTGTAATGCGAATCAAAGGTATGAGGAGAGGCCCATGTGGCTGCTGCACAAATAGTGTCTACTGGTAGTCTAGCTTGAAAAGCTGTAGATGTAGCTAGTGCTCTAGTTGAATGGGCTTTTGGCCTAGAAGTCAACTCTCTACCTCTGAGTTGATAAATACATGTAATCACAGAAGACAGCCACCTAGATAGGGTTACCTTAGATACCGGAAGGCCTTTCCTGTTCTCTGCATACGATAAAAATAGTTGATCAGATTTCCTGATTTGTTTGGTTCTGTCCAAATAATATCAGAGCTGGCGATGAACATCCAGATAATGTAGTTTTTGCTCCACTCTATTCGTATAATTTGGGAAAAAAACTGGGAGATCAATAGATTGATTTAAGTTTGTTCATGCCACTTTGGGTAAGAAAGATGGATTAGTCCTTAGAGAAACTCTGTCTTTGTGGAAGATTAAGTAGGGAGGACGAATGCAGAGGGCATGAAGCTCAGATACTCTCCTAGCAGAAGTAATGGCGACTAGGAAGAGTGTCTTCCAGGAAAGAAATTTCAATGAACAGGAAGCCGCAGGTTCAAAGGGGGGAAGAATCAAGGATGTTAAGACTAAATTTAGATCCCACTGTGGTGGAGGGTCTTTGATCGGAGGCTTAAGTAAAAATACGCCTCTAAGGAATGCCTTGCAAAGCTTATGGGACATGATGTTGTGGTCTGACAAGCCTATATGAAAATTTGAAATGGCTGCCAACTGAACTTTTACTGTGGAGGAAGAAGATCCTGAGTGAAAATTTTCAGCTAGGAAGTCCAAAATCGAATGAATTGGAGCAGTAAAGGGATCTATATTCCTAGCTTTTGCCCAGAAGGAGAAACGTTGCCATTTACTAGTGTAAATCCTTCTGGTGGAAGATTTAAGGGAAGCTATTATGATATCCCGGACGGGATTAGAAATCATAGGAAGCCTGGCTAGGGACGGAAGTGGAGCAACCAAGCAGTGAGGTTGAGAGAAGGTATGGATTGGTGCAGCTGCCCTGACTGGTGGGTCAGAAGATCTGGAACCAGGTCCAGATGCCAAGGCTGTATCAAAAGATAACGATGTAGGAACGGAAACCATATCTGTCGAGGCCAATAAGGGGCAATGAGAATCATCTTGGCTCTCAAGGCGGTTGCTTTCTGAATTACTTGTGGTATTAGAGGAAAAGGTGGAAAGGCATAGAGAAGTCCCCGGGGCCAATCTTGGACTACAGCGTCTCTGGGGGGATGGCCTGGAAGGGGGAAGAGGGTGAAGAAGTCGGGGCATTTGCTGTTTTGAGGCGTAGCAAAAAGATTGCAGCAAGGAAGGCCCCACTTCTGAAAAATCTCTTCCGTCACAGATTGTTTGAGAGACCACTCGTGAGGCATGAGAATAGCTCTGCTCAACCTGTCCGCTATGATGTTGGACTTCCCGGGGATATGCGTTGCTATCAGAAACCGCTGAGAAGAGATTGCCCACTGCCAAAGTCTGAGTGCCTCTCGACACAGGGGATAGGACTTGGTTCCGCCCTGCTTGTTGATATACCACACTACAGACATATTGTCCATTTGGATTGCAATAGTCCCCAGGGGAATAGAGTCGTGGAGGGCTTGCAACATTAAAAGCACAGCTCTCATCTCCAGGACATTTATATGCAGGTGGCATTCAAAAGGTTGCCAAATGCCATGGACCATCCTGCCCTGAAAATGCCCCCCCCCCACCCGATCAGGGAGGCGTCCGATGTAACCGTGGCGACCGGGGCGGGAGGAACAAAGGGTCTGCCTTGATGGACTTGAGGGGACAATATCCACCAGGACAGATGCCTTTTGCAAGCTGGAGTTATCATGATCTTGTGATGCATAGGGAGTCGTTGAAAAGACCATTGGGCAAAAAGCATCCACTGTAGGAGACACATGTGAAAGCGGGCAAGGGAAAGAAGTGTTATAGCGGCCGCCATAAGACCCAATACTTTCAGGACATACCTGACCTGAATTTTGTCGCTCTGAAGAAGAACATGGATGTGGTTTTGAATATCTAAGACCCTTTGATCTGTTAACTTTGCTGAAAGTTGTACGGTGTCCAAATTGGCACCTATAAAGGTACTAGATTGACAAGGCAGATTTTTCGAAATTTATAGAGATTCCTAGCCCTCTGCAAATGTGAATGGTGTAATCTCTGGCTTGGAGAAGTTGATGCCTGGTGGTGGCAGTGAGGAGCCAGTCGTCTAGATATGGAAACACCTGGAATCCTTGACGTCTCAGGTGAGCCGTAACCGCTGCCATACATTTGGTGAACACTCTGGGGGGCTGTAGTGAGACCAAACGGCAGGGCTCTGAATTGGTAGTGACTGGCCCCCAGCTGAAAGTGGAGAAACCTTCTGGAGCGCCTGTGAATTTTGATGTGATAGTACGCATCCTGAAGGTCCACTGAGCACATCCAATTGTCCTTGCCCAGAAAGGGTAGAATGGACTGTAGCGTGACCATCTGGAATCTTGTTCTCTTTACAAACTTGTTTAGTTTGCTGAGATCTAATATTGGTCTCCAGTCCCCTGTCTTTTTCGGTACTAAAAAGAACCTTGAGTAGAATCCGGATTCTAGTTGGTCTGCTGGGACTGGCTGGATGGCTCTTTTTGCTAGCAG
Source organism: Protopterus annectens (assembly GCF_019279795.1). NCBI lineage: Eukaryota > Metazoa > Chordata > Ceratodontiformes > Protopteridae > Protopterus > Protopterus annectens. The sequence goes on along the minus strand of NC_056748.1, from coordinate 232,181,725 downwards.
TTTTGATATCTCTGGTACTGCTAGTTCCCTTAGACCGGGTGGAACGTCTGGAAGGGTTCCTTTTTGCTGAATTGGGGTTTGGATAAAGGGAATTTTGTAACCCTCGGATATGATCGACTGTACCCATTTGTCTTGAGTAAGGGAAAGCCAGGCTTTTAGGTACAGCGACAATCTTCCCCCGACTGCCTCCGAAGGTGGACAAGCGGGCAACATCTCAGGGATGCTGGAAGGGTTTGTCAGAGAGAGGCTCCATGCTACCCTGATTCTGCGGACCCCCTCTGCCCCTAGGGTGGCGTCTGTTGTTGTTACCCCCTCTTCCTCTGGGGGTAAACTGACCTCATGCATCAGGCGTGACTCCTTGAGATTTGCGGAACCACATTTTCCCACCCTTCTGACCCTTGGGGTAAGGTCTTGAAGGGGTGGAGAAACGGACTCCTACGGCAGAAAGAGTCTTGTCATCTTGTTCGCATCTAGTCAAGGTGTCTTTCACTTGAGGTCCGAACAAGGTCGAATCATCAAAAGGAGAATTTGTGAAGGACGCCTTGAAGGGGTCTGCAAAATTACAAAGCCGCATCCAGGCGTGACGCCTTAATGCCACTCCTGTGCCTGCGGCCCTACTCGCTCCATCGGCTGCATATGAAATGAGCCGCATGGAGGAGTTAACAATAGAGTTTAGGGTTCCTAGCTGTGAGTTAATTTTATCCTGGGACCCAGCAGCTGACGGATCCTGTAAAACTTCTCCCAACTCTTTGAGAACATCTCTCTGAAGGCGGGTGAAGTGACACAAGTAGTTCAGCGACCGCATGGCAAAGGTCGCTGAAGAAAACATCTGCTTACCGTACCTATCCATAGTCCTAGAATCCTTGTTAGGAGGATGGATAGGTACTGAAGGATCGGCTAGTTCCTTCTGGTGGCTGCAGCCACCACCATGGCATCAACCGGGACACCTTTTGTCAAAAATTGCCTATCAGGTGGGGCCGTAATGAATTTAGAAGGCCTCCGAGGAGTGGGTTCCACCGAATCCGGGGCCGTCCACACCTTCCGAGCCACCACATCCATAAGGGGGTCGAAAGGCGGAGACACCCAGGAGGGTCGAGAACCAAACGCCTCCAGGTAAACCGACTCGTCCTCGGAAGGATTACGGGAAGGCCAGTTCCCCCTCTGCTTAAGGATTTCAAGGATGTCTGAGAAAGAGACATCCTCAGAGGGGGACCTTGGGGATCCCTCCGACTCATCCAAGTCGGTACCGGATGTAATAGACTCGGTGGAGTCTAGATGTTTCCTCTTACATGGAGGCTCACCTGACAGGTCAGGAGAAGCCTCAGAAGAGGAAGATATTCCCAGTGGGGAAACCTGAGGCGTTGGATCTCTGGGCCCGGGAGCAAGAGAGTGGGAAGAGACGTCAGCAGGCACTGTAGTGGGAGGAGCTGATGGAACTGACCATTGACTATGCCCTGGGGCTAGTACACTCCTCATCACCTCAAAGGCTCCCCCATCGGAGAGGCCAGAGAGCTCCCGCTCCGAAGAGATAGGAACCCCAGGCCGCACCGACAGGGACGGCTCCGAGGCCGATGTCGGGGCCGAGCTCACCAGCGCCGATGCTCCGAGAGGGAGAGGGGGTCGGACAAGGGTCCGATGCCACTCGCCCCCTCAGAGCCAGCGAGAGAGACCAGATGCCCGGATCCCTCCAATGAAGGCATCAAGGAGGAGATCGGAGCAGAGGACGACGGAGACGAAGCGGGGGTATTGGCTCCGACGCCACAACAGTCACAGCTCCGAGGAGCTCCGGCTCCAAACTCTGTAGGAGAGTTGAAGGAGGAATAATAGGTGGATGTGTAATAGCTACCGTCTGATGAGATGGGCTATGGAGCATTTGGGCCAATGCCTGAGACTTTAATAGCCTACTCACCACTCTCTCAAGGTCGTGGTCAGAAAGCCTGGACGACCGAGAAGATTGGCTCCGATGGCTCTGCTCCGAGAGCAGGGGTGATCTCGGAGTCGAATGGATAGACTCCAACGATGGGGATCTTGACCTCTTTCTGGAGGTGGGTGGAGCCGAAGGAGCCGAGGATACGTCGGCTCCAGCCGGAGCCGACCGCGAGTGCAACGATTCAGCGGTATCTGTGCCGAGTGGAGCCGATACTGGAAGCTGTGACACAGAAGGATCGGCTCCAGCCGGAGCCGATCTTGTCACAGAAGGTGAGCCAGCAGCTGACGGCTTGGGACTTCTGGTGGCTGACAAGAAAGCAATTGCTAAAAAATGGAAAACAAAGTCTAAGCCAATCATACTAGAAGCAGTGAATATTAATAGAGATAGAAGAATTGGAAGTGGGATCTTTAGAAAAGGTTAAGAACAAATTATATAGAGAAAACTGGGATTGTGGTAACAATACATGTGGAATAATGTTCTGGAGGAGGAATGAGGTATAAGGGATGGTAGGAATTGAATGAGCTATGCAATGTTCTGTATAGAAGATTATACGTGATGTATAATGCTTGCAACTGAAAATATGTCAATATGACTTGTTTTCATTTATATAAATGTATGATTGCCTACATCATAAATGATAATTCAATAAAGATGTTTCTTGTTAAAAAAATACTTTTATGTTGTCACACAGTGTTTTCCTGACTTTCCCTAAACTGGAAATGAGTAAAATGGAATCACTAAACTGTTTCAATTACAGGGACCACATTCCTGCACATTCCTTGCATATTTTTGGTTGTTTAACACTGTACAATCCCTATGATTACACCAGTTTACAAATCATAAAAAAACATGTAATACTTGACAAATGGGAATGGTATAACTGTCTTACTGGTATATATCTTAGGAATTATATTCTCTATAACAACATTCTATCATTTGTAATCATTCATTTTTTTGTCATCAAGCACTGGACAAAAATATAAGATATGTTGCTAAAAATGGCACCTATTTACCCCCCAGTCAAGACGATTTTCTTCAGTATTCCACTGGCTTCCTAAATGTTATCCTTAATTATAATTTCAGCTAAATATGTGTATGTCTGATTAGAGAGAGTAATCTGAGATTGATCAAACAACACACAATTAAAAAGGGTCTGGATGCTATTTAGCCACTTCTCTTCTTGAATCTCCTTTCTCTTGTAACAAAGTTGAAAAGACGGATGTGAGATTTGGGATTTATTGACAGAACTTGACTTATTGCTATAATATGTAATAAAAAATGTGGACAAGCTTAGTTTGTTGTGAAAACTTGCAGGTTACTTAGTACTGTTTTACATGCTCTGCTATTGTTTTTTTTGTATTTGATATTGGGCTTTTATTTTGAAAAACAAGTAAAAAGAAAACTTTTGAATAAAATATGTTTGCAAAAAAATTAAAAGTTATGTACTTACTATAACTTGGCATCTGTGTTTTCCATTTTCATTCTTCCTCACTATTGGGTTAGGGGTCTGACCCTAGGATCAGAATCGGCTGCATTTTTTAGACTTGGATCCTAGTCTCAAGCTTATCCCTCTACCCATAATGCCCTACAATCGCTGTAGCTTCCTCAGATCAAGTTTGCTGCCTTATTGCCTACTGAATAAATAGACATAAACAGAATGAAATTAGAGGCTCAAACCAGG